>NC_139538.1:2500-421189 GCF_965153285.1 Podarcis tiliguerta | reverse complement strand
CACAGAAGGAGGCGGGTCTACAGCAGAATCCTATCTGGCAGGAAACCTATTGATGGGTTTACCTGGATAGCCTGACCATTCTTTTGATTCCTGAGTCCAGGTCACCCTATTCATACCCAAATGTGCCCTTAAAGGCAGGATTTGTGAGCACAGAGACAATCGAGAGGCTTTTCCCATTTCCATCCAAACTGCAGAGGAATATTTGAGGTCACTGAAACAGTCAAAATGACTTTAGGACTGTTTTCCTGTGCTGTTGCAGACATGTGGTTTAAATATATATGTATGTGTTTGCCTGGTACATTTGTGAACATTTATTTTATATCTTAGACCTTATAATTCTCATAACAATGGCAGGCAAGGCTGGCATTGCCTACCAGTTATGAGGGAGACCTACGATCGGAAGCAGTAACTTGCAGGGGGTTGCGGACGAGGAGAGACCTGCTCTTGTGCTTAAGCCCGGCTTGCTGCCCCCCCCCCCCCCCGAAGAGGCACCTGAATGGCCACTGGAAGAACAGGATGCTGAGCTTTGGCCGAATCCAGCCAGCTCTTCTTATGTTCTTCTAAAGTGAGGGATGCCTTGTTCACCCAGTGATAGGAAAATCTGATTGTCTCATCCTGAATGCAAAAGGGGAACTTTTCTCACTGAGTCTGACCCAGCAAATGAGCCAGATTACTCATCCCCTTTTGGGGCATGTGCAGAGTTGCAAATGAACTGGGCTACTCGATGACAAGCTCCATCAGGAATAGTTGTCAAGCCCCCGTCACCTCCAGCCCACCTTGGATTTCCCCAGGCTTCTTCCTGGCTAGGCATGTTGACGTCGGCAACCTTTCCATGCAGCCCAAATCTCAGGATATGGGCTGTGTTGCAACAGGCTTTCCTGCAGCCCAGTCATTCCATTGAAGAGCTTCCTCCGCAAATTCCCCTCCAATGAGGGGAGGAAGTAGCAAAGGTTGTTCCTGTGGCTGTTATCTGTCTCTGACAAGATGGAGAGGAGTGAAGGTCAGACAGAGGGGAGTGGGTGGCCCTTCTCTCTTGGCCCAGGTCTGCCCTCACACCCAGTGGACACGGGGCCTCCAGGGAATTCACAAGCTGCAAAGCACCTCTTAGCCAACAGCCAAGCAGGACCGGGAACCTTAAAACCCTCCTCCCGAATCTGGCCACCCCAAAGTCATTGTCTTCAAGAATGAATAACAGAAGTGGGGGGGGGGAGATCTCCCCACCTCACCCCAAACCCCACGTGAGCCGAGTGATAGGACTTGTTAGCTCAAAGGTTCAGATGTTACTGCAGAGGAGAACAGGCAGGCAAAGCAGAGTTGTTCTCCCAAGACAGCTCAAGGCCAGCCCCACTTCCTGCAGGATGACCTGGAGGACCAGCCCCACCATCATGCAGGAGGGCCAGCTTGGCCCCACAACCGTGGGGATCCGAGGCCGTGGGTGTCATGCAGCATGCATGGCCCTGGCACCGAAATGTGTGGGTGCTCAACCCCTTCGTGGGGAATGATGTGGGTGCTTGGGCACCCAGGGTCCCAGGTAAGAGGTCCCTCAGAAGATCCATGGGGGCAGCTGGTTTTGCACAAAGCCTTGAGGCAACAAGGAAGAGGCCAAACACCTTCCCTTCCCATCGCCCTCCGTTTCTGTCATTTTTATATTATAATTGTTTTCAGATTATCTGTTTTGTACGTTGTGTTTAATCAAACCCTGCTAGTGAGTCCACTTCTATACAATATTTCTGTAAAGTCAACATAATGGTTCAGAGTCTTTTTTAAAGTCTCTATTGTCTTTGTCTCTAATTTTTCCTGTTAGTTTTGCCATTTCCACACAGTCCATCAGTTTTTCTTGCCATTCTTCTTTAGTTGGTATCTTGTCATCTTTCCATTTGGGGGCTAGTAATATCCTAGCCGCCCTGAGCCCAGCTTCAGCTGGGGAGGGTGGGATATAAATAAAAGTTGTTGTTGTTGTTGTTGTTGTTATCCTAGACGCTGCTGTAGCATACATGAATGGTTTCTTCTGTTCCCTTGGCAAGTCTTGTCCTCTAATGTCTAACAAAAAGGCTTCTGGTCTTTTAACAAAGGTCATTTTAAAGATTCATTTCATTATAAATCATTTCCCAATAGTTTTTAATTAGTTTGCAATTCCACCACATATGAAAGAATGTACCTTCTTTTTCTTTACACTTCCAACATTTGTTACAGCCTGTTCTGTGCATTTTTGCCATTTTTACAGGCATAATATACCATCGATACATCATTTTCATATCATTCTCTTTTTTAGCATTATGCAATCAGTGAACTTTAGGTTCATTTTCCATAATTTTCCCCGGTCTTCCCTTTGTATTTTATGTCCTAAATCTTGCACCCACCTAATCATTGCACATTTAACCTCTTCATCTTTGGCAAACCATCATCCTCTGATTCTGGATCTCCCAGGACTTCTCTGCTTGGGGAGTCCAGCAGGGCTGAATTCCATTCCAGGCCACGGCTTAACCGAGACCCAACTAAGGATGGCACTCATGTTGCTTACCCTGCGACTGGCAGAGCAAAGGCGAAGGCTGAAAAGAGGGCTCTGCAGACTTTCTTGGTTTCTGCAAGAGGCAAATGGCTTTGGGAGCTCGCCTTTCCAAATGTGATTATGCTGCAGAACTTCTGCCGGACCGTCCGGCAGCCACAGTGGGCCGGGGGGAATAAACCAGGTGTCTCTGTAGCATAGAATAGTTGACTCAGGGAATTGTAGAGTTAGAAGGGCCGCCAGAGGGTCATTTATCCCAACCCCTGCAATTCAGGAATCACAGCTAAAGAATTCTCAACAGGTGGCCAGCCAACTTCTCTTCAAAAACCTCCCACGAAGGAGAGTTCCCCCCTTTCTCCATCTTCCATGTTCTTACAACTATTGTGATGCCCAAGGAAGGGGAACCCTCCCTGGCTCCTTCAGGCCATTCAAGAGCTCTCAAGAGCCCCCAGAGGGACCTTAGAAGCTCAGAGAGCCTAAAGAGCCACATTTTGCTCACTCCCTTTTTGGGGGAAGGGAACAGCAGCCTGACCTGCCCTGCTCCCCCCCCCCAGGTGCAGATCACCTGAGATCACCTGAGCGCAGGGCCTGGACTTGCACAGTGAAGTTTTGTTTTCGGCAGGGGAGCCCATGGCTGCTGCCTGGGCTTTGACACATTGTCACATCATTTCAGAAGCAATGTTCATCTAATTAGTGCTAAATTCTTCTTGTTCTTTTGCTGAAAATATTTGCACAACTTTAAGCCATCTGTTTGCTGCTTCCTGCCAGCCCACGTCCTTGAGGCTGTTCCTTCTGCCTGGCCGTCTTCATCAGTGTCTACAATTGGATAAAAGTGTGTGTGTGTGTGTGTGTGTGTGTGTGTGAAGTGACCAAGTGGTAACGCAAATCTGCAATTGGTTGCTAGATCATGGGGGAGGCAGGAGTTAAGCCTGCCTGGAGGAAGCCTCAGACACCTACCTCTACTTTCATAGAAACGTAGAGCTGGAAGGGACCCCCAAGGCTCATCTAGTCCAACCCGCAGGACTGCAGGAATCACAGCTAGAGAATCCTGGACTGGTGGCCATCTGACCACCCTTAACAAACTATAGTTCCCAGAGTTCTTGGTGGGGTGCTTTCAGTTTAAGATGCACCCACAGCCTGGGCGCTACATCTCTTCCAGGCGGAGGGGCACTTTTAAAGGCCTGATTTTGTGGCTGTGGGCTTCCAGTGTCAAAGAAGAAATTTGGACCCTCAACCTGCATTGCAGGGGGTTGGACTAGATGACCTCCGGGTCCCTCCCAACTCTACAGTTCTCTGATTTTCTAACCTCTGTGCCAGATCTCCTCTGTGTGAGTTTTGGAGGCAGTTAATCCCCTCCCTCTGAGACTGGCCCATCTCAGCCCTTTTTGGAAACCGTGACCCTGGGGTCGCTGGGGTTGTGGGACAGAACAAAGGTCCTCCTGGAGGGTTTGCTGTGTCACCCACAGACCGCCCCACCCTTGCAGTTAATATCTGCTGAAGCAGGAGCAGAAGGCAGCAATTCCTCATGTGACTACGCATTTCTCACTGGGCGTTGGTGACTGACACAGGTCAAATGGGGGTGCCGGCATGTGACAAACCATGCAAGGAGACGCCATCACCACAATGATGGCGCAATCCAGGCACAGAGGGAAAGTGCTCAGACAGAATGATGCTCAACAGGTCGCCGTTTGCCAGTGCAGCAACAGTAATAATAATATTTATTTATACATACATACATACATACATACATACATACATACATACATATCCCGCCCATCTGGCTGGGCTTCCCCAGCCACTCTGGGCGGCTTCCAACCAAATATTAAAATACTGTACTACATCAAACATTAAAAACTTCCCTAAACAGGTCTGCCTTCATATGTCTTCTAAAAGTCTGGTAGTTGTTGTTCTCTTTGACATCTGCTGGGAGGGCGTTCCACAGGGAGGGTGCCACCACCGAGAAGGCCCTCTGCCTGGTTCCCTGTAACTTGGCTTCTCGCAGGGAGGGAACCGCCAGAAGGCCCTCAGCACTGGACCTTAGTGTCCGGGCAGAATGATGGGGGTGGAGAGGCTCCTTCATTCATGGCTATATTTATCTCCCACCTTTCTCCCTTCTCCCCCTCCTCATTTAATCCCCACAACAGCCCTGTGAGGGAGGTTAGGGTGAGAGGCAGGGACTGGCCTGGGGTCACACCCAGGGAGCATCACGGCCAAGTGGGGATTCGAACCCCAGTCTCCCAGGTCCCAGCCTGCCCCTCTGACCACACCACCACCACTGTCTCTCCCACCCCTCTCTCCACCCTCAGGGGACTGGGAAGTGGAAACAGGGCTTGGCCAGGCACCCCTTGCTCTGCCGGCCTGAGCTGGTGAAGAGAGCAGAGGGCTTGTCCTGAGTCAGACCAATGGTCCACCTCCAGGAGAGGTGACAAGGGAGCCACCGTTAGGTAACCGTGGGGCTGCCCCACAGAAGAAGGAGCAAGCTTGTCTTCAGGACCTGAACCCAGGGATTCAGATGGCAAGGAAGGGGATTCTGACTCAAAATCAGGAAAGAGCTTTCGGAGGGCAAGAGCTGTTTGGCAGTGGAACAGGCTCCCTTCATTGGAGGTTTCTGAACCGAGGTTGGATGGCCGTCCATCAGAGACCCTTTAGCTTGATTCCTGCCTTGCGAGGGGTTGGACTGTTGTTGTTGTTGAGTTGTTTAGTGATGTCCGCCTCTTCTTGACCCCCTGGACCAGAGCACGCCAGGCATGCCTGTCTTCCACTGCCTCCCGCAGTTTGGTCAAACTCATGCTGGTAGCTTCGAGAACACTGTCCCACCATCTCGTCCTCTGTCGTCCCCTTCTCCTTGTGCCCTCCATCTTTCCCAACATCAGGGTCTTTTCCAGGGAGTCTTCTCTTCTCCTGAGGTGGCCAAAGTCTTGGAGCCTCAGCTTCAGGATCTGTCCTTCCAGTGAGCACTCAGGGCTGATTTCCTTCAGAATGGAGAGGTTTGATCTTCTTGCAGTCCATGGGACTCTCAAGAGTCTCCTCCAGCACCAGAATTCAAAAGCGTCAATTCTTCGGTGATCAGCCTTCTTTATGGTCCAGCTCTCACTTCCATACATCACTACTGGGAAAACCATAGCTTTAACTATACGGACCTTTGTTGGCAAGGTGATGTCTCTGCTTTTTTGGACTAGATGACCCCTAACGTGCCTTCAAACTCAACAGCAGTGGCGTAGCGTGGGGGGTGCAGGGGGGGCCGGCCGCACCGGGCGCAACATCTGGGGGTTAGGGTTAGGGGGCGCAAATCCACGGGTTAGGGGGCACAAATTACTTGCCTTGCCCCGGGTCCTGACAACCCACGCTACGCCACTGCTCAACAGTTCTGTGATTCTCGCTCAGTGGCATATACACTGGCTGGCAGTAAGTCTCCCGTATTTCAGGAAGGAGCCTCTCTCCCGGCCTTGCCTGGGAATGCTGCCTGTGGCCTTCTGCATCCGAAGCATATGCTCTGAGAGTGAGCTGCACTCCTTCCCAGGCTGCACCCCAACTACTGCGCCTTGGGCTCCGAAACACAGCTTTGAGAAGGGCCAGGCCGGCTCAGGGTGAGACATCCCCTGCCCTTCTCTGTAAGAGCCTCTGTTCACCTGCCTCCCCTTGGGAGCTGCAAGTGGGGCCAGTGACTGGGGGAGACAGGAGGGCAGCCCCCAAACCCCCTTCCCTAGACGCAGAAGGACCCTGTTCCCCTTCAGCAGAGAGGGAGGTGGTCCAGGCACGTCAGGAACAGGAACATCTGGAGATACTTAGGGGGGGGAGGAAATAAACATTCTCCAGAGCAGCTCTGTTCTGTGTCATGTTGCCAAGCCGTTGTTTGACCAAGGATGAAGCTACGTGCTCCTCCAGCAAGAGGGCCCAGCTCTGGAAGAACTTCCTACCAGGAGTGTCCTGGAGTTGTGCAAAGCGCAGACTGCGAGGAGGAGGAGGAGAAAGAATAATCCATGAGGGGTCTGCCTACAGGGGATCCCCTCCGGCAGCGCTTGAGATCAGAGTGCTCTGGAGATGTCTTCAGCTGCCAGATTACTCGTGAGATGAGTAGCCAGGACCCATAAAGAACCACAGAGTGGGACCCTCATGCTTGAGGGAGGGGGGGATGTTTGGCCTGGGGAAAACCAAGAGGCGACAGGAGACCTGAAAGGCTGCTTGCTTTCTGCTGCTCTGCTAGAGGACGGGACCTGAACCAACCCGATCAAATGGGAAGGAAGGGGATTCTGCAGGAACACCAGGAAGAACCTTCTGAGGGCAGGAGCCGGCCAACCGGGGAAGGGACTCCCTGAGGTGCTGGTGGACTCTCTTTCCTTAGAGGTTTTGAAGCAGAGGTTGGACGGCCATCTGCCAGGGATTCTTCAGCTGCATTTCTCTAAGTGGCCGAAATTACCCCACCAGGTGCCCCCTCAGCCACAAGACCCCTGCCAGGTGTTGCCCGGGGCTGCCAAGCAAAGCTATGGCATCCACCTCTTTGGGGTTCATTCAAGATGGAGGGGTCACACTGGCAAGATGTCTTCTCTCTCCTTCCAATCAGACGCCTCAAAGGGAAGCCCACAAGCCGGATCCCAGCGCACAAGCAGCTCTCCCCTCCTGTGGCTTCAGGCAACTGGTACCCAGAAGCATCACTGCCTTCATTGCTGGGGAGGCAGAGCAGAGCCATCCTGGCCCTCGTCTCCCCCCTGATTTTGCCTAATCCTCTTTTAAAGCCATCCAGGTTGGTGGCCATCGCTGCCTCCAGTGGCAGGGAGTTCCACAGTTGAACTGCATGAGGAAGGACTTTCCTGTATGTGTTCTCTCTTTCTGCTCAGGAGAATCCCGCGTGCCCAGCCGGCCCAGTGATGAGCAATCCTCTCGTGCTTCCTCTCTCTGTCTGAAAAGAGAGGTCTGGGGCAGCCTGACCATCAGCCAGCTGACCCGCCTGCTTCCCATCAGGACCCTCCCACGCCAGGGAGCGCCTGGCTCCCTCCCAGCAGCCCCCACCCCTTTGGAGAGCCAGCTGCCTTCTGCATGAGAACAGCTGCGAAAATCAGCCTCCGGGGGAGAGAGCTGGCTGCACACTGCCTTGACCACACAGGCATGGCCAGCAGGGCTCCTCTGGACGCACAACGGGAGCCCATAGAGCAGGATCAGGCCAGGCCAGGAGGCAAGCATCCATGCCTGAGGATGGGGGTCTCTCCTCTCCTGTGCCATCCCATCATATGCCAGCTGGGCAGCCAGGTGAATCCTACTTCAGTGCAGGCAACAGGGGCTTGTTAGGAGAGTGCCGGATCCCACCCACAGCTCTCTTGGAATTGTAGATTGTAGCAGTGCAGGAGGTCAGATGACACCCATCGCTGAAAATTCATTCTGATTTGTGTCCAGGGAGGTTGAAGAAGTCGTGTCAAACTTTGCCATCAGTTCCCTTACCACAAAAGGTTTGACGGAGGGGGAAACAGAGCGCATCTGCTGTGCAAGAGCACCAGTGTCACTCCAGATGTGGACCCTGAATCTGCCAGTGTGTTACTTGCCATCCTTCCAATGTTCTGGCAACTGGATGGGGCTTTCTTTGGTGTGAAGCATCTCCTCCCCCAGGATGGCATTGGCTGCTCTCCAGTCTTCAGATACGGAGGCTGATCCAAGGGACTAGTGACTTAGGTCTTTTTAGAAGGTCAGCCATTTCACATTTCACAGGAGTGGGATGCTCTGCCCAGGGAGGCTCTTCCGGCCCTGTCATGGCCTGCCTTTACAGGCAGACGGAAACATTCCTCCATTATGGCTATATGTGGCCTATTAGAAATGGGCAGGGTGTTTTTAATGTACAGTGGTACCTTGGGTTAAGAACTTAATTCGTTCTGGAGGTCCGTTCTTAATCTGAAACTGTTCTTAACCTGAAGCACCACTTTAGCTAATGGGGCCTCCTGATGCCGCTGCGCCGCTGGAGCACAATTTCTGTTCTCATCCTGAAGCAAAGTTCTTAACCCGAGGTACTATTTCTGGGTTAGCGGAGTCTGTAACCTGAAGTGTATGTAACCTGAAGCTTATGTAAGCCAAGGTACCACTGTATTCCCCTTTGTTTTAATGTACCTATGCAGGGGTTGTCTCTTCTGTCTCCTTGATTTATTGATTGGCTGGTGTTAAGATGCTTTGGGTTGCCTTGGGCAAGATAAAGCAAGTAACACATTCATTGAATGGTTGTTGTTAATTTGCCAGTTTTTACTTTGTCATAAAAGGCCTAGAGCTTTGTGTTTTGTCACCACAATCTGCCTCAGTTTCCCAGGCCAGTTCCTCACTTCTGAGCTCTTATTTTTGTCTGTAAGCCGCCTTGAGTCCCTGTCAGGGAAAAAGGTGGGGCATGAATAAATGTATAAATAATAATAGCAGTTAACTGACCAGTTGGCCAAAGATTTCTCCCTGGAGGTTTTGCCCTGTGGAACGCCCTCCCATCAGATGTCAAAGAAATAAATAACTACCTGACTTTTAGAAGACATCTGAAGGCAGCCCTGTTTAGGGAAGTTTTTAATGTTTAATGGACTACTGTATTTTAATATTTTGTTGGAAGCCGCCCAGAGTGGCTGGGGAAGCCCAGCCAGATGGGCGGGGTATAAATAACATATTATTATTATTATTATTATTATTATTATTATTATTATTATTATTATTAAATTATTATTATTACATTCATACCTTGGGATAAATATGCTTCAGGAGAAGTATTTTCAGGTTTCGCTCCGCAGTGACCCAGAAGTAACGGAGTGCGTTACTTCTGGGTTTCGCCGCTCGCACATGCGCAGACGGTCAAAATGAGGTTCTGTTCAGGATGCGAACAGGGCTCCGGAACCGATCCCGTTCACATCCTGAGGTGCCACTGTATTATTAAAAGCAAACGGGTGCATTTCAGGTGCCTGAAGATCTTTCACTCTACCTCTGTGGTGTTTCCTGCACTCAGAAGCCTCCCTGATTTCCGTGGCGCTTCCTCCCAGGAAGCCACGAAGAGAGCATTGCCAGGAGGCAGATCCCAAGAACGTGGGCCTTACTCTTCTGCTCTGCACTGCAGCTCTTCAAGCTCACCTCTGGGCAGATGCCGTAACTTTTTGTTCTTCAGGGTCTTTAGATTTACAAAACCTTTGAAGGGTCTGTTGGAAAAGTCTCTTGGAAGAAAGAAGGACAAGCAAGTTATCAGCAAGAAACAAAAAGCCCAGCCGCCAGTTCTGTGATTCTGGTTCCTGCTGGGTCCGGTTGCTGAGGGTGCCCAGCAAGGCTCATTATGGAGCAGCGTCTCTAAGGACACAGTAGCCCTGCGATACCCTCTTGGCTGAAAGGGGGAGCAGAGGAGCAGCCCTGGGGGCCAAATCCTGCCCTGAGAGGTCAATAGATAAAAAATTAGCAGGACGCTGGAATTTCCCACTCGCCTGATGCAATGCACGCTCGGAAGTGGACTCATCCCTCTTGGAAAGAGCTGAGGATGTTTGTAACTCTGCTGGCGCTGGAGGCCGACATGTCTGCATGGAGAAAAGGAGTGGGGAAGCCCAGGCTTCCTGGACTGCCCTTCAACCTGCGCTGACTTTCCTTCAGGATAAGCCAGTGGTTCCCAGACTTCTTTTGGCCCCTGCCCCCTTCGCTCCCCCATAAACTCTTCCCTGGCACCCGCAGCCCTAACCGATAAAAAGCTTTATTCAGAACAGCACTTTGCATGACTCTAAGGTTAAAGACAGAAACAATTAAGTGCACATTTATTCAAAGTCCAATACATAGAATTGCAGAGAGGGACCCAAGGGTCATCCAGTCCAACCCCCGGCAATGCAGGAATAAAACTATTTAATTGATTCAACAAAACTGTTAAGCTTGATTCAGTGATACCAGCTGTTCAAGGTCTGCTAGACACCTACACCTCCAGCGCCCCCCTGCCCCCCTTGCCTTTAAGCACCCATATTCCTCAGGGGGTGCTACCACCCACTTGGGGAAGCACTGGGCTAATCTGATGCTCAGAAGGTTGCTGAGCACACTTCCTCCTTCCGGGTGATGCCAGGGCCAAGTTATCCCAGCAGGGAAACATCCTCAGATTTTCAGCTCAGAGGGTTCAGGTTTCATTTAAGTGAACCTTCTTATAAACTGCTCTGCCTGAAGACCCAGAAATGAATACAAAGGAGGAATCGCATCATGGGGGAAGAATCAGCCGTGAACCACAGGATCCCACATGGCCTCTCACGCTGGGCCAAAACCGGCCAGTTCCAGGCATGTTTTCCCTTTCCACGAAGGTTAGCTACGAAGCAGCTCTGGGAATAAACCCCGAAACAAAAGCCTGAAAGCCTCAACCGGTCAATGGGACCCCTCAGCCAAAGATGGGGCAGCAGCCACTCACTCTGTGGGGTTTAGAAGGGGTTGGATGAACCTAGACAAGCGAGAGGAAGAAAAGCAACCTGGTCATGGCTTCCAGCTCTCTGGGGTCACCCCCCTCTTGATGACCGTTTTGGTGCCGTCCAACCCTACAATTCTGACTCCAGAGCCTGGGGGGGAAGGCCCCCGTGGCTCGCCTCCTGCTTGGGGGGCTTCCCAAGGACACCAGGTTGGCCATTTGTGGGGAAGGGGGTGTGAGAGTTGACAAAAAGCGCTTTCTCAGCAAGGCTCTTTCTGCATTTGCCCTTCAGCCCAAGCATTGTCAAGAAGCTGGTCTTTGGCACAAGGTGGAAAGGAACTGGCAAGTCATTAAACCCAAATTCTGCTGGGTGGGGAGAGGTAGAATATATTAAGCCAGCCCAAAGTCCACAAATCTCCCCCCCCCCCCGGTCAGCAACCTGCCAGGCCAAATCTGAAGCTGGCTCCACTCAGCCGCCGACAGAAGAAGCCACAAAGGTCTTCTGAAAACTGCAGCAGCATTGGCAAAGCATCCAGAAAAGCATCGGCCGCCTCCAGCCCATCTAGTTGTGGAGCAGTAGAAGTGCTAGCACATTTGCAGAGCAGCGTCTGGTAGGAGATCCTGCCTTGTAGGGGGTTGGACTAGATGACCCTGGGTGGCCCTTCCAACCCTGCACATCTATGATGGCACAGCAGGGCCACTGTGGCCAGCAGCCACCAATAGCCCTCCCCCTCCATGAGTTTGTGGTGACCACCACTCTCTCCTGCACAAGCCCCAAAAACGGCTCGCTGAGGCTTTTTAGCAAACCTCAAACTTTGTGTTCTTTGGGTGTAATTTTCACAAGCACAAGATTCCTTCCCAGGTTGAGCAACAGCCAAACCAGCCTCCCCCACCCCCACCCCCCAGCTCAAGGCAGGCAAAGTTGGGTTTTTTATTTGTCCGCAATCACATCACTTGGCCCTTTTTGCAGTGACTTCATCGGCCGCGCTCATTTCGCCTTCGCCCCCCTCCTCTGCAAGCTCCGTGTTGACCATTTCACATGACTTCATCTCTTTTCCCCGGAATGGAGCCATGCGACACCGTGGTCTTCAGCTTGCCGGAAAGGCCAACCAACAGGTCTCCTCTCGAGGAGAACGGCTTGAGAGAGTCCCGGGTTACAGGACTCCCGGGAGAGTGGAGCAAACTCCTTTTCCGTGGTGGGCAGGAAATGAAGGGGCAGGGGATGGAAAGGGCAAGCGAATCAGAACTTTATTTCAAATAGCTTAAATCACACGCACACAAAAGATTTTACAGGGCTATGACTATGTACAATGACACAAAATGCCTTTATTACAACCGGTACCATTATAAAAGCAGCACAAACAGACATTTCCTGGAGGAAGATGGCCGGCGCCCCTGGAACGAAGGGGCCGGTTTCTGGAACCTTCTGAGACCGCCGGGTCTCGTCCATCTACTGAACCTGAGGAGCTGGCGGTGGGGCTGCGTCATCGACCCCAGAGTTGAGAAGTTCATTGGAAATGGGGTTTTTAAAAGCCTGACATTATGTGGCATAAAGCTAGCATGTCAGACGGAACCATTAAATAAAACCTGTATTCTAATATACAAACATTTCATTTCGGAACGGGGATTTTTGAGGGATAAAGTCATGGAGCTCTTCTCAAGTCTCGAGGCCTGAGACAACGGAGGAAATCGTTTCAGAAGGAACTTGCAGCATTTAAGAAAAAGGATTCTTCATCTCTTTCACTCAGACCCTGTGCAGACACAGTCCTGATAACTACAGTAGATTAACTCATCCAGTTAGGAGGGCAATCCTCATAAATGCTCTCTACTAAAAATAAATAAATTTTAAAATGAGTGCAATTTTGTTCAAAAGTATCCAATGTGAAGATTGCAATAAGAAATTGATTCTCCACTTTCAAATCAAGTGGCTTTTTTGCATTGTATTCTACAGTAGAATTTTAGCACTAATAACCGGAAGGGCACACGCACAAATAGACACACACACATAGAGAGAGAGTTTTCAGGCTCCACCGTGAATGCTGGAGCCCCAGGGAGGCGTCCCCAGTCGCATGTGCAAGCCTGGACTGGGGAGAGAGGTGCCCCATCGCTACCCCCAAAGACATACAGACACATGGAAGGGGGCACCCAGAGATCCTATGACCGTATCATTAGCTACCTGGTAAGGGAAGAAGATAAAAGCTTTAAAAATAACCCTGAGGGATACCGATATATATCTATATATATCATTTTAAAATCTGGTTATTCTTCTCTTGAGCTAGTCCTTTAGATATGTGCATAAATAATAATAATTAAAATTAAATTAAAAATATTTAATTGGCCATATTTACAATCCTGACACAAAGAAGGACAAATTTAGACTTTAGGTCCACAAGACGCAAATAATTTAATAAGGAACTCAGATTCCAAGTTCTCGACGTGACCCTGGATTTTACTGCAGAAAGGCAAAACAACTTTCCGGAGTGTTGGAGGGCACCCCCATTAAACCATCTTGTTCACCTGAATTCACAAGCTTTTGAGGAAGATTCAGCAAGAAAAGGAGTCCTCAATTTATTAATTTTTTAAAAAATACCAACTCAGAATTTTGGCGTGCAAGCTGGATTCCAGAGGCCAGAAGACGAACCTCTTTTTCAAGCTCGCCCCAAGAGGAACAGCGGCTAAACCCCAGCCCAGATTTCAGGGAGGCCAAAAGCAAATGCGCCCCAAACTCCAGGCCAGATCACTTCTCGCCACCACATTGACAAATGGCTTCCCCAGCCCCAAAGATCCTTAGTGAGACCTGGCTGCCCAGGACAGTCCCCGATTTTTGCTTCCCAGCGGTTTTCCACTGGGGGCAGCAAGCGAGACTCCTTGAAACAGACGCACATTCCCTTCCTCCCCTCCATTGCTCCTGAAACGCAGCAGGCTCTCTCTGCCTCTCTCTCACACGCAAACGGAGCTACTGTACAGTCAGATGAAGTGCTGGCAAGTCACAGTCCCAAGGTCAAAAGATGCATAGCTTCACGGATCTCTTCCTTCTTTTTAAGCAAAATAACCGTGCATTTTGAACAAGGGAGAGAGAGAAGGTCGCTGCTGCTGCTGCCAGCTCCGTCAGCCTGCTCCAGGGAGAGGAGGCGGCTCGCACAGTGCCGGATCCCAACCACCTTCCACGACGCAGCACCACGGTGGGAAGGAGCCCCGCAGCCGGGGAGGGAAGCAGGCGGCAGAGGCCAAAGGCGTTTGCCCCCTTGGGGGCCAGGCCCCTGCAAGACATGGCAGCAGCAGGAGGAGGACAACAACTCCGGGGCCAGGAGCCTCCCAGACTCTGCTTCCAACAACACCTTTTTGTTGAGGTATAAAACGGCAGGAAATGGACCCGGCTGTTTTGCTGCCGCTCAAGAGACGCTGTCCACAGAGGGTCATTTCCTCCTTGAAGGCTTTGCAGGTGCCCCTCCCAGGGCATGGGCTGCCTCCTCTGCAAGGCTCCTCTCTGCCATGGGCATCAGAAGCCCCAGGGCATATCAGGACCCCTGGGCTTGAACTTCAAAAGCAAAGACCCCCCCCCCCAAACAGATGGGGTGGGTGCCCCACGGCCGGAGGGAGGCCCAGCTACAGAAGCCAAGGGGCCTCTGAGGACGGAGGCAGAGCCTGGGGAAGGGAGGGGCGGTCAGCCCTTGGCACCCAGGAGCCAGGAGTAGCCGGATGATCCTTGGGCCCTGGAGCAACTCGGTGTGTGCGCACAGGCGTGTGTAAACAGGCCAGAGACCTAGCGTGGCCTCAGCAGATTTAAAGCACTTGGTGCTGGTGGTGGAGGCCGGGAGCAATTCTGTTACCTATTTCTCAGTAAAGAAGATGGCTGAGCCAGCATGGCTGATTCTTTGCCTGCTTCCTGCACGGAGCCTGTAGCGAAGCCGAGTCGGGCGCAGGGACTGCCAGCCTTGGCACAGAGCGGGGGGTGCCAGGAGGGAACTTGGAAACCAACTGTGACGTCCGGCACCCTCTGCTCCGCGCAAGGTGGCCGGGGTCAGGCTCTGCAGCGCACTGCAGACCAGTGGCACCCAGCACCAAGTTTGGCAAACACACACAATACCCACACTTTCTGGTAAGGGCAACTCACCCCCTCCTTGCTGGGCTCCGAAAGTCCCCCCGGCCAGCCTCCGAGGTGGAAGGAACCAGAGCCCAGACCCCCCCCCCAGGGGCGAGAGGAGCAGAGCCTGAGCCCAGAACTGGCCGGCGGAATGAGGCTCGGAGAAGCCGCCTGGAAAAACACCCAACGTTTTGCATTGCTTGTGAAAAGTTCTCTCTCGACGGGACACTGAACTCCAGGGATGGAGGGGGGCGAGGGGGCGGCCTGAGGGCCCTGAACACGTGCTCCGCAGGCGGAAGAGTCTCCGGAGAGGGCAAGAGGACGCGCCCGGCCAGGCCGCTGCTACGTGACGGTGATGACCTGGCAGGCGCCGTTCTGGTGGGCCGGGGGGGCCTTGGCCTCCGTCGTGGTGCAGGGCCTGGGCGGCCACTCGGGGTCCACCAGCAGCTCCTGGGCCAAGTGAACGTATTTGGCTTTCGGGGGCTTCTTCCTCTTCCGGAAGCCCAGCACCGAGGGGAGGGCGCAGCCGCGGCAGCACCCCAAGGCCTCCTGGAGGGGGAGAGAGAGGGTGAGACCCCACAGCCAAGGGCAGAGGCCAGATGCACCCCCACCTGCCCAGGGCAGGAGGGCCCCGTGGCAGCAGTGCAGTGCCAGATGCCCCAGAAACACGCGCCCGAGGGAGCCACACGACAGGGCTGGAGGTGGCAGGCCATGGCATCAAGCATCACTCTCTGTGCCCGCCTGGTGCCACCAAACACACTTTGCCCAGCCGCCATGCCCTCCCCCCCCGTCTCTATATATCTATAGCTCCCAGGCTGGCTGAATTTCAGGCCTGTGGCTGACATGGAGGGCGGGGGTCACATAACCTGTGCTGCGGCCAGAACAGCAGCAGCAGCAGCAGCTGTGGTCCAGCCTGACCCGGGCGGAGCTTCCTTGCTCCTGAGCCCAGGAGATCTTCCCCTTCAGGGGTCTCCTTGGGGACCATCCCACCCCTCCTTCTTCTCCTTGGGGCGGGAGATGGGCAGCCCTGAGCTTTCCCCCACTTCATCATTAAAACCTGGGTTCGAAACGTTCCCTCCGTCACGGTCTGCTCTCCTCAGCCTAACCTACCTCACAGGGTTGTTGTGATGAACGCATATGCCATCCTGACCTTTTTGGGGGGAAGGGGCAGGCGGCGGCAGAGACCCTGAGGAGAACCCCAACCCCCAAAACTTGACCCTGATGCAAATTAACAGCCCCCCTCCCCCTGCACCCCCCTGGCCTTCAGTGAGCATCACAAGGAGGCTGTTTAAAGCCCCCCCCCCTTTAAGGACACTGGCAAGACATTGACGGGCTTAGGGAAAGGGAGACCCCCAGACCTGCCCAACCTGATACCCTCTGAAGAAGAAGTGGATGGACACAGAGTCAGACCCTGGGCTCCGCCTTCCCTACGCCTGCCTTTCTGGGCCTCGGATCCCCAGATGTTTCCGAATTACAGCCTCAGTTTTCCCTGACCACGCTGGCCGGGAATGATGGGAGTTGTAGTCCGACCACCTCTGGGGTCCCGAGGGCGAGGAAGGCTGGCCTCCCGACTGGCAGTCCTGGCTCTGCAGGGCTCCAGAGAGGGGTTGGAGCAGGCACTGTGCTGCAACTCCCCCCAGCCAGCGCAGCGTGTCTGGGACTGGTGGGAGCTGTGAGCCAAGGGCTGGCAAACTCTGTGGGCCCTCCCGCCCCCCAGCATACAAGCCCACCCCGCCCCCAGCCATGAGGGTGTCATGCGTGGACAAGGGAGAGTAAAGCACAGTGTTCCAACCTGTGATGGGTGGGAGGAAGAGGAGAAGGAAGAAGAGGAGGAGGAGGAGGAGCCTAGGCGGTTTTCCCCTTGCTTGTCTCGGTGGAAGACAACTTTCCAAAGGATGGTGTCAAGGAGGAAATTCTGTGGTGTGTTCCGGGGAAGGGGAAGAATCAAGAAGAGCAGCCATCATTGCAGGTTAGCGAGAAGAAGGTCACAACAACAGCACAGTGGGGGCAGAAGAAAGCAGCACAAAGGCCTCTCTCTCTCTCAGGGCAGGACTAGCAAACGCTCGGCTCTTGGGAAAGGGGGGGGTGCCTGGGTGGGGTCTCTGGTCCAGGCCTCGTGGAAAGAGGGAAGGACACCCGAAGGGCCTGCTGGATCGGGCCCACGGCCCACCTGCCCCAGGATCCTCTTCTCACAGTGGCCAACTAAATGGCGAACCTGCAAGTGGGATTTGAGCCCCAGAGCGACACTCTCCCCCTCGCTATGGGGCAAACCCCAAACTATCCTTTCAGTTCGGTTGGTCAGATCTGGACTGAGAACCGTGTCCTTCTTTGCACTTCTCCTGACTGATTGGCCTGATGTTTTCCGACAACTGTGCTGGGAGAGATCAGGCAGAGATCCGTCCAACGCTTCCATCTGCCAGGGGCTTTCAACTCATGGGGAGGGGCTGGCTGGCTGTTCCCAGTCCCAGAGCGTGGGCAGAACTGGGGCTCTGGTGAAGCCGGGAGTGGGCACAGGGAAGAGCAGCATCTTCTGGGAGGGCAGAAGAAAGGTGACGTGTGGGGCAGGGCCCTGGGGCAATTTCCTGTCACGGTGGCTGCACAGATATGCTAGATGTTTTGGGATCCAGAAGCCAGAGAGAGGTGGGGGCTGAAGGATTTCAAATGCCCTGCTCCCCCCCCCACACCCTTATTGAGCAAATAGTGGAGGGCAGAATAATGGAGCAAATACGCATATGTTACATACTTAAGACACCTCACAGGGTCCACCACCGCCACCCGCCATCCCAGAACACTGGCACTGACAAAGGAGGGTCTGAAAGAAACGCCCCCCTCCCTTCGTGGGGCTTTGTGCAAATCAGAAGCCTGCCTGCTGGACCGAGATTTTAAGCAGAAAACACGCAGCCACTGCCTCCAACCTGGCCAGAGACAGCGCTCCAAACGCTGCCAGGACTCACCTCCACCAGCAGGGAGACAAAGGCGTTGACGACAACAATGAGGAGAATCCGGACTCGCCACGGATACGGCACGCAGACCAGCTGCAAAGCAGAAGAGACAGGCGTGTGAAAAGGGCGAGCAGAGACGATGCACACAATGGGAGGCCCAAGAATCCAGCTTCTGTGCTTCCCTAGGCTTGGGCCCGGCCAAATGTTTACCATCTACTCTTAAAAAATGGTATGACTTCATGGAAAGGCTCCTGGTGGGATCCTGAGCGTGTTCTGAATGTGCAAATGGAGAGAATTGGGGATGATTCTGAGGCCACATGACGACAGCAGGATCCCTCAGGTATTATTTCAAACTAGGGCTTAAGTCTTAATAGATGTTTGGCAGGAGAAAACATCCCCAAGAGGGGGATTACACCGTTTTCTCGCATTAGCTTAGAAAGCACTCCCAGGCGGATGATCTTTTAAATAGTGGGAGAGACTAATATACATTCAAACGCTGCCTCAGAACACCCCATAATTGCTTATAAAGATCTCTCACAGAAGGTAGCCTTTACATGGCAGTTTGTGGCACAGTCACTGGCGCAGGAGGAACTGGAAAGCCAGCAGGGACAGAAGTCGGGGGGGGGGGGGATTCTGTAAGGCCTCTAAGGAGCAGCTGGTCCCTCACTCACACCAAGGGGTTGATCTGATTTTGCAGGGAGAAGATATTCCTGATGCGTGTGAAGTCTCAGATGGTGTAAAAACCGCCAAAGATCCTATAGCAATGGGGTTTCACTGCCCCACCCTGGGGAGTGACTGGGGGCTCTTTGCGCTGCCCTGGGGGGGGGGGCGCCCCTGGGACTGGCACCGGGGAATGGAAGGGCGGCCTCTTCTGGGCTTACCTCAAGGAACCAGTCGATGGGCTGCAGGGGATGCAGCAGGACGAAAAGGACGAAGGCATACAGAACGATCACAGAGATAACGAAGAGATCTGAGGGAGGGAGAAGGGGCAGAAGAGAGACACCTCTGAGCATGCAAAGCCCTGCAGTCTCGCTTGGCAAAACTTGTGCCCTAATTTGGAGGCTGTGAGGTTGCATCTCCCGGAGCCCATTCCCAATCCTGACCCCCTCCGAGTCAAGGAGCCCCCCCCCCCCGCCACTGCCAGCCCTGAAGCCCCCCTCTCCCTCGCTGCCCAACCAGAATCTTCCCAGAACACCCACCACTGTGTAGAAGAGCCCCCTCCGTGAGAGGTCTGGAGGGTGGCAGCACGAGAAGGGGCCTTTTCTGCAGTGGCTCCCCACTTGTGGGCTGCTCCTCCCAGGGACCTGCCTGGCACCGTCACTATTTCTCTTTAGACGCCAGGAGAAAAAATTACTCTATAACCAGGCCTTTAGTCTGTATCTGTGGCCTCTTAGATGCCCCCCTTGCTTCTAATGTATCTATGTGGGGTCTTGGCTGGCTGGCTGCAGGTTGCTGTTTTTTGCCTTTGAAAAGATAAAGCGGCTATCCATTTTAATATACACAATATATAAGAGAGAAGGGTCTTTTGACAGGCCCTTTAATAGCTCCTTTCTGCCCCTGTAATCCCAGGCATTTTCTGCCCTCCTTCTGCAAGCAATTCCGCCAGCAGAGAGGCAAGAGCCGGACTGCTTCTCTCTCTCCAGGGCAGGGGGCATCAAGGAATGGCAGCACCTCCTCCTCTGCAAGGAAGCTGCACCCCACAGAGGGTGGGGGCGCCAGCAGGAAATGCCCCCCTCCAGAGCCCCCCTCCCATCCTGCTCGAGGCCCCTTCTCCCTCCAAGGCCAGACTCTGGCACACGCACAGTTCTTGTAGCAAGGCTGCCTGAAGGGCCTCCCTTTGGAAAAGGCCACAGCGACAATGAGGTACTGGAAGCTGGAGATGAAGAAGACGGTCGTGTTCTCGTAGTTCCTGATGTTGTGCTCGTCGTGGAGGGTCTTGTTCTTGTGCTGAGAGGCGTTGGCAAAGGGACCCCGAGAAACACTGCAGGCGCTGCAAAACCGGGGCAGGGGGAGGAATACACACACACACAATTTATTAATTTCATAATAACAAAAAAAGAACATCACAATCAAAAATGAAATCACACATCTTAATTGAATTCCCTCCACTCCCCCTCCTGGTTCCATTATTTTATGCTTGTTCAGGCACATCCATAAAATCTTACATTCTTAACAGTCCAATATTCATCTTGTTACAAGAGACTTTTAAAAATTCAACCAATGTATACACAAAGCTTGCAAGGTCCCAGCTCCTGCCCACCTAGCAGTTCGAAAGCACATCAAAGTGCAAGTAGATAAATAGGTACTGCTCCGGCGGGAAGGTAAACGGTGTTTCCGTGCGCTGCTCTGGTTCGCCAGAAGCGGCTTAGTCCTGCTGGCCACATGACCTGGAAGCTGTACACCGGCTCCCTCGGCCATTAAAGCGAGATGAGCGCCGCAACCCCAGAGTCGGTCACGACTAGACCTAATGGTCAGGGGTCCCTTTACCTTTACCTAACACACTCTGTCTGTCTTTCTGTCTGTGTATCTATCTCTCGGTGCTTCTCCAGCAAGAGGAGACAAGGCCAGCAGGGCCCAGAGAGGTGCCAGCAAGTCCATCTCAAACTCACCCCTAAATGTCCTTGGAGAAGGGAAGTCTATCATTTCAAGGGCTGCAATTAACTATATTAGGTCAACCAATTAAAAAAAGCCAAAAAACTTTGAGAAAGTGAAAAGATGCCCCAACTAGTTAAGGCAAAAATAATAATTATTAATACTATGATTGCTACTTTTACTATTTACTGGACCCAGTGTGTTGCTATTAGTACATAAAGCCCTTAACAACTTGGGACCAGTCTACCTGCAAGGTCGCCTGACCCCACCTGCACCCCCTCCATCGCTTCGCTCGGTGGAAGGTGGTGCTGCTAGAGGGGCCCCAGGGGCCCCACTCTTCATCTGCAAGAACACAGATCACTTAGTGTGGCAGCAGCAGCAGCTGCCCTTGGGAACTCCCTGCCTCTGGAGATCAAACAGGCGCCTCTGCTGGACTCTGAACCATCTTGCTTAGACAAGCCTGTCCAGATGCCTGGAAAGTTGTGGTCATTTTAATCTGTTTGAGTATTTTAAATCAGAGGCCCACTCCTCCCTTATCTCCTGAGACAGACTAGCATGGAGTCGTAAAAAATAAATAAATGTTTTCTCTTTCTGTAAACCACTTGGAGGCTTTTTCTTATATATACAATCAAGTGGTACATAAATTTTATGAAATAAGAAATAAACAAAATTAAGAGGCAGACACTTTTGAGATGGTTCCTCCTGGACCACACCCCCCCCCCACCCTCCATCGCCAAAAGGGACGTGGTCCGCAAAGGGCAGGTGGGGTCCCACAGGTTCCAAAGAGAAACTCTCCTGCCCCCTGGGGCAACTTACTCTGAGTGAGGGGTCCAGGTCTCATACCAGGGCTGCTGCCTGGCCCACAGGAAGCCCAGGGTCTGGAAGCCCAGGCAGATGAGGATCTGGGAGAGGACGGAGCAGAGGAGGGGAGCCGAGATGAGGCCGGAGGGCGGCCTCTGAGCCACAAGCTCCTTCCAGGCAGGATTCAGGCTCACTGCGGAGAGAGAAGGAGCTGAGACCCAAAGGGAGAACCAACACACAGCCCCCCAGCAAAGCTCTGCCCCAAGTAAACCAGGCAAACTCAGGAGCACAGAGCTGCTCGTTCTGCACAAGGCTACCTGCAAGGGAGGGGGCTGGAAAGGAGCTATGGTGGCGCGTAGAAACTTGAATTTTGAAGCCCCCCTTTCCCCCTGAAACCACACACCAGAATTGGGCAAGGAGTCGGGATTCTGGGTTTGGGATCTACAGCTGCAAAATCGCTTGTTGCCTCCCCTTTTCTAAGGGCATCACTTGTTTCCTGTGCATCAGCTTCACAATGAATTCTGCAGAACTCACAACTCTGCAAGCTGCTAAGGCTGGTGAAGCTTGAGGCGGGGAGACGGATACTCACTGGTGAAGACCACCACCAAAATTATTGCGAGATCAATGAAGAGGAACTGGAAATCTCCCAGGTTGCTCTGGATCTGCAAAGGAACCACAAGGGGGATTTCAGAGGGGATGAGAGCAGGTTTCTTTTATGCCCCGAAGGCAAGCTAAAGGGCTTCTTGGAACCTCGGGGGCTCATGTCCCACCTCCGCCGGGAACCTGCTCAGAGGCCTTCTGCAAGGTGATTTCCCCCCAACCCATTTCACCACCTGCCATGAAGCATTTCTGGTTGAAACGGAGATGAGAGAGAAGCCAAGAATGCCACAGACTTTGCACAAGGGATGAGCCATTTGGGGGGGGGGGGGGAGATGGCCGTGAAACTCTCCCTCCTGTTCCTCACCTGTTCAGGGCCTATCAGGTGAGAGTGGAGGAGGGAAGGGAGTGGGAGCTCGTGCCTCAGAGCCAATCAAAGGGAGAGAAGAAGAGCTTCACATACACACTCAATGTTGTGAAGCCCCACCATGGCGGGGGGGGGGGGGAACTCAAATACTCACAGAATACAGCAGGGTGACACTGACGTACTGGATAATACTGTACAAAGCCATGAATTTGAACACACAGAAGGAGGTTATTAAAGCAGCCCGGCCTTCCCTGTGAAGACAAAGAAATCCACATGGTAAATCCAGGTGAGTCAAGAACTGCATACCTGAGGCCAGGTAAGAGCTTAGGAAGAGCTTCCTGGTGGGCAGGGGAATGGACTCCCTGGAAAGGCTGGACTCTCCTTCTCTGGAGGTTTCTAAAGAGAAGCTGGATAGCCACCTGCCAAGGATCCTTTAGCTGCACTGATATTCTTCTTAAATGGAGGTGCCCAGAACTGGACACAGGACCACCCATGGCTATTCTGTGCTGGGCTTCGGTTGCTGCTGCTGCCGCCCTTCAGGCTGGCGAGAGGCTACGCAGCACCCTGACCTGGCATCCCTCCCCAAAGGGAAAGGACTTCCTCCACCAGGCCCTCTTCTTGAAAGACCCTCCAAGCGGCCCTTACCTGATCAGGCTTGGCACGCAGGAGATGCTGGGCGTCCGGGAGGTGAAGGGAGACGCCACAGAGGCCTCCAGCTCCGAGAGGGAAATGCCACCGTGCGCCCTCTTCAGTGCCTGCCCAGTTGCAAACGGAGCAGAAAGGAAAGGGTTAATTCTCCTGGTGCAGCGAATGAGCCGCGGATGAGAACCGTGTGGAAACGGAAGAGGCTACTCACCCCGCAGTCGTTTGCCCCGTCGCCACACATGCCCACGTAGTAACTGCAAGAGCAGAGAGGGAGAGCATGAGAAGGCAAGAGGAATCTGCTGCGCCAGCCCAGGGCAGCCCCCCGTCCTCACAAGGGCCTCAATGGGAAACCCGCAAGCAGGAGCAACTCTCCCCTCGCTGGCTTCCTGGCTAGGGGCCGCTGGTAGCCCTCTCCAGGAATCTGCCTCATCCTCCGGTGGGAGGGAGTTCCATAGTTTCACCATGCATTGTGTGAAGAAGCAGGGGAGAGCCAGGATCCAGAGGCATTTTGGCCCAAGGCAAGCCCCCCCCCGCGAGCCCGCTTCTGCTGCCTGGTGTCTGGGCATCTGGGCTGGGGACCAGGACCGGGGCTTGGGAATCCTGAGCTGCAGCAATGATGGTTCCAGGGCCTCAGAACAGGGCACATCCAGAGAAGCGCCTTTTAAAATCACATTTACATGCAAGAAAGCAGACGAGAAGCTGCTGCCCAAATCACCGCTGTTGGCTGTGATGAAGAAGCAGGGCTGCCTGGCATCGTTGGGTGAGGGGCAGCCGGGCAGCCAGAGATGGTGAAGAGGAAGAGCGCCGGTGCCCCCTGGAGCGAGAGAGAGAGGCCTCCACGCTGGCAGTCCTGCTCCAGACTCCCACAGAGCCAGGCAAGGGGGGCACGGCTGCTTGGCACAGCCACTGCCAGAGCGACAAGCCTTCTCTGCAACACGCAAGGCCCCCAGACCCCCCTCTTCACAGCAAGGAGCCTTTACAGTGTTTGAGGGGGCCAAAAGTATCACATTATGCATGGCATCGAGAAAGTGGATACAGACAAGTTTTCTCCTTCTGTCCAATGAAGCCGAATGCTGGAGGATTCAGAACACAGCACAGACTTCAACTACGGAACTCACTTCCCCCGGAGGCAGCGATGGCTGCCAATCTCAATGGTGTCTGGAGGCTCTCACTACGCTCTTAAGGAGTTGAGCTGAAATGGGCTTCTGACATCAGTTCCACAGCAAGTTCCAGTTCACAAAAAGGTCATCTTACAGTTTGGGTAATGACTCATTCAGTAAGAAAGTGAAACTTGGATGCATTTTCCCCAAGGGAGGGCTGTGCTCATCAGAGGGCGCCAGAGAGCTCTGCATGGCACCAAGCACCACGTGCTGGTGGTGGGCAAGGTGTTCTGCCTGACCCTTCTGACTCGAGAAAGACCCACGGCCCTCTTCTTCGCATTGCGCTTGTCCAGGGGAGAGCAGCTCCAGCTTGTCTCCCCCCACCCCCCAGAGACAGGACCCAACAACTCAGGGGGCAGGCACTGTGGAGAAGGGCAGAGGCAGATTCTTAAAAAGTGGCCCTTTGGTGCCAAGAAGACTGTCCAACCGGCCCCCAAGCAGGCTGAAGCTTGATCCCCAATTGGGAAGAGGTCAGGGGTGTGGCCTGGGCTGACCTCTGGAGACCGGCTCCTGCCTCCCTGGCCCAGAGGGCAGGGGCAACACCCCTAACTCAGTGCGTGGTTCTCCCTGAAGGGCCGCCCTCACCTTTAAACCAGAGAACTGCGGCTTCAGCGTTTTAAGAGGCTTTGGGGCTGCCTGAAGAGTCGGGTCAAAGCAGCAGCGGCAGCAGCGTCAAAATTAGAGGGATACTTACTCTACGTTTTGCAAAGCCTCCACCAGCTGAGTTTTCTGGTCCGGGGCCATGCGGGCAAACACTGTGCCATGCAACACAAGCTGAAAAACAGGGGAGGGGGGCTCTCAGCAACGTAATTAAAATGGGGGGGGGGCACAGATCAAGCATTTCGAGGGCAGGGACGCATTTCACACTCTGGGAAACTCCCGCAATGCTTCTCGAACTACGGGGCACCTCCCTGGTGCCTCCAAAGGAAAGTGCAGAGAAGGAGAACCAAAACTATCCCAGGGAGGAAAGACTAAGGCATTTTCGTTTAGGGAAAGAGAGTCTCTGTGGGGTGTAGAGGCTGGAGGGTCAGGCTAGGACCTGCTGGGAGACCAGGGTTCACATCCCCCCTCGGCCGTGAAGCTCACTGGGCCACCTTGGGGACCAGCCACGGCCTCTCAACCTAGCCCACCTCACAGGGTTGTTCTGTTAATTTTTGTTTGGGGGGAGGAAGAGCATGTGCCATATAAATAATAAAATAATTGTTACAATTTCTGAAGGCAGTCCTGTATAGGGAAGTTTTTAATGTTTGATGTTTTATTGTGTTTTTAAATATTTTGTTGGGAACCTCCCAGAGTGGGCAGCATATAAATAGTAAAATTATTATTATTATTTCTTTCATTTCTACCCCACCCATTTTCCAAGGAGCTCAAGGTGGCTTATTATTATTATTATTATTATTATTATTATTATTATTATTATTATTATTATTATTTCCTTCTTGGGGGAAAAGGTGGGGCAGAAATAAATGAATGAACGAGGAGCTCTGGGCTGGCCAATGCAATGGGGCTGGCAGGAGACTCAGGAGGGAGAAGAGGAATTTCCTACAAGCAAAATGCATCCTGGACTTGCAGATGCTGCTGCCACAGGCCAGCTGGCGGCTTCGCTGCTGGCTTTTTAAAGAGTGAGACAAACTGGGGGTGGGAGGTGGCTATCAGTGTTACTGGTCAACACGGCTATTCAGCGGCAAGCCACACAGGAGGCCTGGCAAGTGTGTTGTTGTGATGCACCCACTTCGCCTGGAAGCTTCCTGAAGGTGATAAGCCTGCCTTCCACACACCCAATACACGGGGACGCATGGTGGAGACATGGGAACTTCAGGTTTTTTTATGCAGCATGGTTAGGCTATTCTTAGCAGCTCCCAAACTTAAACTTTGCCTTTTAGTTAGGAAACAGGAACTTAGTTAGCATTCAGCTCTGGTTACACAGCCAAAAAGGCTGTCAGAGCAATACTGAGGTTCACGCGACGCTGCAATTGGCAGAAACAGCAGCACAGAGCTCTCAAAAGCTCCTGCTCATCCTGGAAGGAAACAGAATATTAAGTGTTCTTCTGCAAAAGTCATCATCTCATCTGTTTCTTTCTATTTGAGACATCAGAAAAGTGGGGGGAGCAGGGGAAATGCCCCCTCTGGTTGCACCGTGACAGAGTGAAATGGGAAGTTAGAAGAGACGTTTCATGATTCCCCTCCGGCTCATCTCCCGGCGATGGGAGTTTTGCCCCCGACTCTGGGCACCCCCAGAGCTGCTCCAGATACAGACCTTTGGGACGAGGTCCTGGAAATGCTCCTGGATGACAGCAAAGGACTTCCCGTTCATCGCAAAGTGGTACTTGGTCACGTGGGGGTCCTCGGGGGGCAATTTGACGGGGATATCCTGCGACAAAACAGCAAGGGTCATCAGCTCGCAGGCTCACCTTGCCATTTCCTCTGGCAAACAGTTAAGCAATGCTACGAGGAACACCTTTGGAAAAGGAGAAGCTGCAAGGGCCGGGGGCCGTCTTAAAACAGGCCTTCATCTTCCATGCTGCCGTCCATGCTGAATGCTGCAGAACCACTGCTGTCAGGAGGGAGGCCTTGTCTGCAGAGAACCCCTGGGCTCAGAGATCGGCACTGGCTGCCCCTTTGCTACCGGGCCAAGTTCACGGCATTACAAGTAGCATAGAAGGCCCTTCACAACTTGGGACCAGTTCACCTATGAGATGGCCTGACCCCACATGCGCCCCTCGAGCCGCCTGACCCACAGACCTGGCAGCTCTACCGGGGCACTTTAGACTTACCGGTAGTTTGCACTTGCAAGAAACCTATCATTTAGTCTGGCAGCTCCTACACTTTGGACCTCAGGCAGACGCCTTCACTGGACTAAAAACATCCTTGCTTAGGCAAGCCTACCCAGATATACTTAGAAAGCTGATCACATTTTCATCTTGTTTCAATATTTTAATTTTTTGTACATTTTAAAGTACCGCTGCATTTTTCCTTGATCTTTTTGTCTGTCTGTTTTTTGTAAACTGCTTTGAGTTCTTTTTACAATCATGCTGTGTTTAAATGTTGTGGAATCAATGAATGAATAAATACCTCTGGGCTCCAAGCAACCACAAGATGGGTTGGGTGGGAGAAAGAGCTCCTGCCCCCCCCCCCCCCCCGTGACTGACAGATCTCTGCCGTTACCTCTGAGTTAATGGCTGGTGGGGAATCAGTGCCTTTGGCGAGGGCATCTGCATAATGCCAGTTGATCCTGGCGGTCTGGCCGTCCTTGGGGGGCAGGGCTTCAGCAATGATCACCTTTTCTTGAGGTAGAATCATCCCACAGTCCCTGGCCACAGAGATGGCCGTCAGCATGTTGTCACCTGCGGAGAAAAAGCACGGCATGCTTTGCTGGGCCTCGGTTTCCCCTCCTGGCCAGCCCCTCCTCGCCCTTCTAATTCTTTACGCTCTGCCATCCCTCCCCCCCCCTTCTGGATCAGCTGTTTCCTCGTTTCCGTTTGCAATCTTGAAGGATCACAAAATTGCAAAGTTGAAAGGGACCTGGGGGTCATCTAGCCCAACCCGCCGCAATGCAGGGACCACAGGAAAGGAACCGCTGACAGATGGCTGCCCAACCTCTGCTCTTCAAAAGGTTGCTCCATTCATCTCAGTGCAACTCCTCCCTTTGGGAGGACACCGCCCTGCTCAAGATGGAGAGGCTTGGGGAGGAGGGCGGAGGGGCTCTGAGTCTGGCGCGGGGAGGGGGCCACCCAGAGAGCTCGGCTGCAGGGGGCTGCGCTGGGATAGAAACTCCAGCAGCAACAACATCATCAACAACAAGAACAACGCAGAGCCCCTGGCCTGGCTGAGGCCCTGGCAGCCCAAAATGGCTTCATAACAGCAGCTCACCAACCTGTCACCATGACTGTGCGGATATTGGCTTTGTGCAGAACTTCAAGCACAGCTGGGGTTTCTTGCTTGAGCTTATTCTGCATGACAATTAAACCCAGGAAATCCATGTTGCCCTCAATGGCATCTCTGCAGCAAAACGGGGGGGGGGGGGGAGAGAGAGAGAGAGAGAGAGAGAGAGAGAGAGAGAGAGAGAGAGAAAGAAAGAAAGAAAGAAAGAAAGAAAGAAAGAAAGAAAGAAAGAAAGAAGACAAACACCATTAGGAAAACTGATGCACTGCAAAGAAAAAGTCACTTGGGGGACAATTTGCAAATGCCAACATATTATTCATGGCAGCAAAAACAGCTCCAAAGGCTCTGTCCAAACTGGGTGAAAAGGCAGTAAAGACCTGTTACTACTACTACTACTACTACTACTACTACTACTATTATTATTATTATTATTATTATTATTATTATAGAATTCCCTTTTACATGCATCTCATTGTGATCTACAAGTATATCATAAGATTTCAAAAGGCGGTTTAAAAAGTAGTACTACCACCCTAAGGACTCAGCAACAATACAAAAATGGCAGAGACCTTTTCATTGAGCTAGACAAGGTGGACAGAACAAACGTGTCTCCCATTGTTTCTGGAGAGGGTTCCACAGACCAGGGGCATGTGCATCGGAAAGCCCCCCTCCCAGCTACTGCAAAGTGGGACTCTGCCACGTTAGGCCTTTCAAGGTCAGACCTTCCCCCATGGGACCTGATGGCCGAGGGAAAAGGAGGTCCCTTAAGGAACCTGCGCAGGGACGTGCGTCTTAAACCCCAAAACCTTGAACCTGGCCTAGAAGCGGATGGGCCGTGGGTGCGAATCCCACAAGCAGGGTGTTATGCAAAGCAGTGCTGCCCGCCAATGCCTGAGGCGAGCCTTGTGATGGCTCTTGACAAAAGCAACCCCATGGGCCATGGGAGCCGCAAGGAGGTTCAAGAAAAACTTCCTTGCAAAAGGCACAAATCACTCAACACTAGCTTGGGCGTCTTTCAAAAACTGAATTAACTGGACAAATTGGTAGGAAGCAGCTCTGTTGGTGGCTTTTTGCTTAAAAGCGAAATCTCAGGGATCAGAGGCTGCCCACGAGGTGCTTGGGAAGGTGTAAAGGGGAAGGAGGGCCAAGCCTGGAGGGACCAGGGCCACGAGCCCAAAGGAAGAGTGAAGAGGCCGCCTGTGACCCACCGCAGGGCTAGGGAGTCACACAGCTTCAAATGGGAACCTGCCCCCCCCCCCCCCGCTCACTCCCAGCGCTCCTGCCAGGCGGGACTGGGTTGCTCTGGGATGCCAACTTACCGGGCAACATTCTGGACTTTGTGCCAGGTCAGTTTGGATTCCAGCCTCCTGTGAGCAAGGGCGATGACACGGAAGCCCTGCCTGGTGTACTCTTCCAACACCCTCTCGAAATCCACGGGCACTGGAAGGGGAATGGAAGGAAAGGGATCAGAAGAAGCACCTTTCAAGTGAAGGTTGGGGGGGAGAGGAGCCCTCTCTCCCTTTACCTGTCTCTTGCTTGCACAGTCCGGCAACCACCTCCGGAGCCCCTTTGGCGTAGGCATCCATCCTCTTCTGCCCGAGGGCTCTGGCCACCACACACATCCGTTGCAAAGCGGAGGAAAAGGGAAACTGCCGCACGATGCCAATCTCGTAACTGGCCTAACCGAGCGAGAGGAAGGGGGGAGTCAGGGCCTGCTCAGAGGCACAAGGGGGGAGAGGAAGGGAAGGGGGCAAAAAGGGAAGCAGAGAGAGAGAGAGAGAGAGAGAGAGAGAGAGAGAGAGAGGGAGAGAGAACACTCACCGAAAGTTCAAAGAGCTCCTGCAAAGGGGGTGGGAGGAGAGGGAAGAGAAAAAATAAAATCATTACTATCTGCAGTAATAATAATAATAATAATGTATTATTTTGACCCCGCCCATCTGGCTGGGTTTCCCCAGCCACTCTGGGCAGCTTCCAACAAAACACTAAAATACAATAACCGATTAAACATTAAAAGCTTCCCTAAACAAGGCGCCAACTGCTTTCCAGAAGAATGAGAAGGCAGCTCAGCTTCTCCAGCGTTGGACGCTCAAAGCAGCTTCCTATCAGCTGCCCTACTGCCCAGCCAGCATTTTCCCAGCCCCCCCCCCCATCTTCCAACCATCGGGTTCCTCTGAGAGACATCTATAGGGAAAGGCCCAGGGGACACACACCCCCTCCCCCCGATAACGCCCCCCACAACTGGACTGGTCAGCCGTGTGGCAAGAGGCCACAGGTCTGCTGGGCGACTGCAGCTCCCTGGCCCAGGAAGGCCTCTTGGCTCCAGCCCCGCTTTGTGGGAGGAGGGGGAGAGGTGGGGGAAAGCTCTGCGCAGAACTACCATTTCCTTGTCGGCTGCCGGCTTTGGGTCGGGAAGAAGCTGCTTGGGTGGCTGGACCACGGTGGGCATGATGCGGTTGTGGAGGGCGGTTTCCTCCTCCGTCGCTTCTTCGAGAATCTGAAGGAAGGAAACGCCCATGTGAGAGATGCCCTCTTCCAACTGTGAGGAGCGCAAGAGAGGAGCCCTGTCGATCAGGCCAAAGGGGGGGGGGGCTCCCGCCCAGCATCCTGTTCTGGCCCAGCAGGTGCCTCTTGTGGGAAACCTGCAAGCAGTGGGCCAAGCCCAAGAGCATCTCTCTCCCCCTGCAGGGGTTTCAGCAACCGGGATTCAGAAGCACCATGGAGGCAGAGCAGAGCCATCCAGGAATCCCCTTCCTCCGTGTCATGGTCCAGTCCTCTTCTAAAGCCATCCCCAGTTGGTGGCAGCATTCCCTCCTGTGGTAGGGAGTTCCACAGCCTAACTCTGTGCTGCATGAAGAAAGTGTCGGCATGCAGAGGGTTGCAAGGCCAGTTGGCTAGCCCCAGCCGGGTCGTCTCCTTCCAGCTGTCCTGCTGCGAAGACCCATCAGCCTCTGCTCCAACGTAAATCAGTGACCCAGGCTTCACAGCCAGGGCACACTATATCAGCTGTGACATGCAACAGTTCCATGTCTGCAACTAAAGGTGGAATGGAATTCCCCTTTCCTCTTGCCAGATGGAACAACCCACCACTTCCTCCCACTGTGTGCTCCTCTGCGGGTTCTCCTGACCGCCCCCCCCCCCAAGGTAGGTGTGGGAGTCCACTTCCTTAAGATGAATCCCACCCTATGACCTTTCAGGAGTGGAATCAACTGCTCAGGTGGCCCAGCTGCCTTGCAAAGCTTCGGGCATCCCAAGAAGTGGACCGCAAGGAGAACTGGCTGCATATTTATTCATTTTACTTGCATCTTGCCCCTTAGCCATAGACCTCTTGATGCGTCACATACACTTGAAACCCATGCCTCATTTGCACCTGCGGAGTCTGAAACCCCAAACCCAACTGCAGGCAAAAGGAGCACTGCCAGCTTCTCACCCATCCAGTGGCTTCAAACATCTTCAAGTCAAGCGGATCTCCTGAAAGGACCCCATCGATTTTGGTCAAGGAGTGACAGGTTGCCATGCAGGCAATGAAAGGCGACTTGACGAGGCTCTCGCTGCAAGCGCTTTGCTCTGGCAAGAGGAAACTAGATGCCGAAAAAGAAGAAGATTGGGAAGACAGCGTCATTCACAAGCCAGGTGAGCTGGTTCTGGGAAGGTCCGATTCCCTCCCTAGGCCTCCAGACTAGACCGATAGAAAAGCCAAATTCCACTCAGCAAAAAAGCTGGATAAATTCTATCTGGAACCAACACAGAGCTTTGCGAGGGCACCAGCTGAACTTGAGACCACCAGAAGAGCCTGCAGGATCAGGCAAAGGAGGCCCACATTCTCTGGCATCCTGCTCTCTCAGGGGCCAGACAGAAGCCCCCCAGGGAAAACCACAGGAAGGATTTAGCACAGGAGCAGCGCCCCCCCCCTCCTCCAGCTTCCAGCAACTGATAACGCAAGCATTACAGAGGAGTTTGGTTGCTGAGATTTCTGGGGCCGCCACACCCTCCGTTCCACAGACTCATCTACAGTGCCCCCTACCCAATAAAAAGCATTATTCCCACTAAGGAAGAGATGAACACTCTAAAATTTGCAACAGTAACAATTAATTGCACATTTATTCAAAAGCCATCTAAAGCTATACAGTTCACTCAAGTCAGCAAAACTGATGAACTTGATCTAGGGTTACCAGCTTTTCAAGGTCTGAGAGTAATTTACACCTCCAGCTGCCCCCTTGCCGCTTAGCACCCCCTAGGGAATCCCACCCCAGGAAGTACTGTCACCCCCTATGGGCACAACTGGTTTAGATGCAAGGGGCCATGGGGTGGCAAGAGGAGGCCTTTTCTGCATTGGCTCCCCACTTGTGAGATGCTCTCCCCAGGGAGGCCTGCCTGCAGCCTTCACTACATACCTCGGAGCAAGGGGAACATGTTTGTCTTCTCACAGGCCTTGCGCTGGTTAAATAATCGATGGCTTTTTAATTGTGGGGGTTTTTGGCCAGGGGGGGTGCTTTTTTGTTACTACATTACATATTCTGTGTATTCATTTTGTTTTTTCATGTTGCAAACTGCCTTGTATCCTACAATTTCACGGGGCTCCCCTGGCATCCTCTGATGGGCAGCCCTGGCACCTGACAGAGCAGAGCAGGACCAGATGAGGAGCCTGGGAGAGGAACTGGGGGCTTGCCAAGAGGAGAGCGCACGCGGACCCTTTTGGTTTGGCCCGATGGCCCTGTTTTAACAGTAAGAAAGCCCCCAAGGCGGGCGACGTTCCACGGAAGCAGCTTACCGAGCGTTTTCAACCCTCTGGATTCCCCAGAGATCCAGGCCGTCTTCGGTGAGGGTGCCTGTCTGTGGAGGGGAGAAGGAACACGTGAAAAGCAGAGCCAGAGATACTGAGCAACGTCTTTGGCCACTGGCCTGAGCCCAGGGAGCGCAGTCTCAAAATGCGTCGAGAGGCACAGGACTGACCCCAAAGGGAGCAGGCCGACCTGGGAACCAGAAGGGAGCCCCTGGCCCTGGGTGCTAACCTAGCGGGAAGCCAAAAGAGAAGGAAGAGGGGAGCTTCCGCAAATACTTCACCTTCCTCACACCTCCGTTTCAATTATTTTCGCGCCCCGCTGCAAGGCTGTGAAGCTACTAGCCAGGGCAGGCCTTGCCAGGCTGACACATTCCCTGCCCTCGGAGGGGAGGGAGCCATACAGACGCCCCTCTGCCCCAGTCAAGTTGGGCTTAGAGGGATCACAATCTATGCCCAGGAATCGCCCTATGCCAACAGCAGCAGCAGCTGCAATTCCACATGCTGGCCCTGTGCAACTACAGAAGGCCAAGAGCAGGACTGCGGCAAAGGCCTTGCCGCCTGGCACCGGTGGGCAGTGAATGTGTCAGCCTGGCAAGGCCTGCCCCTCCCTCCCTCCCTCCCCTAAAAGCAGCAGCGGGAGGAAGGGAGAGGCTCTGCAGAGCAGAAGGGAAGGCTTCCCTGGACATCGCCGCACTTGCCCCAGGCAACCTGCCCAGCTCTGAGCCCCTCAGAACACGCAAGTGCAACTCATTAAAATTAATTAGCCTTGCGTAAGAAGAGACAGAGGAATTCAAGCTCCCTGCAGGATTTGCTTCCCAAGGCTCCCTCATCTCCTGCCCCTCGGCTCGCTTTGTTGTTTTTTCCTAAATCAAAGGAGGTCTGTGATCAGCTCTGGAGGAAAAACAATTTCAGAAGCAAAAAGCAAGGCATTCAGAGATTAGAGGGCCGGGCTGCTCCTGCTTTGTTTTGACCCTGCAGGGTAGGAAAAGTAAAAATAAAGCCATGCTTTTGTGGCTATAGCAGCCTCAGAGGAGGAGTCATCAAAGAGTTTTACAAAAGCACCGAAAACCTTTCCCTCTGAGCTGTGCCACTTCACCCTCCGCTCTTCTTTCCCCCCAGCAAAAAGGAAGACGGCTCTGTGGTCTCTCCGTCCTCCTCCCACTCCGCCTGCGCGCTCAAGCGGAAGAAGGATTGGGCTTAAAGGGGAAGAGGAGGAAGCCAAACACCTGCAGGCCCCAGGGAAAGGGGAGGGCTGACTCTGAGGGACTGCATACGTGGCAACCCCCCCCCCCCCGAGGCAAGCTCACGCGGAGGCAGCGGGGAAGGAGCGCTTGCGCTGCAGAGGGTCAGTCTAGATGGCCCTCGGGGTCCCTTCCCACGCTGCCATTCTACATGCAATAGCTATTCAGGCTCTTATTGGCTGGTTCCAGTCGCCTACAGCAGCCACCCCAGAGGAAGTCACGGGCCTGCAGGGCCTCTCCACCAGAGACCAGCAACTTCTCCTCCTTCCTTCCTCCCATTCCAGCCTTTTCCGCCCCCCAGCAGCTTTACAGAACACCCACCTCAGCAGAACCAGGCATATACAGGCTGTGAGGGAATCTGGGCCCTGGCCAAAGACATGCGCTAAGGAATTCTTCACTGGGTGACGTCAGGATTCCCCGGCTACTTTCTGCACAAGCTTCCCAAAAAGTTATCAACACTCTCCTGATGCTTATTAAAAGATTTTCTCATCTGTCGGGCAACGAAACTGAAGAAACTCTTCTAATCCCCGCCCAAGACAAGTGCGTTCTCTCTGTGACTTGCTTCTTTTAAGGGATCTTACTGAATGAATCTCCTGCCCAGAACCTTCCCGAGGGGCACTAAGCAAGGAGAAAAACACCAGGGTCTAACTTTTGCCCTTCTGGGTCTGGCCTCGGCTCAGGACAACACATCTGCCTGCGTCATTCCGCACAACTGAGCATCACGAGCCCCCCCCTTGAAGTCTGTGGCAGGAGGATGTCAGAAGCCTCATCCTGAACTCAGCTCAGAGTGTCTCAAGGAAAAATGGCAAATGATCTGCACCTTGTCAAAGCACACGAGGTTCAGCTGGCCGCAAATGTTGATCCTCTGAGGACTGATGCAGAAGATGCCAATCTTCCTCAGCCGCCGTTGTGCGTAAACGATCCCCGCCGTCATGGCGGCAGGAAGAGCGGGCGGCACCGTGATGGTGATGATGTCCAGAGACTCAATGATGATGATGTCGGCCGAGACCTGCGGGAGGAGAGGAGGAAGATGAGTGAGAGCAGGGGCCAGCAGAGGGGGCCGTCCACTGTCCCTCAGACCTCGTGGGGGGCCACACTATATTTGGGGGGGGGGGGGGAGAACGAATTCCCACGTCCCACAAATAACCCAGAGATGCATTTTAAATAAAAGGGCGCATTCTACACAGGTAAAAACACACTGATTCCTGGACCGTCCGCAGGCCAGATTTAGAGGCAACTGGGCCAGCTCCGGCCCCCGGGCCTCAGTTTGCCTACCCATGAGTGAGAGGGTCACTCACCGCTGGCTGCCAGAGGCCAGTCTGGGTCCCGTTCAGCCAGCCCTTCAAACGCTTGCGCTGAGAGATTCCTGCAGCAGGTGCTATGGGAAGCCCCCACGTCCTTCGCCAGAGGCATTTCCGCTTTTGCGTTGCCTTTGGACACCTGCAGCCTGCTGATCTAGCAGTTTCACCCAGGCAAGACCTTGTACCAGGGGAAGGAGGGGAGCTGGGAGCTGGGATGGGGAGCGTTCCTTTAAGCGCGGAATGTCCCAGAACCAGGCAGCTGCTGGCACGAAGCCCCCCCCCCCCCTTCCTCTCTCTGCCAGAGGTCCTGTGGAAGCACCCTCTGCCGGAGCAGACAGGCAGCTATGCAAACCTGGGAGAAGGCCGTTTCCCATGCTCCAGAGACGCAGGTTTTGCAGCAAGCATTGCGCACACCGCAGGCATCCGAGGGCCAGGGGCTGTAGCACTGCTTTCTGGTACAGTGGTACCTTGGTTCTAGAACTTAATCCATTCCGGGAGTCTGTTCGACTCCCGAAACCATTCAAAAACCAAGACGTGGCTTCCGATTGGCTGCAGGAGCTTCCTGCCCTCAAGCGGAAGCTGCATCGGACGTTCAGATTCTGAAAAACGGTCACAAACCAGAACACTTCTGGGTTTGCAGCCTTTGGGAGCTGTTTGGTTTCTGTTCGGGAACCAAGGTACCACTGTATTTCAAAAGGAAGCCCTAGCAAAACTTACAGCTGACAATCTATGCTGACAATCAACCAACTGGGAACTATGTGAGTCGGCAATTTCCTCAGAGAGCTTTCCGGATTGGGTCAAGAAAACCACGCGGCAGGCAGGTGTGTTGCGTCTGTGTCTGGGCAAGGGGAAAGAACAAGCCACGTCCCCAGACAGCTTCACTTGGAGTTTGGCCAGATGCGGCTCTGCCTAGAGACCGTGAAGGAGGAGGAGGGGGCTGAAGCAACCGCCCCCCCCAGCCTGTGATGGACCTGGCAAGGAGATGAAAGGGGTGGGACTCCTCCTACCTTGTGGAGAATGCTGATGACAATGGTGTAGAGGAAGCCGACCCCTGCCACCCCCACCAGGCAGAGCAGGAACATGTAGGCATCTCGGTAGAGCTTGAAATCCGTTGGCTTTGGATACAAGATGGAGCGGACCAGCTGCCCTTTAGAAGTGCTGAAGCCTAGGAGGAAGCAAGGAGGCTTTCAGAGACGGGATCGGAAGCGCAAACCTGCAAGTCCCAGCAGCTACAAGCCAAGGCAGCATTTTGTTTATGACTGTCTCTGGGCAGGCTGGGCAGGCAGCAGAAGCCCACCTTCGAGGACAAGCAAGTGACTCAGAACTACAACGGAGAAGAAAGGGCTTCATTAACGGAGACATGCAGATCTTCCAAAGGTGAGCCCTTCGAGTGAGGAGGCGAGGGAGGGAGAAAGCACGTGCCCTCTGGAGAGATCAGGCCCCAGGCCACAGCTCAGTGCCCCTGCTCTGCGTGCCAAAGGTCCCAGGTTTGGTCCCAAATGGCACCTGCAAGTAGGGCTGGAAGAGACCTCCAAGTCTGAAGCCCTGGGGAGACCCTGCTGCCAGCTTCCATGGAGGAGAGGGCGAGGGGTGGCTGCCAGCCCCAATGGTCAGAGGCAGCGATGCTTCTGCCAACTGGTTGCAGGAGGGGACAGGCCTCTTGGGCTTGGATCCTGCTTGCCACAGTCTAGATGGGCCACTGTGGGCCTGATCCAGCAGGGCAGGCAACCCTGAGCTCACGGGCCAATAAAAGGCTGCCTTTGGTGTTTGCACAGACTCCTGAGGGCAGGATCGGAGGGGCAGGAGGGAGGAGGCCAGAGGGACACCTGAGCCTCAGCACTGCACAAAGCTGCCAGCACCAGACTAGGTCGGATGCTGCAACTTGTCATGAGCCATCACAGCTTAGCAAGAGAGAGAGAGAAATCCCAAAATCAATCAAATAAAGAGCTTGGCCCAGTGCCCAGGATGGCCTCCTTCAGATGCTGTGCAGGATATTTGCGGAGATCCCCAGGGGAACATGACGGAGGGGAAACACACACTTGCTGCCTGCGCAGAAGGCTCTGTCTCACCTGTCCTGACCACGATGGCCTTGACCAGCTCCCCGGTGTAGAAGCGGGTCTGGATGACGGTCGTGCCGCAGAACAAGGTGTGCCTCCGGTGCCCCTCGGGACTGTACACCTCGTCCGCCAGGCCCCCCTTGGGCTCCTCAGTCGGGTTCGGCAGGTTGGTCTTTGTGACGGGAACGCTTTCGCCTTCAACGAGACGAGGGCACAGCTGACAGGGCGGAGATCCCAAGCCCCAGCAGCACCACCCAGGTCCCAGCTGCGGATCGGGGCCCCGCCGGGCCCTCCCCGTTACCTGTCAGCATGCTCTCGTTCACGATGCAGGTCCCGCTGAGGAGCACCGCGTCACAAGGCATGATCATCCCGTTCAGAGGGACCACAATGACGTCCCCAGGCACCAGCTCCGTGGAAAGGATCTCCTCCACGCCTGGAGGCCGGGGAGAAGCAAAGGATGAGATCCTGGCCCGGCAGCTGCTCTGGCTGCTCGTCTGCTCAGCCAAGGGCCCAGGATAGCTGGCTGGCTGGCGTCTCTCCAAGGGAGCTACTTGCTAGGAGAGCGACCTCTGGCCCACGGGAGATCCCTCAGGGATTGGGACAGGGAGAGCTATCCAAGGCTGGAGTGCAAGACACCCCCCAGCTAGGAGAAGGGGCAGGAGAGAGAGAGTGAGAGAGAGGGGGGCCCATGCAAGAGAGAGACCGTAGTCTGAAAGGACGGTGGGAGGTTGGCTGCAGACTGAAAACACCTTTGCAGGGGGGGGGGGGGGCTGCGAAGCTTCTGCCTGGAGACCCCGGCAGGTGAGCAAGGAAGTATTACTCGGAACAGACCTCCTGCTATCAACAGACCTAGCTTTGTCCTGCTTATTCATTTCAATGCATTACCAGCAAGTAAAACTTCACTGATTGCAGTCTTATTTACTTACTTGCCGCCCACCTTACTGGGTTGCCCCAGCCACTCTGAGCAGCTTCCAAAAAATGGTAAAACATCACACATTAAAAACTTCCCTATAGAGGGAGAAATGGGTCTGCAGTCTGTTGGACTCCCCTGGTGCTTCCTGGAGGGCCCACTATGGCCAGACCCCACCCCTGGGCCCAGCCAGGACAGTCCCCTGGGAGAGAAGTCCGGAGAGAACTTGCCCCTCCCTCCAAGGAAGCCCCCCCTTCCCAGAAGGAAGGCGGCAGATCCACTTTCCCTTTCAAATAAGCACAGTGTCCCGTCCCCCCACCTACCTTGGTTTGCTCTGCTGACCGACACCCGGATGACGCTGTGAGCAGCTACCAAGTCATGAAGCATCATGTATTGCTGGGGAGAGAAGGGGGGGGGCGAGAGTCAGCAGCACAAGGGGCACTAAGGGAATAGGCCAGTGACTCCCAGCTGCATCACTGCCCCCCACCCCACAAGCACTGTGGAGGAAGAGGAGCCCCGGAGCAAGAAAGCAGCCTGCAGGCAGCAGCAGCAAGAAACAGGAGGCCTATCCTGGGCAAGAGAGAGATTTGTGGCTGGCAGAAACGCCGAGCAAGTTGCAGGAGCTCAGCCTGTTCTGGAAGGGGCCAATGCCCCTCCCCCTGAAGCAGCGGTCCCCCCCCCCCACCTGATCAGCCTCTTCCTCCATCTCCAAGTGGTCTTGCCTCCTGAACCCCCGCCGGTCAGCACTGCCCCCTGGCACTGAACCCCAGGAGTCGCTGGCTCAGATTCCAGCCCCCTCGCCTCTGCCACACACTCACCACAGCCTTGCCGGCACTAGGCCAACCCAATGTCACAGAGTGGCTTGCAGGGCCCGGGGTGCCATCGAGTGGCACCTGCCTCCCCCTCCCCCTTCCCCCGGCTCCATTCTGGGACCCTCAAAAGCTCCCACCCTATTTTGGTTGCCCTAACAGAGGTATTGCCCGGCTATGGATTTGCACTGACGGATCTATTTTCCTGGATGCCGCCCTGTGAGAGGGCTGGGCAGAATTGGGCAAGGCCTCCTCTGCCCCTTAGTTGACCCCCAGCCAGCACTTTGCACCACCAGAGTCACACATCCTTCAGAAGACCCGGCTGCCCTTCTGACCCCCTCCCACCCTCCGCTAGCTGCCATGTGCAGCTGTCACAACACGTGAGGAGATTTCAAGCTACGCCGGTTCAGCTCTGCAGGCTGCAAAGCGTTTCCAGAGCCGCACCCTCAGCTGGGAAGGAGAAGAGTCAACATCCGACTACAGCCCCACCCGTTGGGGGTCAAGTTGCACTCAAGAGCAGTAAAGCTTAACAGGCCACTGAAGCGGAAGTTTGCCAGCCCCAGGGGAGCACCGAGGCAGCAGCTCACCTGCCACAGGTAAGCAGGCAGGCGTTCAAAAACAGCCCTGGAACTCACCTTCCGGATGGTATACAGTGAGCTAACAACAGAGATCAGAGACATTATCACAATGGCTGCTGCATAGTAGTAATATTCATCTGTGCTCCACAAGATCACACTGAACAGCTGGAAAATGTAAAAAGGATTGAGGACCTGGGGAGAGAGAGAAAACAAAACAAAGCAAGGGATTATGCCTTTTGCACGAAGGAGCCGCCCTCCTCTCTCTGGTGCTGAAGGTCAAGAATTTCATGGCCTCCCATTGCATACATTTTTAGAATTCAGACCCATCCTGGTCTGCGTGGGAGGGGAGTGAAGAGTGTGCCAGAAGAGCACATGGCAAGGATTCAGAGCTCCCCTCCTCTCCTGGCAGGGCAGGCCAGCTCAGTGGGCGCAAATGGTGCCCTTGAGGACTTCGCCCGAGAAGCCTCTGCGCCCCCTTGCTCTCCCCTTGGCCATCAGGTGGTGCTTCTCCCTTGAAAAGCACGCAGAACCGAAGAAGGAAGTTGGAAGAGGAACACCCTCTTTTGAGGGTCAGGCTATTTTGACTGGATCTGACTTTCACACACACCTCTGCGCGCATGCAAAGATCGAAAGGCTGCATTCAATGCGGCTGTTCCGCTTGTGCAATGGAACTTCCCCCTCGACTCCCCTGCAGCCCCGTCAAAATCTGCTCCAGGGGGTTGAGGGTTCCTCTGGAGCAGATTTGGGGGCCATGCAGGGATAGGAGGAGGAGGAAGAGAAGTGTTGCTGTGCAAGCAGAGCTCTGACTACCCTTCAAATGTGTCCCCAACGGAGGAGTGGAGGGCGGGGAAGTGGGGACCACAAGCCACAGAGGGGGCACAGGAGTGGTCTAAGCAAGAGGCCAAGTACCCTGGCACCACCTGCTGGGCCCCCAAGAGAGTTTCCACCTCGGTCAAATGGTGCCACTCCAACGCTGCCCATCCCCACCACCTGCCCTGGGTCTTCCGTGGCATCAAGGCCTGGCGACTGCAGCACACAACCATCTGCCACTTGAATGCCCTGGCGTAATGTCAGGCCTGGGCAAGACGGCAGCCTTGCCGTCTGCTTGGCTTTCCTTAAGAGGCTTGCGGCTCACGGAGAGCGGACGTGACACTTGCCAGTTGAGAAGGAAAGGGCCCACGTAAAGCACAGAAACAGACAGACCCCCCCCCAAGGCAGACAAACTGCCACACCTGCTCCAACCTATCTGGTGAAACCTAGAGCTGCACTTGCAAGTCTCCAGAACCAGAGGGGAAATCCAGGCAGGTTTCCCCTCCATAGCCTTTAACCCTTTCATGCACAGTTAATCCCCAGTCCAGATCCCACAGAGCAGCAGGTGGGAGCCCCCTTCTCCTTCTCTCTCACAAACAAAGACACACGCAATTCTTACCTCCTTAATCAAAAGTTTAAAAACGGAAGGCACTTTCACGGCAATTTCATTTACTCCGTAGAATAGTTTTCTGTATGAAAAACAGAAGCCAAATAAATAAAAATAATATTTCTAAAAAAACAGAAGCGTTTTGCTTGCTAACATGAACAGCAATCTATAAACTACTAAGAAGGGGGCAGCCGCAGCGGCAGCTGGTGGGAGAATGGTGAGAGGGCAGCTTGGTGTTTTGCAAAACCCAGCGACCCAGAATGGCTCCCCCAGCCCCACCTGAAGGGCAGGCAGGGAGGCCCCCAGGCCCAGGGGCTCAAGGCAGGGCAGGCCTTGCATCGGGGGCAGGGGAAGAGATTTAATTGAAAAGATTCCACACACACACCCCTTTTGCGCTTCAAAGAAGAAGAGGAGGAGTCTGGATTTGATATCCCGCTTTATCACTACCCTAAGGAGTCTCAAAGCGGCTAACATTCTCCTTTCCCTGTGAGGTGAGTGGGGCTGAGAGACTTCAGAGAAGTGTGACTGGCCCAAGGTCACCCAGCAGCTGAAGGGGGAGGAGCAGGGAAGCGAACCCGGTTCACCAGATTGCGAGTCTACCACTCTTAACACAGTGCATTGTCATACACAAAACCACTACTGAGAGTAACTGCTCAATTTTCAAGAAATGGCTGCCTGAGAGTACACCTTCCCCCCCCCCAACTTTTCTGTTCGAATGTACCTGTAATCTCGCATCCCCTTGGTCAGCCCTGCGCTGTGTTCATTATGGATTGCCGAACAGGAAGTGGAGTCATCCAGACCCCTATAGGAAAGGGAGAATACAAACGGAGCATGAGCACACGCACACACACAAACAGGTGTCGCCAGCCAAAGTCCTTTCGGCAAAGAGACATGAAAAACAGCCGGTGGCTCTTACTTTATGGAGCTGAAGTTCTGCACGGCGTCATTCCAGAAATACTTCACGCTGTGGTGGGTGAAATAACGGATCTGGAAGACGCATAAATACAAGGAGGCCGTCAGAGTGTGTGGCTTGACAGCGACTCTTCATAAAAGCAAACTGAGCTGCTGACAGTTTTGAAAGTCAAATGAAAAAAATGTGTGCAGTCCCAGCTGCCCCACACTGCCACTTTTATTGCTTAATCATCTAATTATGCCCACTGCATTGGCTCTCAAATCAGAGGTCCTCACACTCCTGTGGCCACAAACCTGCCTGGGGCACCGGCTCATTGGTACCCCTTGCAGCATGCTGGCATTCCAATCGGAGCCCCACATGGTGGAGCAGCTGAGAGGAGGTGAAGGGGGAGGCCTCTTCAGGGTCTGCTCACACACCAGAGCCCCACCACCTCCCCCCAAGCTGCCTTTGTGCACAGCAGCCATTCCCAAGTAACCACCAGGCGGAGGCAAAGGCACACGGATAAACGCTGCCCACTGGCGGCTGCCATGCAGAGGACGATCCCACAACTTTCCTACCTCCTGTAGGTGAGCCTGGGAACATCTGTTCAAATCATTTTCGCCCTCTTCAGCCAGGTTGATGTCCAAATGACCACTGCAGCCATTTGTCATCTTCTCCGATGCATATTTTGGTGTCTGCAACAGATTGGGCCCCAAAGAAAGCACAATGCGAACCTTTGCACAAAACCATGTCTGGAATTCATCCTGAGAGAGAGAGAGAGAGAAAGAGAGAGAGAGAGCGCTTTCAGAACAAAAGTCTGACAGTGAGCTTCTGCACCTTCGGATGATCTGACAAACATCGCTGGCAATTTGATATCTGCGAAGCAGGTGCTTAACTATACATGACTCTAGGCATGTGTGTAAAGGGAGCCCCAGCCCAGAAGTGGGGGGCAGACTGCACCTCTCAAGGGGGGGGGGGCAGGATGACACCACTGGGCTAAGGAAAGGGGGGGGGGACTTTCAGGAGACGACTGTCCCCAGACGCTGAGAGTTCACCAAGGCCCTGTGATACAGACGCAGGGACTCGCCTTTCTTTCCAAGTGTCTGCAAGACCTCTTGCTTCCAGCTTCCTCCACACCCTGTAGAGTCCCAAACACATGCAGAAGGCAGAGAGACATTCTGTGCATGAGCAACCTTTGCTGTCCCCTCTACATTTCTGTGATTTTATGAGATTTAATGAGGAGATGCCTTTTAGCACCTCTAGCAGGCTTCTGCATAGAATTTACTTTCTGCTTTCTTCCCATCTCCCCCAGCAAAGTCTGCCCCATTCCCCTCTCCTCTTGAGCCTGCAAGGAGGGGCCAGGCCACTCTGTGTTTCTATAACACCCGGCGATTCTTTAAAAACAGCTCCAGGCTGTGAATACGGCCCGCAAAGGCACCGCTTGGCCAGACTGCAGAACTGCACGAAGTTGGACAGACGTGCAACTGGTCATTTCTGGGTGGTGGCCAGTCCCTGAGCTGAGGAAATCTCTGCACAGATCACATGTGAAGTCCAAAGCCCAGGGTCACTGGGGCTACTGAGGGTCCAGGCTTAGAGAGCGGCTGCTCAAAACACTCCTGATTGACCCCTCAGAAGCTTCCACAAGAATTAAATAGTTCCTGCCAGTTTTTAAGCCAGGGCGGGGAGGCAGAAACCAGGGCGATGACCCTCAGGATCAGACGCTCCTCCTGCCATGCAAAGAAAGCTTTGTGGGAAAAGCCTGTCCTGCCCAGAGGCCACGGCCAGCCTGGTCCTCCACGTCTCTCCTGCCAAACACTCACTGTTGTCCGCAGCAGAACCACTTTGCTGCCTCGGAGGGAGGTCCTCCTGCACGTGGCCTTCACCCGCCACTGAGGCATCCAGTAGAGGAGGAGGAGGAGGAAGCCGCCTGTGCACAGCACCCCCACGGCCACCAGGACCATCTTCCACCGGCAAAACGTGTAGCCGTAGATCTTCTGCAAGGAAGAAGGGGAACCAATCAGACCAAGGCAATGGCACAGCTGGCAGCGTGGGCAGAGCAGCCTCAGGACGCCTCCACTCTCCCTCCCTGTGGCAGGACCAGGGGGGTTCCTGGAGGTCGCTCGCTTCACGGCAGGAGCCCAGGGGCAGCCACCTATCTAGGCCAAGGAGAAAGGGCAACTGCGAGACACACGGACACCCTCTGCTGCAAGAGACTCTTGCTGGCCACTGGAGAGCAGGACAAAGAAGCCACACATGTCACCCTGTCCGGCTGCTGACCAAGTGACAGGGGGGAAAGCACCCAGGGTGAGAGGAGGGGAAAACAGCCGGGGATAAAATCAACAGCAAAATGTGACCAGGAACTTGTCCCTAGTGAGTTCTCTCCAGCCTACGCATGAGTTCCAAAGCAGAGTTACTGGGGGGCAACTGAGAACATTTTGGAAAAATCGCTTCTGGCAAAAGAAGGGAGTTTGCTTTTGTGCTCAAGTGCTGCTGATTCCCCAGGACAAAGGGCCCTCAAGATTTCTCCACCAACTGTATTTCTAAGCACACACCTACTCACTCGCAAGCTCCAGCTTGCGCGCTCAACCCCAGAAACCCACAGGTGGGCAGACTGTCAGAAGACGGTGAGCTTTCTGCCAAGGGCTGTGACACCAGGCCAGTGAAAGACTTCTGCACATGAGAGACATGCAGTAAAGGCACAGGGCGCAACTGCCAGGGGGGGGAGTGGCAGGGAAGGGAGGCAAGCAGGCAGGTACCTGGAGGGCGGCCAGAGGCTTCTTTCCACTGTCACACGGCAGAGGAAACAGAAGCAGCGGGAGCCCACAGGAAGATGGAAAGAAATCGGGGCCAGAACTCTGTCCGGAGCAGCTGCAGGGAGGCTCTGTGAGCTCCGACAGCAACAGAGGGGGGGTGTGGGAAAGGTGGGGCAGTCCTGGCAAAGCAAACCCTTAATGCCGACCAGAAGCCCCCGTGGGTCTCCAGAGGGCGGCCTGGGAATCCCCCTGCCCACTTTCTCCATGCCAGGCTTCATTTTATAAACTTGTGCCAGGCCCCCCTTCCTTCTTTCAACACCCCAAAGCCCAACGTGCCGTAAGCTTCCTCCTAGAGCAGCTGCTCCAGCCCCTCTCCGTTGCCCTGCTCAAAAGCTCTTCCTGCTCCACAGTTTCCTTTTTGAGGCGCAATGAATGGCACTCCAAGGGGGGGGCACACCACAGATGCGCACAACGACATGATGACATTGGCAGCCTGATTTCCGGCCCCTTTCCCTGAAGATCCAGGAGGTGGAATCTGCCTTTCCTGCAGCTGCCGCAGCCGGGATTGACATTGCCAAGCCTTTCCTGGTCAGCCACACTAAAGACATCATTTCTCACCACCATCTTCCTTATACGCTGCCCATCTGACTGGGTTCCCTCCCTGGCCTTGTCATCGCCCTCCTCCCTGCTTGGCCAGATCCTTCAGATCCCAACACCAAAGCGACTCTCCTTCAGGAGAGGACAGAGGCAGGGGGAGTACTTCTGTGTGGGCAAAGCTGCTGCGAAGACCCCACACCAGGGGTCAACAACCCTGTGGGATCTGTGGGCACATTTGCAAACCAGGGAAACTCTTATGGGAACAAACACACACACGCCACAACCTCCCCCCCCCCCCAGCCAGTAACCCCACCCGCCCCCAAAATCACACACGCCAAAAGCAGGCTAAAGTTGTCTATGGTGAAAAGAGGCTTCTTTCCATGGAGGGAGGGGCAGGGGTAAGGCCCTGCGGGCGCCATGCCCCAGACCCTCAAGAGCAGCCCGTGGGGGTGGGAACCAGGAGGAGGAGGAGGAGGAGAGTTTGGACTTGATATCCCGCCTTTCACTCCCCTTAAGGAGTCTCAAAGCAGCTCACAATCTCCTTTCCCTTCCTCCCCACAACAAACACTCTGTGAGGTGAGTGAGGCTGAGAGACTTCAGAGAAGTGTGACTGGCCCAAGGTCACCCAGCAGCTGCATGTGGAGGAGCGGAGACGCGAACCCGGTTCACCAGACTACGAGTCCACCGCTCTTAAGCACTACACCACAGCTTGGCAGCCAGTCTTCTGTGCAGGGGGCTCCTGGCATCTTCTCAGTCAAGGAAGAAAAGCAATTCTATCCTCCTGGACTTGCAGACAGAGAAGCCTCACAAGGAGGACTCCAGAGAGCAAGGAAAGGCTCCGCTCCCTGTTTGAAAAGGAAGCAACTAAGCCATAAAGCCAATTACCATCTCATCTTCCTCGCCTTTGTTGACCAGCTTTTCCTCATTCTCCATGTTCAGCGTGACGGGATCGGACACCAGCGGACCTGCGCTGAGAAAGAAAGGGGAAAAGAAGCCTTTAAGAAACATATCACCAAGATTTGCGGAGCCTGCAGCCACTGCCAACACTTTCTCCAAGGACGCCCCCCCCCCGACCAAAGGGCGCACACCAAGCACAGCTTCCCAAACTTTTCAGACATGAATCATTTCACGACACGGTAATTCAGTTTTACGAGCAAACCGGAGGTCAAACTAACCCCTTTCCAGACCCTGGAGGAGCGCTTGTGTGACACACTGCGGAAAGCTCTGTGCACAAGTTTGCTTAAGTGTCAGCTGCCAACTGCAGCCCCCACCCAGAAGAAAAACCATGGCAGGAGAACTGGAGGGTTATAGCTAGATCCCAACAGAACTGATGCAGCAGAATTTGAGAGTGAAACTCTAAGCACACCTTGAATTCTGTGTGTTCTTGTAATGCTTTGCTCATGATACTTACAAGCATTTCTTCAAATATATCTATATATCTTTATCTGTCTATAGATATATAAATACACCAAGAGGTGAAATATTAGCCAGCGATGTTTCCAATGAGGCAAAGCAGCTCAAACTCTCCTCCTCTCCGCCCACCCAGAGCTGTTACACAAGAGTGGCCAGCACGTTCCTTCTTGACATGCCTTGACCACCCTGCTAATGCAGCAGAACCCAGACTCTCCACATTTTAATGCCTGAGTTCTTCAGCTGAGGGTTTCACAGGACTTTTCCTGTTTCTTGTCACCGTGGATTCCAGCTCACATAGCAAATTCCCCATCAACACCTCAGTTAATCTTTCCACCTGTGGCAAACATTTCCTATAACCTCTTGAATTATTTTCACGTCTGTCCATAAACGTTGCATAGCTCTGCATCCCCACTGCATGAGCAATCTTCGCAAGAGCATCCGAAGAGGCCTGGGGCTGGATCAAGCCCGTGGCCCACCTAGGCCAGCACCCTGCTCTAACCGTGTGCGAAAGTTGCAAGCAGAACTGAGCACTAGAGCCCTCTGCCCCTGACTAGGGAGCCAGAGCACAGCCACCGGGCCTGGAAGCCTCAGTCAGCCTTATGCTCCATAATAATAATAATAATAATAATAATAATAATAATAATAATAAATAAATAAAATTATTTATATCCCGCCCTCCCCAGCCGAAGCTGGGCTCAGGGCGGCTAACAACAATTAAATAATCAAACAATCAAATAAACCAACATTCTAAAAACAGTCCATTATAAAAATTAATTAAAATCAAATTAATGGCAACTGTTAAGCAAAATTCTGTGCAGGTTGCCAGAGGAGGGAGTCAGGCTGGGCCCTGACCAAAGGCCTGGTGGAACAACTCTGTCTTGCAGGCCTTGCGGAAAGATGTCAGGTCCCGCAGGGCCCTAGTCTCTTGTGACAGAGCGTTCCACCAGATTGGAGCCGCAGCCGAGAAAGCCCTGGCTCTAGTTGAGGCCAGCCTAACCTCTCTGAGGCCCAGGACCTTCAGGATGTTTTTATTTGAAGACCGTAGGTTTCTCTGTGGGGCATACCAGGAGAGGCGGTCCCGTAGGTACGAGGGTCCTAGGCCGTGTAGGGCTTTAAAGGTTAAAACCAGCACCTTAAACCTGATCCTGTACTCCACCGGGAGCCAGTGCAGCTGGTATAGTACCGGATGAATGTGATCTCGCAGCGAAGACCCCATAAGGAGTCTTGCCGCGGCATTCTGCACCCGCTGGAGTTTCTGGGTCAGTCTCAAGGGCAGCCCCACGTAGAGCGAGTTACAATAATCCAGTCTGGAGGTGACCGTCGCGTGAATCACAGTGGCTAGGTCAGGGCGAGAGAGGTGAGGAGCCAACTGCTTAGCTTGGCGGAGATGAAAAAATGCCACCTTTGTTATAGCTGCAATCTGCGCCTCCATGGAAAGGGAGGTGTCGAAGATTACACCCAAACTCTTAACGGACGGTGCTGGCACTAATTGCACCCCCGCAAGAGATGGGAGTTGCCCCCCATGCATTTGCCAAAACATTTTTCCAGCCATCTGAGATGGTGGTCCTGGGGGAGTGAATTCCAGGGTTTAACTATGCACCCCCATCACTAATCAGCTAACGCTAAGCAGCACAACACTTCCAGAAGAGCAGAAAGCTGTTCCCAGACAGAGGGGAATGAGGAACCTGCAGGCAAGGGTTGCTTGTATACTTTAATTTCTTGTATAGGGCCTCCTAATCTCAGGTGCTTTATAAATAATAGTTATGAAGAACTTGAGACTGCCCTGAGAGACACTCAGCCAAATCCCTGTTCTCACTCCTCCCCCCCTCTGGAAACATCTCAAGAGCTCAGCTGGGCTCCACATATACTTGGAGCTGCAAGTGGGTCGGGGGGGGGGGGGAGAGAGAGAGAGAGAGAGAGAGAGAGAGAGAGAGAGAGTTGCTTTCATACAGTTTTTCCGCAATGCATGCTGAATTTCTATCTTACGAATATATCAGACCAGCCACCATCGGTGCACAGAAATCCCTGGGATGACCACTTTCTGCTACACCACAAAACCAAGCTCAGAATATGTACAAAATGCTGAACAGGCCTAAGGCCACCCATACCTTCATTTTAGGCTACAACTTCCTCTCCTGCGAAAGACAAGAGTTTTCAGAATGAAACCTGGCACAGCGTCCACAAGCTGATCCAAACGGCAAAAAATGCCTCCATGGGAAATAGCTGACTTCCTGCGCTTACTTACCTATGGCTGAGTGTTTTCAAGTGGCCCAAGGCGCCGCCCCCATGAAGGAAGCCTCCAGTGTTTAACTGTTAGCTTCAAACAGTGAAGAGTTTCTTTGCAGGTGATGTTATAAAAGGGAGGGTGTACTATGTTCTATAGTCAACATGGGTTTTGCCTTTTGAGAGTGAAGTCATCTCGTAAGCAGGCATTTGCACTGGAATCAAAGGGTCACACGGTCCTCTCTCCCCACCAGATGAAATAGCTCTATAAATCTTGCTGACTGCCCTCAATATATGAAAGGGTTTTCTGCACAGGATGCGTGAGTTGCCGCCCTTTGGGCTCAAACGCTCCCCAGCCAAGGCAAATGTCCCTCTCTTCACTCTGCAAATCAAAGGCTTCAGATACCTCAAGAATCAAGAGCGACATCAAAGTTTGCAGCCAGCTCAGAGAAGGGCACCAGAGTCAACCCATTCCATCCCCGGGTATATCTTTGCGTGCCCAGCGATGCCTTCCTGGGCAAACCTCACTGAGAACATCTGCAGGACTCACAGAGCCGGCAGGAGAACATCTCCGCTTCCGTTCCCAAGTTGCCCACAGCTCTTTGAACATCCCCACCCTCAGAAGTTCTTCAAGAGAACGAGAGCAAGGCCTCCAGAGGGGCACAAACTCCCAACCAGCCGCACTCCCTCCCGGCTGCCAAGGGCTCACCCACCAACTATTCTGCACCCGGCCACAGCTCAGCTGCTCCTTTTCCAGCACAGTCGAGGGGAGGCCACGGGACCGAGCAGCAAGGCTAGAAACTCAGATATATAATCCCCAAATGACCTTAAACCCAGGTTGCTGTCACCACAGTGGAATGATGGAGTTATTATTATTATTATCCATTTCATTCCAATAGCACTTTCTATTTTAAAGAAATCTCAAAGTGGTTTATAGCACATGAAAACATCAAGCCAAACAGTCCAGAAGACAACCATTCCAAAGCTTTGAGGGAAATTTCTCAGTGACTTTTGGCCTTCCCCAGTTGCCAGCCAGGCATCCAGAGACCTCCACCTGGGCACAGCAAGTGGTCCCACGCCAGTCAGTAGACGTGCCTGGCATCTGGCTCATTTCTAACACTGGCTAGGAGAAAGAGGAGGAAAGGCTTTTGGAGCAAAGGGGCAGCGTGAGCCCAAGAGGAGCCCGCATCTCTCACGGATGCCAGCCGCTCCAGGAGAGCAACAGCCACCGGTGCTGCAACCACACAAATGACAGGTAGCAGCAGCACTCCTGGCCTCATTCTGCACCCTGCAGAAGTCACCCCTAAAGCCAGCCAGAGAGCAGCAGCTCCACTGCCTGGAGGACGGAGAATTCCCCAACCAGCCTTCACCCGCCCGGTGCCCCCAGCCAGAGATGCTCTGGGCTGCAGTTCCATCAGTCACAGCAAGCACAGCTGTTTGCAAAGGCTGACAAGAGCATTAACGGAACAGAAAACGAAGAATATGAGTTCACCTGACCCTTAAAAGGGGAGAACCGGAAAAGGAAAGACAAAGCACTTAAGAACAGACAGAGGCTCCCACCTCAGGCCACCCGAGGCCAACAGAACAATGTCCTCCTCCGGCATAAGTGCCAATTGAGCCTTATGAATCTAGAATGGCAAGAGGCGCCAGCGGGTGGTGGAGAACCCCAAGGTTTGCAGAAGGACAAAAGAATGCCCCCAAAGCGGCCCAAAAAGGCTGAGCCACAGATTTCTGGCTGACTGTCGGATGGGAAACAGAAAAGAAGGAATGGAATGAAGGAGGGCGCAGTTCACTGGCTGGCACAGGGAAGAGGGGAATTCCATAAGACAGTGACTTGTTGCCAGCCCTGCTTTGTCCCGTAACACGGAATGCCATTTCCCCAGATCCACTCAAAGTTAAGAGAACCACAAGCTCCCAGAGGACAAGTGAGAAAGCAACGAGGAAGTTAAAATCATCATCATCATCACCATCTGGTAGAGAAAGGAGAGAAAATACTTGGAAATTAATAACACTTCAATCACCTCCTGAAATAACGTTACACTTGCCTCATAAACAACAGGGCTTCACCGCTGAGTATTCTTAAATAGTGCACCAACTTTTGAAATTGTGAACTTGAAAGGCTGAAGGGGAGAAATGAAAGCAAAGTTTCCCTGTAAGCTTGAGCTCTGGAAGAAAACAGTCCACCCCCAAAAACGAAGACAATCCCACCACCTCTTGGACCTCAGAAACCCAGGAGCCGCTGTTGGCCAACAGCCAGGCCCTTTGCACAACAAGGCGGGAGAAACCTCACGAGACCTTCAGGGTGAAGCAAGAGCACATGGCCACCCCCACTGCTTCCAGGTCTAGAAGACACAACACACACCTGGCTGCCTCTCTTGCCACCAGCAGGGCCCTTCCTCTCTTGGGCAGCATCCGGACAGCACCTGCCAGGGAGAAGATGGGCCAGAGGCAGGCAGGCTGTGCCTCGCTGGACCAGCAGCCAGAGGAGACAGGACTGGCCTCACTGGAGCTGCAGCTGCTTTTATCAGTGGGGCTTGCGTGAAGCCCTTCTTAACAGCCAGCCCCCTATCTACAAGGGAAGCCCCGCCAATGAACTATTTTGTCTCAACCCTTAAATAAGAAAGCATCCAGAGGGCAGCTTGGGCTGCCTTATCAAGAGCGCTTTTGGCACCCCTCGCCCTGGAGGGTTGTTTGGAAAAAGGAAAACATCCCCCACAACAATTGCAAGGCGGTCTGGGGCTGGGGTGGAGGACGTGTCTGCAGCCCCCAGACGGACGGCACAGCCCCCTCTATTCAAAGTGCCCTAACGGCCCGCGAGGGGCCAAGCCCCCGGCCCCGGCACAAGGCACATTCGCCCCGATGTTATCTCCATCGCCAAAAGCATTGAGGATATTATGCAGCCGACCAAACCCTTCCTCGCTCACACAATGGGCAGCTTTGTGCTCGGAACCGGAGTAAACACACAATGCAAGACGCAGAAATGGTGAAACGGGCGCCAGCACTTTGCAGATGAAGTCAGCCCGACTGTCCGTTATCATTTGCTCTGTGGAATAAATATGAAGCCCCGCACGGTCAGTGCTGGAGAACCAACCCTCCTGGAAGAGGCCAAGAGTCAACGGCGGCAAGGAACTTGAACCGAGGGCCTGGACTCGTGACTTTCAGGAGAAAGAAGAGAGTCACGAGGATTCCAGGGTCTCCATTTGCAATATCTCCAGAATTCACAATCTTTCTAGATTGCTACGGGGAGTCACATAAAGAGGGACGTGATACAAGCACATTAAGAAAGAAGAGTCAGACGCAAGGAGGCCCAACTGGTCCAGCGCTGCATCTCCCACCACAACCAGCCAGAAGCCAAGGCCACAGCAAGGACACACATCCAAACAACAACTCCATCCTGTTCACACTCCCCAGAAAGCGGCTCTGGCGCAGGGGGTCAGGTGGAGTCGTCATACCTGGCAGTCCTGGATAGCCTCCTCCTCCTCCTTCATGAACTTGTCTAAACTTCTGCGAAAGCCCCTTTAACGTTAGTGTACATCATCACACTTCTTGGTAGTTCAGCTACGTGCTATATTCATTTACTTAAAACACTTCTAATGGCTTAGTATCTCTAAGGGGTATACAGCGTAAAAGTAGGAAGCATCACCAATAAAACAAAAAGACAACACAAAACCAGTAAAGAAGTTGTGCAAAAGCACAGAGAAACAGGAATTCAGGGAATTCCTACAGATTAAAACAGGGCCTGGGGGGAAACAGCTGTCTCTACAAGGCACTTGAAGCAACGAGGAAGAAAAAGGAAAATGGGCAATAGCACAAAATGACCGTTTTGGGGTCACCACCCTGTGACCTTTTGTGGGGTGCAGTACTGCAAGCAGACTCTCCCCAGGTGATCTAAGTGATCTTGCAGGTCCTGTGCATGAATGAGTCCGTTCTCTTGAATCTCCCCACATTCAGCTTCACTGAATGACACACCAAGTGGGTTATTATAACACAAGAAGCAGACTTCCCCCAATTTTTACACCTGTCCTCCCCAGCTCACCACTAGCCTGAACCACCACCTGCTTCAGTTCCTCAGACTCCCCTCCTGCACAAGCAAGTTCACAACTGGGAGCTGCCCTTTTTCTTCTGCTGTGAAGACAGACGCAGCTTTTCTACAATCTCCTTATCCTCCTTGAGCAGCCACTGGCTCCCTGGTCAGATCCCTTTCAGGTGGTGGACTCCATCGCCTGGTCAAGAGGAGGAAAGAGCATCAAGAGTCCAGCCCGGATTAACTCCATAAGCACCTTTTCTGCTACTGCAGTCAGCCAGCCAAACAACTAGAACCGTTTGGGGATGAGTTGAAATATGGCCTGGATCTTCGGTTCTGCTTTTCAACAGCCGGTTTGGCTCCAAGCTCCCTGAACACCACTAAAAGTTTCATCCATGTGCAAGTCATGCTCCAACACAGCATTGCTCCGCTCACAGAAGTGACGCGGTGCCACCAAGGGAGATGGCCTTTCTGAAACACCCCATGGGGCTTGCTGCTGATTACCACCCCCTTTACTCGGCTGGTGCCTCTCTCCTCCTCCTCCCTCGTTCTGCTATGCTAGCTGTTGGCCCAAAAGGCTTTGTCCATCTCGCTGTGTAGTAACTGATATTATTCTTCCTGCGGTTCTTCTCCAAAAAGAACGCTCCAGGAGGAACCAACGGCTCCACCTCCACCCAGAGTGCTGGAAGGCACGGGGACAAACCCCCTGAGAAGACGCCTGGCCACCTGAGCAGGCACCTGCCCAGGTCGTCAGGAGGCCTCGTGATGCTGAGAGTGCAGGAATGAGGGGAAAGGGTGGTGGACCTTTCCAGTTTAAGCAGATCACCCAACTGATGCCTCCGGGTGCTGCTATTCGGGATTTCTGCTTTGCCTGAAACGTCAAATATTGATCCTGTACAGTATATACAAAGAGACTACTGAATTTCCACCCAAGCACGTCTCTGAAAAGTTACTATTTGTACCTGCGAACAAAGATTAATTCCAGTGCCCTTTGAAGAGGCTCCTGTGGACAGAAGGTGCAAAGGAGCTCTTGCCTGGGGCAAGTGACCTCCCAGCGCCTTGGACTCGATGGCCCTTGTGGTCTATTCCAACTCTATGATTCTATGACTCCTCCAGCTGGAGTCTAGCTAGCCAAATTGGAGGTGCTGCCGCTGCTGCCGCTCCCAGCCCCCATCCCACCCCCACGCCCGGCCAACTTTATACTCCCTGACTCTCTGCCTGGCCTTGGTACAGACAAGCCCCCCACCCTCCTCCCAAGAAACTACTTCTGCTGCTAGAATGGCTCAGTTGCTGAACAGCAAACAAAGCTTCACACTTTACTCCACTAACAAACCTGGTACAATAAGCATGACATCACTGCTCAGTGAATACCTGGAAATCTTGCAAGCATACCAGATCGGTTCAACAAAGCCCTCCTCTCAATGCCCATTTTATCACTTCCCATCTTGGGCTTTCTGGTATAATGCGGGCTTTTGTTCCAGAGTTTAGGCTTAAGGAAGACCATTGTATCTAGCAAGCACCAAACCAAAATGGTATTTACATTCGTAAAAAGTGGATTCTTTACATAAATATATGTTCTGTAGAGAAAAGCATGCCGCATTTGGTGGTTGACCGAGCTGGATTTGAAAGCAAAGACTGTGACAATCCCAGGAACTGCTGGTGCCGAGATCTGTGATCCTTGGTCGCGCGTTACGGCTGCAGTCCAGCAGACACTTGGGAGCAAGCCCTCATTGGACTTGGCAGGGCTCACTTCTAACTCACTTCTGACGGGGGAAAAACACACAGAGATTTTGACTGGACCTTTTTCCGCACAATGACACACCCAAGGATGGAACTGCTCATGTGCAAAGGAGACCCTCTTTGCTTACCGCTGAAGGGTTGAATCGACAGCCCCGGCAGGCCCCCAAAACCTAACAGGGTGTCCTCACCATGTTTTCCCATGCAAATTATAACTACAGCATAATGCCCCCTTCTACTTACACTCCAGGGAGCCACGGAAATGTCCTCTGCACCATCTGCTAGCCACATGCGACCAACAGGCGCACCAGCGCTTGCCTTGCTGACCTGTGCAACAGCCGCCTTGCTGGACGGACCCAGGAGGCCCATCCTGCCCCAGATCCAACTCCAGCAAGCAGATGCGCCCGGAAGCTCTTATGCAGGTGTGTTGCCACGTCCTCTTCACCCACAACGATGTCTGGCAGGTATCATATCCACGGTGTACACTAGGCCAGACATCCCTCCTCTTCCATGAATCTGTCTTTTCTTTTAAAAAGAAAGCCACTTGTGGTCCAGCACTGTGAATGCTCTGCAGGAAGGCAACCCAAACTTTTACACTCAGCCCACACTTTAAAGGTAAAGGTACCCCTGACCGTTAGGTCCAGTCGCGGACGACTCTGGGGTTGCAGCATTCATCTCGCTCTATAGGCTGAGGGAGCCGGCGTTTGTCCACAGACAGCCTCCGGGTCACGAGGCCAGCATGACTAAGCCGCTTCTGGTGAACCAGAGCACGGAAATGCCATTTACCTTCCCGCTGGAGCAGTACCTATTTATCTACTTTCACTTTGATGTGCTTTCGAACTGCAAGGTGGGCAGGAGCAGGGACAGAGCAACGGGAGCTCACCCCGTCGTGGGGATTCAAACCGCCGACCTTCTGATCGGCAAGTCCTAGGCTCTGTGGTTTAGACCACAGCGCCACCCGCGTTCCTCAGCCCGCACTTTACCCCGGTTGTTCCTGGGCAGGTTCAACTCAAGGCCAAGCAGCACTTAGCACTTGTGAGTCACAGAAATCCAGTAAACTTTGATCGGCTTCAGAAGTTATTTCATAACTTGACCCCCGCCCTGAGAACTAGCAGGTCTTTTAGCAACAGGGGGAAGTTCTCACAGAGCCTAATGGAATGCCCCTGCTCCCAGTATGTCATCACTCCCTCTGCATTTTGCCATTCCTTGTAAATTTAACTCCCATAATGAGGAAAATCTCCAGGGAGTTTGGCAAGGATCTGCAAGCTCCCAGTAGAGCCCGTTGGACAGGATCCCAGCGGCCGCCCCTAACAAGCACCTCTAATTGCTGCAAGTGCATTTGGGCAGAAAGCAAAGGGAAAGCCCTGTGCTATCGTGTGGGTGCAAAGAAGGCTGGCGGGAGGGTGGGAGCCAGGGGAGGGATGCTTCTCTTGTGGGGACTCAAGAGCCCACCTAGACCAGCCGGGTGCTCAGGAACACAATCCCCAAGATCCTGAAGCCTCTCTCCCCCAGCCTCTGAAAGGGTTAAGGAAGAGATTCCAAAGCCTCTCTGAGCAGCTTTTTCCACAGCAGTGGCTGCTTGGAGGGCTGGTGCTGATTATTCTGGCGCTGAGACAACCACCCAAGGCGTACATGCGAAGCTGCGAGGAATCTTGGTATTCTATCCAAACTGCACCTCCACTGACTGAAATGCTTTATGTATGTACAAAATCATTTATTCTGCCACCTTTTTGGACAGGGCCTGCCGGAGGCAGCTCACAGTGTCATAAAGAGCAAAATAAACACAACATACTTCTGAAATCTCTTGCAAATCAACACAGGCAGCTACACTGACAATCTAGCTCAGTACTGCTTACACTGACTGGTAGCAGCTCTCTAGGATTTCAGCCAGGGAGCCTTTTCCCAGCCCTGCCTGGGGATGCTGCCACCGGGGCCTGACCACTGGACCTTTCGTGTGCAAGGCGGGGGCCCTTCCCCTTTGCGACCCACTGCAAACACTCTGCCTGGCTACAGAATCCTTGGGGGCGAGAGGCTGGCCATGGGAGCCCTTGGCTCTTGGGGGTGGTGGGAGCAGACAGCACCTCCCTAAGGGAAGGGGCACTTCCTGAAACCACAGGAAGGATCCTAGTAAGACTGCAGTGGGGGGAAACAGAATTGCTCCAAATGGTCCTCAGTGAATTCTGGTTGTCTGGTGCCAAACAGGCTGCTGTAGGTCAAGGTGATCAAGCCTGTTGTGGCAGCCCTGGCACAAGTGGATGAAACAGAGTATTTCAGTGCCCACCTTGGTTCTGGAACTGCCCTCTTCATTAGCGGTGCCAACCTCTGGTGGCACCCGGGTTGTGGAAGACCCTCTCTGGGGAGACCTGCTAGGTTCCTCAGCTGCCCATCTAAACACAAGGAGAGAAGGAAACAGCCTTCTTTCTATATTGGTCCGGCTACCTCTAGGATGCCGTGGCTTTCAGCCGGGGGTCTCCCCACGCCATACTGGGGAGCCTGGCGCCCTTCACACCTTGAGAAGGGAGGAGCTCTGCCACTGAGCTACCGCCCTTCCCCCTGAAGCCAAGGCGGGAGAGAAAGATGTCGCTCAGAGGTGTGGCTGGATTCCCAACTCCCAGCCAAGGTGGCCAATGGCTAGGGATGATGATGGGAGCTGCCCTCTGGCCATGTCTGAAGGGCCACCACAGTTACCCCTTCCATGCAGGCCCTTCATGGGGACCAGCAGCAGCAACTCTGGGCTCTCTACCCAGACACTTTGAGCCACTGGTGCTCCCACATCTCACCATCATGCAGTTTAATTGTGATTCATTGTGCACACTCTGCATACGAAGATGTATGAGTTCCCAACACGGCAAGATCTAGGGAAAGCAGCAGATCTGTGCCAGCCAAGTTCTGCAATGTTGTATATCCTTCCATGCCCTCTCTGGCAAAGCCCCAGGGGGCAAACACACTAGGGCAGGGCGAACTCAAAAGTCCTCTGTCCGAGGGTACCCCTCCCGGGTTCTCCATCTAGCTATTTATTTATTCATTTTCCTGCCACCTGCGCAATCGCCCCGTTCAGCTGCTGCTCTGCTGCCCTTGAATGCGAGTACAGCGGATGAGGCCAGGTATTTGGAACACGCAGCCATCTTCCGACCTGGCCTGGGGCTAGATTTCCTCGCCTGCTCGGGCACGTGGGGCAGGCAAAGGGACACGCGGCCGAGAGGCAAGCGGGAAGCCGGGTCGGGAAGCCCGAGGGGCGCCTGTCCCTCCGCGCCGGAGAGCCAAGCCGCTTCCCCCCGAAGCCGCGGCCCCTTCCCCGCCTCCTCCTCCGGGGCTCGGAAGGCAGCGATCGAGGAGGCGGAGGGAAGGAAGCGGCGGCGGCGTCCGAGCTCGGGTCCCCGAGCGGGGCCACGTGCGAGACAGGCGCCCCGGACGGGCGGGGAGGGAAGACCTGAGCCCCGGCCAGGACGGAGAAGGCGGCGGCCCAGATAGGAGCCCCGGCCAGGACCCAGGAGGCGGCGCCCGAGACCCCCGCCCCGCGACACCCACCTGCGGCCTCCGCCCGGAGGGGACCGAGGCGCCTCCACGTGTCAGCCGCTTCCCACGCGACGCCCGCCGCCGGCCGGGTCCCCTCTGCGCCGGCGCCGCCGCCTTGTCCCTGCCGGGCCTCCTCCTCCGCCTCCTCTCCCGGCTCCCCTTCGGCGACGGACGGAGGGACCGGCCGGGGGGGGGGGCCTCGCCTCAGCTCTCCGCCTGCGCCCCCGGCCGCCGGAAGCGCCTCAGCCCCGCCGCGCCGGATGCGACGTCGCCCGGCCCCGCCTACTTCCGCTCGCCCGCCGGCTGCGGGGAGGAGCGCGGCCCCTCTCGCCGTTGCCCGGCAACGCTCGCCCCGCCCCGGAATGGCCGAGCCGGAAGGGAACCCGGGGGCATCCAGTCGGACCCGCGCAAGGGGAAGCGCGCAAGGGGGGGGCGCGGAACAGGCTGCCCCGGGGTCGCCTGAGAGTGGACTGAACTGCCCGGGGTCCTTTGGCACTGCCAGGGGTCACGATTAGCCGCTTCTGCGCGTGCATGTGACATCATTTTGCGCGTCCGCGCATGCACGAGTGGTGAAACCCAAAAGTAACCCTTTCCGGTTCTTCCGGGTCACCGCGGGACACAACCTGAAAGGGTGCAACCTGAAGCAAACGTAACATGAGGTATGACTGTATAAGCTTTCAGATGAGGAAGTGTGCATGCACACAAAAGCTTATACCCAGAACAAACTTGGTCTCTAAGGTGCTACGGAACAGTTTTCTTATTTTATTATTCATTTCAACTGCGTCAGACAACACAGCCACCTTCCTCAATTAAATTTTCTGTTTGGCACTGTGGGTTAAACCACAGAGCCTAGGACTTGCCGATCAGAAGGTTGGCGGTTTGAATCCCCGCAATGGGGTGAGCTCCCGTTGTTCGGTCCCTGCTCCTGCCAACCTAGCAGTTCGAAAGCACGTCAAAGTGCAAGTAGATAAATAGGTACCACTCCGGTGGGAAGGTAAACGGTGTTTCCGTGCGCTGCTCTGGTTCGCCAGAAGCAGCTTAGTCCTGCTGGCCACATGACCCGGAAGCTGTACGCCGGCTCCCTCGGCCAGTAAAGCGAGATGAGTGCTGCAACCCCAGAGTCGTCTGCGACTGGACCTCATGGTCAGGGGTCCCTTTACCTTTACCTTTTACATCCTTAATATGCCTCCACACAAACCAGAGAGTGGCTTCTCCGGACAACAGACGGCCTCTCCCGGGAAGGCTGCCGCCTCCTGCGTGAATTGGACACTGTCCGGCAGTTGGGGGCGCATGCGCCCTGTCCTTTGGCCTCCCCAGGATCCTGGCAACCCACACTATGCCACTGCCCCACAGGTTTCAACAAGTTGCTGCCACCCAATATTGGCCTAGCGATGCCCTGGAGGGCTTGGAAGGGGCATGAGAAAAACTCCCCGAGGAGGAAGAGGTGGCAGCTCTCAGCCGTGAGCCAGTGCATCCTCCATGTTCAGGAACGGCCTGTCCCTCTGCACACCAGCTGTGTGCGGGGCAAGCGCTGTGGCCTCGTCTGCCTTGCAGGCTCCCTGGAAGCATCAGGTGGGAGGCGGGAGGCGATAGGCTGCCCGGCTGGGTGGACCTGCCTTGGGCTGACACCACGCGGGTTCCCTGTGCTCTCCAAACATGGAGCTCCATGTGCAGCATCTGGTGAAGATTTGGGACGCCCGGCGGGAATCTTGGAAACGGGACAATGGGCTAGGAGGGCCTGCTGTGGTCTGACCCAGAAGAACGGACTGTCCTTGTGCTAAGCAGGTCACATAAACAGGTCCTTGCATAAGCAATTTTATGGAGTATATAAAAGGATCACGGAATGCTTCCTTTCTCGCTGGCACAACGGCAACCGTGGTACGCAGAATCGCAGAATAATGGATGCCAACCCTGGAGTCACGGAGCCCAACCAGCTTCCCGCCAGCTGCAAACTCCTGTCTCCATGGCAGAGTCTTGGGGGAGGATCTCTGGGCTCTGGGGGTGGGCAGGCATTCGCTCTGCCAGGGCTCACCCAGCGGCAGATCTGCACCAACCCACCCAAAGGCCCACCCAGTCCCTTGCTCAGCTGACAGGATAGTGTTGCAGGAATTTATGTATAGGTTGGGGGGGGGGTTGCCCCTCCAGCAGAGATCATGCACATGCAGCCCACTACCAAAATCAGCACAATCGCTTTTGTGACTTTTGTGATTTGTCCCCACACACAGTTTCTTCCTATCTATTCAAAGGGCCTTTGCTGCATGATACCAAATGAAACAATTCACTGATCAATGATGTATCTATGTACTGGCTCATTGGGAAAACTTCAGAAATTCATATAGACATGTGAGCTCAGCTACTCAGTAGCCCCTCTGCCTGAGTGATAATTCCTGGCCTCCTGATACCTGAGTGCCAGACAGGTAGCCATTCCAGAAATAACAAACCCAGATGAAGACAAAAGGGTGTGATGAACTTGGCTGGGAAATGGAAATGTCTCTTTTGTTCCACTTGATGGGTGTTTGGTGGACGGCAAGGGGAACCATGGGCAGGGTCCAGGATGCTCAGATTACTGCCACCAGACCTCCCCTTTCATGATGTAACCATGATGTATGAGCGATGTAGTTTGGGGGGTGTAACATGGGGATTAGCAGCTAATAAAAGTTTGGGGGCTCTTTTGTTCAGGGATTCCATCTTGCTTCGTCTTGCAGTGAGTTGGAGTCCTGTCACGATAGTTTCAAAAAAGACCAAGCCTACTGGCTGCTGTTTTGCTCCAATTTTCCTGGTTGGTGTCCTTGCTTTTTTGTCCAAGGGAGCCCTCAGATTTCTCCGTTAACAATAGAAACACTATAAGAGAAGCCTGACTGCATCCTCATCGGACATTCTGGGTTGTTATTGGGGGGGGGGGAACCCATCATTTGAGGGGCCTACCAGTCTCAAAGGCTTTCCACCTTCTCCCACCATCGGCTCCTCCTCACCCGGTTCAGCCCCTCTTGACCAGGTTAGCTCTCGGGTCTCTCCTTGAGGCGAAACAGAATCTGGCCTGATAAATGGGAGCCGCTTCCCGTTAATCAGATGTCCTTGGCGTCGGAAGGAGGGCATCGCCCGTCTCACAAGGGCCGCCTTTCTTTCTGCCAAGGCTCCTGGGGCAGGCAGGTCGAGAACGGCTCCGTGAAAATAGCCGTTGGGTTCAGCAAGCCAATTCCGAGGGCAGCCAAGACAAAGCGGTCCGTCCCATTCCCACTCTCCACCTTCAAATCTTGGACCGCGCACTCTCAACACACGAGAACTGGCGGACGTCCAATGAAGCTGGACGTCAGGAGATTCAGAGAAGATAAAAGACAGAACTTTTTCACACAGCACATAGTTTAACTGTGGGCACCAACTGGGATGGCATTAAAAGAGGATTAGACAGATTCCCGGAGGAAGAGAGGGCTACAGAGGGCTACTAGCCAGGATGGCTCTGCTCTGCCTGCCCAGATGGAGGCAGCAAGGCTTCCAAAAACCAGTTGCTCTTGAGTTTGAATCCTGCTTGCTGGTCTCCCACAGGCCCCTGTGAGAACAGGATGCTGGACTCGCTCCAGATTAGCTTCCATGGACTGCAAGAAGATCAAACCTCTCCATTCTGAAGGAAATCAACCCTGAGTGCTCACTGGAAGGACAGATCCTGAAGCTGAGGCTCCAATACTTTGGCCACCTCATGAGAAGAGAAGACTCCCTGGAAAAGACCCTGATGTTGAGAAAGATGGAGGACACAAGGAGAAGGGGACGACGGAGGACGAGATGGTGGGACAGTGTTCTCGAAGCTACCAGCATGAGTTTGACCAAACTGCGGGAGGCAGTGGAAGACAGGAGTGCCTGGCGTGCTCTGCTCCATGGGGTCACGAAGAGTTGGACACGACTAAACAACTAAACAACAACTGAGACCAGGGAGAACACCAGCTGAAGATCAGGCACCTCCTCTTCCGGGGAACCTGATGCCCAGCAAGAAGAGACAACAGGCCCTCCTTTCTTCTCTCGTCCTGGGAATTCAGGCAAGGAGACAGGGATCATGTTCGCCACTGGAGGCCTCCATTCAAACTTCACACTTTCCCAGAGGTATCCTGGAAGATCTGGGCATTTTCTGAGAGTGTTGCTGTTGGTTGTGAACTTAATTGTTTTAAGCAATCTCGTGCATAGGAGAGGGTGATATCTTAATCTTTTAAATGAAGAATACACAAATCCCCAAATCAATCAGTCTGAGAGCAAAGAAGGTAATGTGCAATTAAAACTGTAGGGAATTGATGTGCAGGTTAAGCAGCGGTGGAGAATTAATTTGCCTATTGAGCTGCTTCAGGCTGGATCCCTCCCGCTCGGCCTGCAGCATTGCACCAGTTCCCCGGATGGACTCCTGTCCCCTGGAGCAAGAGCTCCCCACCCTCCAGCCACTGCCTCCTCCTCCCGCCCCCCCCCCCCGGGGTCTTCAGGAGAGTCATGTTTTCTCTCTGGCCTCTTGCCTGGCATCCCTCCAGGGACCCTTTAAAAAGCCCCAGGAAGGATTCCCCCAGGGGCATCCAAGTGCGCTGTGAGTGCCCCCCCAGCCCCCTGCAGGGCCTGCTTTCCATGGGGAGCTTCAATATTTCTTCACATGGTTCTGGCCATTGACGTGCTACAACCAGCAAATCTGGGGTGGTTGTTTTTCCCCTTTTCCAGGACAGTTCTTTGCTTCCCCTCAAAGTCTTTCCGCGGCAAAGAGGAGTTGGACAAACGACGTCCTTGTTGCTGGGCTGCTAATTGATGTTCCAAACTCTCTCTGAAGGGGCTCCTTGATGCTGCCTTTTTCTCACAGAGAAATAAAAAGGGACCTCAGAACACGAGGAAATCTCCCGCTGGGTCCACAAGTGGCGCTTCTGCACCCGAACTTCCAGAATTAAGGTGGTGCTGCGTCCCACCTGGGGGTTTTCTCCTGAAAGTGAGAAGCAAACTCGGCTTGCAGGGGAAGGTTGGGTGAAATAGCAGCTGGAGGAGGGAACTCCCATTCCTCAGCTGCCTCTCCTGTCCCTTTAGTCTCCGCGCTGACCTGTCCTGCAAAGTGGAGGCTGGTCGGCTGAGGGGCATCCTTCTCCCTTCCGCCTCCTGCTCTCTTCTGGAGCACCAGGGGCAAGGAGGTCACCTCAGATCCCTTTCCCTCGGGGAACGAAGTGGCCAAACACAGCGGCCTTTGTTTCTCCAGCCCGTTAGCCAGCCTGGTCCTCTTGCCTAGCCGAGAACGCACTTCCAATAACAAACAGCGGCTTTCTTATTCTACGCCAAGTCTCCATCGAAATGTCTTTGCAGTGAAGGCGACTCCAAGCAGGGATGCATCTCATGCACGTTCCCTTGCGCTGTGGCCAGCAAACTCCCCCTGTGGGCTTCCCCGCCCCCTAGTGCCCAGCCACCAACTGGGCTGCTCCCTGCGCAGTTTGGCCCCAAGAGGGAAAGGGAGAAGGAGCCACAGCAAACAGTGAGTGGGTTTTCTGCCAGTGCTGATGGACAGCTGCTGCCCCCTTGCCCCGTGGCACAGGGATGGAAGCTGTGGGGGCACCAGCAGCAACGTGGGTGCTGCCTGCTCAAGGCTCCGGAGGACAAGGATGGCCCTACAGCAGCAGCAGCTGGATCAGGCCCACCGGCTGCCTCTGGGCCCCTTGCTGTAGGTGTTCAGGGCCATGCCACTTCCGAGCCAGGGGTAGGATGCCCTCCTCTCAGAGGTGAGAGTCAGGCCATGGCTCTCCCACCACCTTGCCTCCTCCGCCACCTGCCAACAGACTGATCCAGGAGCAGGCGAGAGACACACGCTCTGCCATTGCTCCTCCTAAGCAGCTCTCGGTTCAGGATCCGGGCTTGGTTGAGGAACTGCCTGATGTGTCTCAGCAGACCCCTGCCCAAAGAAGCAGCAGCTGGAGGGAGCAGGAGGCAGAGGAGGAAGCCAGGGCAAAGGGAAGAAGCCAATGCCCTCAAGCCCTGGGCTTCCAAGGGGCTCCCTCTTGCCACAGCCTCCAGGGCCCCAGCCGTCAAAGGCTGTGAGGCTCTTGCATCCAAGGCAGGTCTCATTCTCAATTGGGTGGGGGGATGTGAAGTATATTTTTAATCCCCTTTTTAAAAATAATCTGTAGCCATTCATGCTTCACTCATTGATAACACACAGGTCCGTGTATCCTTCAGAGCATGACAGTGCCGGTTTCTGCATTTAGCAAGTGCTGCAAGGGATCTGCCAGGATCTGGTGGATCCCTCCCCTTTGCCTGCCTTGCCCTGATGCAGAGCCAGCTTCTCTTGCAGTGGAGCAAATATCAGAGCTGGGGGGGGGGGGGGGCTCTTGCCCCATAGCAGAGTAGTTGATGGGGGAACCGGCTGCTGACAGAGTTATAGCTCTTTCTCCAAATTCAACACTCTGCCGGTAACTTTGGGTTAGGAGAATTTGATCAAGTATTTTCCTTAGATTATCCCCAGCTCCCAATTTGTTTTCACCCCACTGGACTTCAGGGACTCATCTATTCCTCCTCTCCTGCTCAGGGCATTGGGGAACACCCGGCTGCTTCCTTGCCTGTTTCTTTTTTCTGGGATCTCACCAAGACCCCCCCCCCAGCCCAGGAGCCCCCCCCCCTCGGGATCCCAACAGCCTCAAGTCCCCACTGGACTCTGCAAAGGGCAAAGACAAGAAGGGGGTGAGCATTGTCTCATGGAAAACATTATCTGGCTCCCAGGCCTGTATCTTATCAGGAGGGAAACAAACCACCCCACAAAGGGGAGACAAAACGGACTGCAGCACAGCATGTGACTTCTCAGCAGCTGCCCCCCCCCCACAAGAACTGCTCATTGTCCCGGGCCATGTGCATCCCCTCCCCTGGCAGGAGCCGTGTGGACTCTCAGAGAGGGCAAACCAGGGACCCCTCCCTTGGCTCCCTCGGCCCCATTGTCCAGTGGGCAGACACAATGGCCTGAGGCCACAGGCTTGGGGGGCGGTGAGTTATCACCAGCCTTGCAGAGCTGATAAGACCCTTGTGATGCGGCTGAGAGATCGTAATCCTTCCAGGCTGTCCAGCATCAAAAGGGCCCCTTCTGGACTGGGGAGGGGAGCAGGGCCCCTTCTGGCCTCCCCCTGCAAGAGCGGCTGGCTGACTTGTCCACCTCCCCAACTGCACATCACAGGCACCAGCCTCCCCTGGTCCAGCTCTGCCCCCCCCCCCAGCAAAGCTCCATTTTGCCATTGCACAGGTGTGGAGCTCTGCCCCAGCCAGGCTCCCCTGGAACAAACCAGTTTCTGCACATGCACACCCCCCATTCAGGGGCAGAGGCTGCCTGGGGAGCCCCGGCTGGAAGAGGGAGGAAGTGGGGAGCGAGAGGGGCAGGCCTTCATTGTGGAGCCCCTGGATCTGCAGAAGGGGGCTTCAGAAACTTCTTCCCATCTCCGGTGGGAAGTCCAGGTCAGCAAGGAGGCACAGAGGCCTGTTTTTCAGGAGGTTAAATTCAAGCAGCAGCAAAAAAGCAAACACATGACCGAGACAGCATCCACAGGCTTCTGGTATCCAGATCAAGGAAACTAACAGTCACACCCCATTCTGCGGGGTGAGGCCACACCTGGAATTTTGTGCCCAGTTCTGGGCACCACAATTTAAGGAGGAGGTTGACAAGTTGGAAGATGTGCAGAGGAGGGCAAGGAAGGTGATCTAGGAACTGGGAATGTTTAGTCTGGAAAAGAAGAAACTGAGAGGAGATAGAATCTCTCAATAGCTATCACAAGGAAGAGGGAGCAAGCTTGTTTTCCCCTGCTCCGGAGAGTAAGACTCGAACCCATGGCTTCAAGTTACAAGCCAAGAGACCAAATTAGTTTGTTCTGGGTACAGCGGTACCTCGGGTTACAGACGCTTCAGGTTACAGACTCTGCTAACCCAGAAGTAGTACCTCGGGTTAAGAACTTTGCTTCAGGATGAGAACAGAAATCACGCAGCAGCAGCGGGAGGTGCCATTAGCTAAAGTGGTGCTTCAGGTTAAGAACAGACCTCCAGAACAAATTACGTTCTTAACCTGAGGTACCACTGTATAAGCTTTCGTATCTGAAGAAGTGTGCATGCACACGAAAGCTTATACCCAGAACAAACTTAGTTGGTCTCTAAGGTGCTACTGGACAATTTTTTTATTTATTTCGACTTTCTGACTGCTTGAGGCGAGATTCCTGCATTGCAGGGGGTTGGACTAGATGATCCTTGGGGGTCCCTTCCAACTCCATCATTGTATGACTAGCAAAATGGATGCCACCCAACATGCTGCTCTGTCTGTTTCACAGTCCCCAGGCAAGGCACAACGTGAAGATTCTGCTGAGCTGCAAGCAAAGTCCTCCCCCAAGGCCTCCCCCCCCACGCCCCTCAACCTGCACCCCTTCCAGAGAGCCCCCCACAGCTCCGCCACGGAGGCTGCCTTGCCTGGAGCCGCTGGCTGGATTGTGCGCTCCCTTATCGCAATAGGAAAAGCCAATTCAGGAGGAGAACTTCCTCTCTCCAGAGAGGCTCCCGGCTGCTCCATTGTCCACTGGCCCTCGCTGCTGCGGCTGCTGCTGCCGGGAGGCGCTGGCCGGGACATCCATCTCCGCCGTGCGGACTGGAGGGGCCTCTTATCAGCCCGGCCTCCCAGGAGGGCATCCGGCAGGGATCGATGGGCTTCTCGCCCACCCAGCTGCTGCGGGTGCAGAGGAGGAGGAGGAGGAGGAGGGAGCGGACCTCCAAAAAGAGCCCTGAAGCAGCAGGATGGGGCCAAGCAGGACCTCATCCAGTCCAGCCTCCGGTTACAGTGTCCAGGCAGACGCTCCCAAGGGGAAAAGCCCAGAGCTGGAGCACAACAGGTCCACACTGGCACATCGTGGAAGGAGCACAGAGTCATCCTGCTAGCTGAGATTCTTGCACTGCAGGGGGATGGACTGGATGACCCCTGGGACCCCCTCCAAATCTACCATTCTAGGATACTATTCAATGATCCCTGAAGCAGCTCTGGTCAAGTGCTCCTCCTGCTCTGGGTGTCTGTTAACAGTCATAAAGTGGGGGTGGGTCTGGAAGCTAACAAAAAAACCCCCATCATTTTACTCCAGATCGATTTACAAAAGTTAGCTTTGAGGCTCATTCGCAAAGCATTCCTGTAACACTGCAGATCGCTGAAGTTCTCTCCTGATTAATACCTAAATAAAGCTGCCCCCGTGTGGTGAAAAAGGAAGAACCACAGATGCTTCCTAGGGGCTGAAATAGGCAGCCACAGTTTTTGCAGGAGGAATGTGATTTAGACAAAGAATTGCCCACAAGTGAGAAATGGGAAGAGATTTCCAAGGTTGCTGTTAGATTGTTCTGTTTTTAAAAATGGAAGCATCAGTTTCCCCACAGAACTCCTCCCCCCCCCCCCGCACATGTTGAAAAGGGGGCAATGCTTCTCAGTCCCCCATCTATTTGGGGCCCCCACCCTCTGCACTGCCACTCCCTCGCCTGCAGAAAAGTGCTTCTTAAAACTGCCCCCCAAATAGCCTGGCGTATGTAACCCCCTGGGGAGGGGGACCCAGAACCAGCTCCCTCCTCCGCTCCCACCCAGACTGAACCTCCGGCTTCCCAGGACAAGCCCCCTGCCAGTCTTGCCTGCAAAGGCAACTGGGAGCACCTCCTAAAAAAAACCCTGCTCATTTGAAAAACGCAATGCTCTTCCCCCTCTGATGGACCTCAGTAACATGCCGTCACCACAACCACCCCACAAATTCTCACTAGGCTGAAAAGGGAAAGGAACTGCCAGCAGCAGCAGCAGCCACAAGCCCTGATGCCCCTCCATATCCCATGCCAGGCAGCCAAGGAGAGGAGAATTTGCAGAAGGCATTTTCCCCCACAGCAAGGAAGGAAGGGGGCTTCCAAGGCGGGTTTGCAGGTCACGACCGGGCTGGCAAGAAGGAGAGGAAGAAAAGGAGGGCCAGGTCTCTGCTCCTGCCCTCCTGGGCCCTGAGCATCGACGGTGGGGCCCTGATGCCCACAAATTCAAGCAGGGCTGCAAGGATTGTTTGTGTGCCCAAAGCCCCCCACTGCACAAGCCTCGGCCTTCAGACCCTCTCCGGCCGGAGAAGGGCTGAGCCGTAGAGAGATGCATCGTTCCTCTTCCTTTGCTGCTGCCCAAAGCACCCATCACCCCCGAATTGCAGAGTGGGACCCCAACGGCCATCTAGTCCAGCCCCCTGCAAGCTAAAGAAGCCCTGACAGATGGCCATCCCACTGCTGCTTTAAAACCTCCAAGAGAGACTGTTCTCCTGTTGTGCAGCTTTCACAGCCAGAAATATCTTCTGGGTGTTTAGTGGGAATTTCCTTTTTTGCCATTGGAATCCGTTGGGAGAAAACCATCTGGCTCTGGAGATGCCCCTCTCCCAGGAGGGCCCAGGACCCCTGGCAGGTTGCAAAACAGCCTGGGGGGAAAGGCTGGGTGGCAGAGAGGGCCCTTTTCACAGGCCAAAAAGATCTTGAAGTCCTGCCCGGAAGCCAGGCAGGAATGGGCAGTGCCCAGAAAGGAGCCCTTTCAGGCTGGCAAAGCAGAATCAGAGCTTCCCTCTGAGAAGCCTTGGAACTGCGTTTGTCGAGGGTTCCAGAAACAGTGGCTGCGAGGGGGGTCTGGTGCCATGGGGGGGGGGGAGGTGTCAGAAAGTGCACCTGAATGGTCAGGACAGGACAGGGTCGCATCTCGATCTACCTGCCACACTTGCAGAAAGACAATGATGGCAAAGGTAAGAAAAATTTATTGCCAGCAAGTGGAGAACGGCCTCCTGCTCCAGGCTGGGGCCACGAGTGACGTGGGTGCCAAGCAGCTCCTCCTCTTCCAGGCGCTTTGACCAGAGGGCCTCACAGGGCCAGAGCGCCTCTCCTTGGTCAGGCCCGCCAAGGGACAGTCTCCCAGAATGGGGAGGGGGAGTCCAGCCCGTGGGCTCAGCCTCTTCTTGCCTCTCTTCTCTGGTGGAGGTGAGATCCTGCCCAGAGAGTCAAGCCTCCAGGTGCTTGGTGATGCGGCGGATCTTCTCCTTCTTGTTCCGGTTGCCGTGCTTCTTCCAGGGCTTGCCTCGGGCGTCCTCGGCGCCGGGCGCGGAAGAGGGGCCTCCTGCCCGGTTGCCCATCAGGCACTGGCTGCCTCTGGTCAGGGCCCGGACGTTCTCCTGGGAGAAAGAGGCAGGCCGTGTCAAGGGGGAGCCTCCAGCTGACATGGGGGGCACAGGCCCACCTGGGGAGCCAAGAGGCCAAGTTGTGTGGGCAAAGAGGAGGGCAGGGGGCAGCCCAAGAGGCCAAGCAGGATTTGACCAGGTGCACTATATTTCACCCAAGCAGGCGTTGGAGCAGAGCGGGTGCCTGGTTTGCCCCCCCCCCCCCGCATGCATGCACACAGCCCCTGACCTGGTGGAAGAAGGCAGAGTCCACCACATTCTCGATCTGCTTTGCTCTGGGGCTCCTGCCAGGCAGCCCCCCGGCCTCACGCTGCCTGGCCTTGCTCTGCAAGGGGCATCTTTCGTGACGCAACTGGAAGTCCTGGGGGTCAGTGCCAGGAGGCGGGTGGCAGTAGAGCAGCTTGCCCTGTGAGAAAATGGGGGGCGGGGAAAGAAGCAGGCACCAGGAGAGGGAGAAATGAAAGTCAAGACATGAGATGGTAAGGATTCCATCTCCCCCCCAGGACACATTTATGTACCCCGTTTCCAGCACGCCCCCCTTCCTCCCGAGAGCCTTGAGGCTCAGGAGTCCCCAGCACTTACACTGACGTAGTCCTTCAGCACGTAGCGGGCCGAGCGGGGCTGATCGGGCTGCCCATGATCCGTCATGAAGCCTCTCATGTCTTGGGCCAGGCGGGAGGAAGGGAGGGAGGAAAGAGACAAGGAACTTTTTAGCTTAGAGAAAAGGCAAGTATCAGGCGATAAGGTAGAAATCTATAAAATGAGGCATGGCATGCAGAACACAGAAAAGGTGTCTTCCCTCTCTCCTGACAGGAGAACTCAGGGGCATCCCATGAAACTGAAAGGACCGTTCAAGACCCATAAAACAATCTCCTTCTTCACGCAGCCCAGAGTGAAACCCTGGAACTCCCTGCTGCAGGAGGAAGCGATGACCACCCACTTGGACAGCTTTACAAGAGGATTCCATGAATTCATGGAGGAGACGCCTATCAAAGGCTCCCAGCCACAGCCGTAATGTGCCACGTCCACGGCTGAAGGCAGCCATGTTTCTGAATACCAGCTGCTGCTGCTGCTGCTCTTGTGCTCACGTTCTGCTCCCTGGCTCCCCACTGTGGGCATCTGGGTGGCCCCTGGGGGAAGAGGCTGCTGGGTGAGACGGGTCTCCTTGGGCCTGATCCAGCTGCAGGCTCTTCTGATGTTTGTATGGAGAGGACAGGGCAGGCTGCCACAGAAATGAGCCAGAGCAGCTCTGGCAGACGAAGGGCTCTCTGCACCAGGGGATTCTGTGCCAACGCCTAAGCACTGCTGAAAAGGGTTCTCTTCCACCAGGCCTATGCAGGCAGCTAAGACATCCCGTTGTCCACTTTTAACTTTGTAATAGGATATTTAGTGTACCGTTTTATGTTTTGTTGAGACAACACTATATAGAAGTTATTTTTCTCAATCCATAATCAAGCCAGCCCTTCGGAGGCAGCCCCTCGGAGGGAGCCAAACCCCAGCGGCAGCCCCTCGCAGGGCGGCAACTCACATCCGTAGGCCGTCAGCAGCTCCTCGGACGTGGGCGGCCGATCGGGCGGCTCGTCCTCTCGAGGCCGGATGATGTTGATCCCGTAGGTGGCCTCCAGGACCGGCCGGGGGATGCGCTGGCAGACGTGGGCCAGTGAAGGAGCAAGCGGTGGGAAGGGGGGAGAAGGGTGCCCAAAGCGAGACCAGGCCCCCCACCTGGGCAGCTGCCCGCCTCACCTCCCAAGACAGCTCTTTTCCTTGCAGTTGAGGCTGCCCCTCTCTGCCCTGCCCCTCTGCTGCATCTGGGGGGCAGTTTCCTGAAACAGCAGCGAGTCAGGAGATGCCCTGTCTTTGTGAGGTGGAGCAGGTGCAGCTGCCCATCTCCTGCCCTTGAACCCTGCCCTTCCCGGCAAAGCTACCCAAAGGTAACTGAGGGGAACTCAAGGCGACTAGAAAGCCCCCACCCCAACACAGCCAACTCCTGTCTGGGGCAGGGCTGAAGCTGAGGACCCCTGGCCAGACTTGGCTGCTCTCCAGATGGAGAACTGACTGAGTTTATCCCCACCCCGAAAAAAGCAAAGGATATGAGAGAGACGGGGGGAACGTGGTCCCTCATCTGGTCGATGGGCAAGATCCCGCTGCAGATCATTTCCGCCTTGGTGGAGACGAAGGAGGGCATTACCAGGCCAGGGCAGTCGCAGAGGCAGAGGGCCGGATCCACGTACAGCGTCTACAGGGGGGCAGGAACAGCAGAGGCGCTCAGCTCCGGCTCCCCTCAGGTACCGGCCCCCTAGAGCCCAGAGCAGGCAGCTATGGAGGACCAGTGCCAAGCAGGGAGAGAGCAGCTGGGGCTGCCAGACGCTCCTGGCCCGGCTCCCATGCTGCGCCCGCCACTCCCCGGAGGCTCTCCTTGGCCTCCCCACCAGCTCCTGCTCTGCTTCTTAAGGTAAAATCAAAAACTGGGAAGTGCCTTCAAGGCAGCAATCAAGGAGGAGGGCAAGGCCAGGATGAGAGGCCAGCAGGACTCCGGACTCCTTGCAGGAGGGGGCACAGCCGCAGGAGTGTAGGAAGAAGGCAAGAGCAGAGACTCTGGGGCCCACCCCAACCCCACCCCCTGCCCTCCTAACCTGCTCCTAGGAGATGGGGAGGCCCGTGGGGCTGGGGCCAAAGAGGCAGCTGGGGCCACGTCTACTCTGCCACAGATGGAATTTCCCCGAAGGCGAGGGAGCTGACCTGGCAGGTGCAGAAAACTTCCTCCCAGGGAAGCGGGGGGCCCTGCAGGACTGATCCAGCCCTCACCCCTGCCCCTCCCGGCCTGGCAGCGGAAGCAGCAGCAGCAGCCAACCCTCCACAGCCGGTCAGCCAGGCAGTACCTGGAAGTGCTTGGTGTGACCTGGCGTGGCCGACACAGAGACCTTCTTCTTGCCCAGGATGGTGTTGATGGTCGAACTCTTCCCGACGTTGGGGTAGCCCACCTAGGGAGAGGAAGGGAGGAAGCGGCTGGCACAGAGGCAGGCCTGGCACACCGGCTCCTCCCTGCGGCACCAGAGGAGGGACAAGCAGCCCGGCTCCAAGTCGGTCCCCCAACTCACCAGCCCAACGGTGACTTCGCCTTCCCTGACCTTCCTCCCGGAGTGAACCGTCCTCAGGATCTCCAGGAGTTCCTCCTTTTGCACTAAGCGGCTGCTGTTCCTGAGGGGCAGGCCCTGAGGGGGTCCTGCTGCCCCCGGGCTCTGGGGGGAAGCAGTCCTGCTTTGCCCCACGGACCCAACAGGGGCTCTGCTCTCCTCGTCTTCAGAGCAGGTCAGCCAGGCGTCCTCCTCCTCCTCCTCTTCCGCACAGTCCTCATAGACATCGCTGTCTTCCTCTTCGCTGCTGCCGGGCTCTTTGTTCCCAGGAGGCCACGCAAGAGCGCCGGGTCCCCTTTCCACGTGGCGGCTTGAGGTCTGCATCTCCTCCTCACTGGAATGGTCCTCATCCAGGCCTGGCTCTTGCGCAGCTTCTGACCCCTGAGCAAATGGGACAGAATTCAGGGCAGGCGCCTCTGCCTGCAGGCTCAGCAGAACACAGCCAGACACTGGTTTTCATTAAACAAGTCTGGAATCGCACCTCTTGCAGCGGCAACAAAAAGGCTGGCTATCAGAATTAAACACTTGGAATGTAGAAGCATGAAACACAGAATGGCTGCTACCTGGAAGGTGGAGCTAGCTTGTTTCCTGCTGCTCCAGAGGGTGGGGCCCAAATCAATGGATTCAAACGGCAAAAAAGGAGATTCCGACTCAACGTCAGGAAAAACTTTCTGGTGGTATGAGCCGTTTGACAGTGGAACAGTCTCCCTGGGGAGGTGGCGGACTTTCCTCCACTGGAGGTTTTCAAGCAGAGCTGAGGTGCCCATCTGTCAGGGGTGCTTCAACTGAGATTTCTGCATTGCAGGGGGCAGAACAGGATGGTTCCTGGGATCCCTCTCTTCCAACTCTCTGATTCTATGAAATCCCAACTAATGCCTGCCTGATCCCCTCCCTCTGGAGGCCAAAGGAAAATCCACAGGTACATGAAGCCCAGCTTGGAAGGGAGAAGAACGGGGGCTACAGAGCCACCTCCCCCATCGAGGTGCCCTCTAGATCTTCTGGCTGCTGGACTGGAGGCCGACTGTGACAGAACCGGCTCACTGCTTATGCCCCATGGAAGGCTGAGCTTCTCTTCTGTTGCAGGATGTCTAGGGAGCTTTCTAAGAGCCTGAGCACTTCTCTTCCACAGAAAGTGTTCTGATTCTGGGAGTATTTGCAAGGAAAGGCTCCTGCGTGCCCAGGGGCAGGAAGGGTCTTAGAAAAAGAAGCCAAAGCCTTGAGCGCTGCCCCTGTGGAAGCTGCTCCCTCACCCCGGCGTCTGCTACCTGAGAGCTGTCCTCCGCCAGGCGCCTGGCCTCCTCCAGGGCAGACCAGAAGACCACGCGGACTCCTTCGTCCTGGAAGAAGCGGGCCCAGGCACAGCGCTGCTCCTCACTCAGCAGGTCGGCCTTGTTGAGCAGCAGGAGGTTCTCCTTCTCGGGGCTGATCTCTTTGGCGTAGCATTCCTGGGCGGGGAGGCAGCAGAATCACCCTCCAGGCTCAGTGAAGAAAGGCAGAGAGTGTCCCCTCCCTTTGCACTATGGGCGACCTCCGTCCCAGGGGCCTCCTGAGGCCTCCCTGCATGGCCAAGCCCCACCCGCCCCACACTCCACAACAACCGGGCCCATGGGAGATGCAGGGAATGCCCAGGCAGAGTGGCCGGCCAAAGCGGCTGGCTGGGCATCCTTGGGACGTCCGGCGATTGACAGGTGGGCCCCTCTGTCCACCCTGGAGGGTGCGTTGTGTTTGGAAGAGTCTCCTTTCCTGGGGTGGGAAGAGGGGCTGGACTAGATGGGCCTCTCAGGTCCAGAATGCTCACCTTCCCCTACCCCCAGGTGCTGGGGAAAGAAAGGAGCTCAGAGGCAGAGCACTGGCTTTGCAACCAGGAGTTCCCAGGTCCCAACAGTCTCCTTCCGCATAAGGACTGGGACTGCCATGACTGGAAGCCTGGAGAGCCGCTGCTGCCAGCCAGTGTAGACACTAGATGGACCAAGGATAAAACAGTCTCCTGTGCTCCTGAAGAGTCTGGGCAGAGTCTGGGCTTGCTTGGCACACAACAGCATAGGAAGTTGCCTTATCCTGAGTCACACCCCTGGTCCATCTAACTCAGTATTGCCCGCACTGACTGGCAGCAGCGGCTCGCCAGGCAAGGGACTCTCTCCCAGCCCTCCTGGGAGATGCCATCGGCGATCTAACTTGGGAGCTGCAGCACAGAGCAAGGAGCCAACTGAGCAGGGAACAGGACAACCCCCCACCCTGAGCAGCTGCCCAGTAAATCCCGCTCCCCGGCTCGCTTCACCTACCAGATCATGGCATCGGAAGAGAAGGGGGTTTCTGGCATCCACAATCTGAACCACAATATCACTGCAAGAGGAAAGGGAAGGGGCGGCTGCTTCACTGGCCACTAGCTCCCCCCTCGCCTCAATCAGAGAGGAGCAGCCCAGGTTGGAGAGACAACCATAGCAATAGCATATAGCTATTCAGATGGGGGAATCCCAGCTCCAGCAATTCAGGCACTGGCAAGGGCTTTTGCGGCCAGAAGGCATCTTGGCTGCCTTCACACTGAGGCCTCTGGAACAAGATTCTTTTTCTTTTTAATAGTTTTTTTAAATTAAATTTTCAATTTATACATCTCAAACTAAACATTTTACATAATACCATATATCCTATGACTTTTATCTCCTTCTCCTTCCATGGTTCATTTTATTTCATTCCTGCATATTTTACTGTAACCATTTTAGTCAATTCTCCAACTTACTTCATTCAAACGTTAACCACACTGTTGAATTTATCTTAATGCTGACAGCATCTTTAGCTGTGCACAGTTATTTTCCAAGTACTCAGCAAAGATTTGCCACTCCTCTTTGAAGCGATGTTCTTCTTGCTCTCTTATTCTATATTTTAAACCTGCTCATTCTGCAAATTCTATCATCTCAAGCTGCCAGTCCTCCGTATTTGGGCCCTCCCTCACTTTCCATCTTTGGGCTAACAAAACTCGAGCCGCCATTGTTGCATACATAAATATTTTTTTCTGACACATGGGAACTTCAGTCTGAACTATTTATAACAGAAAGGCCTCTGGACTTTTTGGGAATGCTGTTTTAAACATGCTTCTCAACTCATTATAAATCATTTCCCAATATTCTTTAACCTTTTCCCATGTCTCTGGAACAGGATTCCAACCCATTCCCCCCACCAGCACCAGCAAGCGGCTTCCCAGCGAGGGAGAGCCACAGGGCAAGAGACCAGCTTTACCTTCTTTCAAGGACTCGCCACAGCTGACGCCAAAAATCCAGATTCCGCTCAAATGGGGTCAAAATGAGTTTCTGTTCTTCCTCCAGACTGGAAGGGAAGGCGGGAAAGGAGGAAGCAGGAGAGTGTTAGAGGCCAGGATGATTCCCCAGGTCAGAGGTTTCTGATCTGAACTAACAGCTTTCTAACTGAGGCAACAGCATTCAAGAGTAAGGCGTACTGAACCGTCCGCTGAATATTGCTGCTGCCCTGGTGGGCTTCTTGATCCCTGCCCACACTGGCGCATGGCTCCACCCTGTGAAAACCCTCGACCGAAAGAAACCTGAGATGTTGTGCTCCCAGGTGGTGCCAGGGGAAATGCAAGCCCCCAGAGGCCCAGGCCCCACAAGAGGAAGCAGCAGCAGGGGCCACTTACCGGGCGAGCCGCCTCCTCCACTCCAGGAAGCTGTCTCTTTCTGCTTGGTTCAGCATCTCAGGACTGGTCCGCTTGTCCCAACGTGGCCTGCTCTCACCAGACACAGGGGAAGTCATCAGCAAAGGCAGATTATGGGTTTTATTAGTATGGGGGGGGTGGAGGGAAAGAGATTTCATGCTTTGCAGAGCTTGCCTCCCAGCGGATATCAGGATAGTGAAACTCCACGGTACCATAAATTCTTGCTTCCCTAAAGCATCTGCAGTTTGTTTCAGGACAGCAGCAACACACACACCCACACCCACACCCTAGTTTGGTCTGTGGTAGGCTCCAGACATAATATTTTTTGTGTATTTTTACTTTTGCTTCTATATTGAGCCAACTGCTCTCCACAGAACTATCATGTTCACTCTCTCAGAAGTCTGTACAGGTGCATGTAAGGACACATCTTATATTTCTATTGTTTTAAGTTGTTTTTAATATTGTTTATACAGCTGTATCCCACCCTGCAACCGAAGAGTGAAGGGTTGGTAATAAACAAACAAATGATAATTACAGTAAGTCACTCTTTCCTTGTTTCCCTTTCTATTGCACCCATTCTTTTTGATCAAGTCACAGGATTCAATTCCTACATCCCAATCACAGGAGTCATCCCACCAAGCCTGAGCTTAGCTTAGCAAGCCACATTTTACTTTCTTGTAGTAAGTGGTCAAGCTCATATTTTCCATACTCTGCTCATTAGCACAGAAATATCAAAAGCTATGAATATTATGTACTCTTTTACAGCTTTGACCACAAACACCATTTTCAAACTAGAGAGATCTCTTGCCATTACAGCCACACTACAGGTTGTGTCTCTCTGGCTCTTGGCCTTTCCACTCTCATGTTTTATGTGGCACAGAAATGCTACTAAACCAGCAGCACCCTCAGGCTGCAAATAACACAGGGGATGTGGGTGGCAGCACCGAATGTGAAAGGTCACCAGCACCCTGAACTCTGCGACAGACTCACCTTCTCGGGATGCACAAGAAGTGCTTGTTCTGCTCATGCAACTCTTGGATCTTCCGGGTCTCCTCCTTTGTCAACAAACCAGTCCGAGCCTCAGGAGGAACAATCTTGATGTTCAGCTTCTCTGCAGAGCAACAGAAGTGTCAAGAGCAGCAAAGGTGTCAGGATATGGAACACAGGAACATCCTCGCCAAGGACTCACCTGCCACAAATTCGGTTCCTGCCAGCTCAGCAGTAGCCAAGAACTCCTCCAGCGAGTTCTGCTCGGTGACGGACTGAAGGTTTAGCCGTCCCCAGTCGTACCCGTCGTTCAATTCGCTGGTGTGCAGCTGTGAGGGAAGAGCAGAGCATTTGAATCCCCTCACCAGGCCAGCTGCAGGGCCCACCTAGGCCAGCATCATGTTACCAGAAACACCTGGCCAGATTTTTCCAAGAAGCTTCTGGGCAGGGCAAGATGGCTACCGCCGCCTGTTCTCCAGTGCTGCCTTGGCACAAGGAGGTTCTGCTTTAGCTGCTTTCTAGACACGGGAAGCTGCCTCCCACTGCGAAGGGGTGGCAGCAGCAGCAGCTCTTCAGTGTTTCAGATGGGGGGGGCAGTTGATTCCCCCCCCCCCCACCTGGAGATGCTGCTGGGGGCTGAGCCTGGGGCAGTCTGCATGCACGTGGCCCAGGAGCAGAAAAGGGGGCCTGGGAGTGGCAGGGGGTGAGGGGGGCAAGCAGGGCTCGCATCCCCACCTCCTCCTCCTCAAGCCTCCACTACTCATGGCTGAGCTGCAGGGAGCAGGGGGAGGGGAGGGGGGGAGGGAGACTTTCTCTTTTTATGCTTTATTAGTTGAAACATTGTATAAAAGAAATAAGCAGTAATGGTTAAAAACAAAATAAAGAATACCAAATAAACAATCATTCGTTCCTAAATTGATACTGTATTTGCTTTGTACATCATTGTGTAGCTATTTCTGACATGACCGCAGATCTTCCCATTATGTTCTCCAATTGGATTTCTTGAATACGCACCTCACTTTATTTTCTCCATATTATTTAACTTACTTCATATTTTGTAAAATTATCCTATTTGCATACAGAAGCTCAATCATTACCTGCCAACCGATTGACCTTTTGACCATGTTCGTTTACACAGACTTTGTATGGACTTTGACTTTCTCAGGCTCCTAGTGCAGAGGAGCTTCCAGGGAGGTGGGCGATCACACCCAGCGGAGCCTCCCTGCTCAGGCACACTGGCCGCAGCCCGACCCAGGGCAGCCTCAGCCCACCTCGCAGGGAGTCACAGACCCTACAGAGCTGGAAAGGGTCCCCCAGAGCCATCTAGTCGAGCCCCCTGCAGGACAGGAATCGCAGCTCCGGGGCGAGAGCCCGCTCCCCGCACTCACCCATCCCTCTGCCGCCCGGCGGCCCCCGCGGCCCCCGCTGCGCTCCCGCATGAGCGCCCGGCCCAGCCCCGCCGCCGCCGCCGCCTTCTTCTTGCCCATGATGCCGCCGCCGCCGCCTGTGCTCGGGGCCCCTCGGCCACCAACCGGAAGGGGACTGCGATTGGCGGGACTCCTTCCGCGTCACGTGGCCGGGCTGAGCCAGTAGGAGGGCGCGGCCGGACGCGTCGCGGAGGAGGCTCCGGCGGGAACCTCGGGCGGCGACCTGCGGTTCCGGCGGCTTCCTCCGCGCGCCGCCAGGGGGCGCCAGAGTCGCTGGGAAAAGGCGGGGAGGGCCAGGGGCCACGTGACCTGCCTGCCTGGCCTGGGAAGGAGGAGGAGAAGCAGCGCCACGTGGGAAGGGGAAGGGACCCCGGGGGGATCTAGTCCAGCCCCGGCAAGGCAGGACAGGGGGCCGGCCAAGGAAGGAGAGTCCAGCCCCTCCACTGTCCCACAGCACCGCCCGCTAAACCACTCAGCCTCTTTGTCGGCAGGGGGCCGGTCCACTGTCCCTCGGACCTTGTGGGGGGCCGGACTAGATTTTGAAGGGGGGGGAAATGAACGAATTCCTGTGCCCCACAAATAACCAAGAGATGCATTTTAAATAAAAGCACACGTTCTACTCATGTAAAAACACCAGGCAGGCCCCACAAATAACCCAGAGATGCAGTTTAAATAAAAGCACACATTCTACTCATGTAAAAACATGCTGATTCCTGGACTGTCTGCGGGCTGGATTTAGAAGGTGATTGGGCCGCATCCGGCCCCAGGGCCTTGGGTTGACTACCCATGCTCTTGGGCTTGCCGATCAGAAGGTCGGCGGTTTGAATTCCCGCAATGACAGGGTGAGCTCCCGTTGCTTGGTCCCTGCTGCTGCCAACCTAGCAGTTCAAAAGCACGTCAAAGTGCAAGTAGATAAATAGGTAAACAGCAATTCCGTGCACTGCTCTGGTTCGCCAGAAGCGGCTTAGTCCTGCTGGCCACATGACCCGGAAGCTGTACGCCGGCTCCCTTGGCCAGTAAAGCAAGATGAGCACTGCAACCCCAATGGTCAGGGGTCCCTATACCTTTTACTGACCTATGCTCTAGAGCAGGAGAAAACAAGCTTGCTCCCTCCTCCATGTAACAGCCCTTGAGATATTTGAAGATGGCTCTCATCTCTCCTCTCAGTCTCCTCTTTTCCAGGCTAAACATATCCAGCTCCTTCAATCATTCTTCATAAAAGTTTCCAGACCCTGGATCATGTTGTTTGCCCTCCTCTGAACATGTTCCAGTTTATGAACATCCTTCTTAAATTGTGGTGCCTAGAACTGAACAGTGTTTAAAGTATGGTCTCGCCAAGGCAGAACAGAGTGGGACTATGACTTCCCTTGATCTAGACACTATAATTATAATTATTATTATTATTAATTATTATTATCTGTTCCCTGCCCATCTGGTTAGGTTTCCCCAGCCACTCTGGGCGGCTAGACTGCTGATGCAGCCTAGAATAGCATTAACTTTTTTTGCTGCTGCATCACACTGTGGACTCATGTTCAGTTTGTGGTCTACTAAGTTTCTGAGATCCTTTTCATATATCTTGCTAGTAGGCCAGGTGTCCCCCATCCTATATTTGTGCATCCGGTTATTAAAGTGCCCCCACCCTATAGAAAGCATTATCCAGAATAGTGGTTTGCATGGCCACTAAGTAAAAGTCAGAACAGTAACAATTAATTGCACTCCCCCCCCCCAAAAAAAAATATCCAGTTTAAACTATTCAGTTCTATTCAATTAGTTGAACAAAACTGATGATCTTGATCCAGTAATATGAGCTTTTCAAAGTCTGGTAGTTATTTATACCTCCAGTGCTCTCCTGCACACACACCCCTACCTCAGCACACACACACACACACCCCAGGTGATGCCACCACAATCCTCAGGGGGCAAAACCACCCACTTTGAGAACCAATGAATTGAGAAGTGTAGCCACTGTGTTTCCTTAGAAGCCAGTCAAATTGTTCTTCTTCCAGGTTCTAAAAGACGGGTGAATAACTCAGTACAACATCAACACCTGTAAATACCAATTTCTGTAGTCGTGCCTGCCCCGTGGAACGCCCTCCCAGCAGATGTCAACAGATAAACATTGTGTTTTTTAAAAGACATCTGAAGGCAGCCCTGCCCAGGGAAGTTTTTAGTGTCTGATGTATTGCGTTTTTACTATTTTTTTGTGGGGAGCTGCCCAGAGTGGCTGGGACAACCCAGTCAGACAGGTGGCATATAAATAATAATTATCATCATCATTATTATTAAAGTTTCCAAAGCCATATTGACCTCTGGCCAAAGACTGAGATTCTAGCACAGAACCACATCATGTGTCAGAGCATTGCATGTGAGCTTAGTAAATTACTTAAATGAATGTGCCTTCCTTTTTTTTGAGCAAGCATTACAGACAGATTTTCTTCAGGATGGAGGAGGAAATAAAGGGCCACGCCCCTTCTTACACATAGTGGCTCCAGTCTTGGTCACAGGCACACACAACCTCTGTTTGCAGCTGCAAAAAGTTTTACACAACTTCCCAGTGACACACGTTGTTTGGCCTTGAGCACACTACAGAGCAGCTCAGTGATGCGCAGCTTCTCAAGGCAACAGAAAGGGACATAATGCAGAGCCCCCTCGCCAGGGCTGCGTCCAGGGCCAAATTTAGGTTTGAGGAGGCCCTAAGCTACTGAAGGTAATGGAGCCATTTATATGTCCAGCTGTCCTTTGTCAACAACAAATGGTCACTGTTTTTTTGTGGTGAATATATGCTCTGTGGTAATTTATGGACCTAATAGGTATCTAAAGCCATTTGCACATAACAAAATATGTATTTTATCAAAGTAATTGTTGAAAAGTCCATGCAGAATGCAAAGGCCGTGCAGAATGTAGGCACCCTATATATAGAAATGAGCAAACCTGGGCTATTTGAGGGAACAGGCTAGCAGGCGGGGCCCATGACTTACATCATAGGAGCCTACACAATACAAAACACTGTTGCTGGATGTAGGTTTTATTTCATTTTTTTTATCTTATATTTTGGAAATGTACATCCAGTTGTTTCTTCCTTTAAATTTTTTGGGGCCCCCCCAAGAGAGTGGGGCCCTAAGCTAGAGCTTGTTTAGCTTATATGTAAATCCAGCACTGGCTGTGTCTCTGGGCGGGTTCATTTACATGCTGCCACCAAGCGAGAAGAACACTTTGTGCACCTGGCAAAGGGGGCTCTGAAAATAGGCCATGAAAACTTCTGCAAATATAAATGAAACCGGGGGGGGGGGGGGAGAGAGAGAGAGAGAGAGAGCACCCAGGAACCAAGTGCTGCAATACTTGGTGACTCTGACTTCCCCTGGATTGCCTGAGCAGTGCCCTTGCAACAGAGCCAACCACTAGGCAGATCCCCTAGATGAGGCTGCCTTAGAACAGAGAGCCACGAAACTGACTAGAGCAGAGGTTGCCAGAGATCCTCTCTGAAGCTAGTGCAAGATGTAATCAAAGCAGCTGGACAAAAGCTGCAGAGTTGGAAGGGACCCCCAAGGTATTACCCCCTGCAATGCCAGAGTCCTGGCTAGGGACTCCCTGACAGACAGCCATCCAACATCCGCTTCAAAACCTCTAGTGAAGGACAGCCCATCACCTTCCAAAGGAGCCTGTTCCTCCGTTGAACGGCTCTTCCCATTAGAAAGTTATTCCAGTGATGGATAACTAATTGGACCATTGCTTGAATAGCCCAGTCTGGTCACCACATTTGCTAACAAAAGAGGAAACATCTCATGATGAGAGTATTAGATGAAAGGAAGATGAAAGGGAAAGCAGAGAGGATCACACAATCTCTTCAGGACAGTTGGAGGCTATTTAAAATCGCAGTGGCTCCTCTAGTCCCTGTTCTCACAGTGGCTGACCAGATGCCGGGGGGGGGGGGGATGTTCCTATATTGAGATCTGGGCTTCTAAACCTTTTTTCATATATTATCTAGAATTCGCAGTGAGCTGATGATTCTGAAAACAAAACTGCCGGTCATCGTGGGGCCATTAAACAAATTGATGGTGCCGCTGCGTTTCGAATGCTGTGTCCTGTTCTGGTCTCCTCACCCCCCAAAAGATACTGTGGATTTCAGAAAGATTCAGAAGATGGCAACCCAAATGATCAAGGAGATGGTTTTATTTTGAATGACTTTAAAAGAGGTTAGACTTTAGTCAGAGGCAGCGATGCTCCTGAAGGCTAGTTGCCAGAAGCCGCAGGAGGGGAGAGCTGCTCTTGTGTTCGAATCCTGCTCGCGGGTTTCCCTCTGGGGCATCTGCTTTGCTGCTGGGAGAACAGGAGGATGAACCAGCCGGACCCCCATTGGCCTGCTCCCCCTTCACTCAGTTTGAGAACGCAGACCACAGGTTAGAAAAGGCATCCTCAACTCCAAGTGGATGTCAGCAGAGTCAGGGGAGCCGTAAAAGACAAGTATACTTCAAAGTCCTGCTTTTAGAGTGACCACCCAAAGGCTTTCCTTGCAAACTGGAAATCTAACCAGAATGAGAGGAACAAAGTGAGCACATCCTCTGGCTAAAAGAAAACACTGAGCTGGGTATCACTAAAAACAATACAAGTGTTTTGAAAAGAAAGAAAGAAATCAGAAGCAGGAAGGCAGCCAGGAAGGAAGATGATTAGACTGTTTAGGTGACAAAAGAATGAACAGATTACTGGAAATGTTTTCAACAAAGGGTGCAGAGAAGCTGACTTAATCATTTACATTGGTCTTAACTGTGAAAGATCGTCTTCAGAAACTCACACTGGCCACCATGTTTGTTTTGGGTCAGATGGAAGTAACAAGAAGGGAAGTTCTGGGGATAAATGACAAATTGAATCAATAGCCATGTCCAGATGGACACCAGGCCATTCATAAATATTTCCTATGTGAAACAGAATTAGAGTTGCGAGGGTCACCAAGGGTCATCTAGCCCAACCCCAGCAATGCAGGAAGCCCAGCTGAAGCTTCCCTGATGGATGGCCACCTGACCTCTGCTGAGCAAACCCAACTAAGGAGAGTCCACCTTTTTCCAAGGCAGCCCATTCCCATCTCAGGTGTCTCTTACTGTTGAAGAGAGACTCTCCTTACAAATACATGCACAGTATTACAAAAATCTGTCTCTTCAGTGGATGACTGGGACATGACAACATTTTATAGGTTTTTTAAAAATTAATTATTGTGGGTAAGTTGCATAGGGCCTTCCTCAGGCAACAGATGAATTGAAATGAAGATGATGAGAATGATAAGAATTTTAATACTTTTTTTTTACAGTATAGTATCAACGAGAACAACTGATTGGTTCAAAATTGGGAAAGGAGTACGGCAAGGCTGTATTTTGTCTCCCTGCTTTTTAACTTATATGCAGAATTCATCATGCGAAAGGCTGGGCTGGATGAATCCCAAGCCGGAATTAAGATCGCTGGAAGAAATATCAACAACCTCAGATATGCAGATGACACAACCTTGATGGCAGAAAGTGAGGAGGAATTAAAGAACCTTTTCATGAGGGTGAAAGAGGAGAGCGCAAAATATCGTCTGAAGCTCAACATCAAAAAAACGAAGATCATGGCCACTGGGCCAATCACCTCCTGGCAAATAGAAGGGGAGGAAATGGAGGCAGTGAGATATTTTACTTTCTTGGGCTCCATGATCACTGCAGATGGTGACAGCAGTCATGAAATTAAAAAATGCCTGCTTCTTGGGAGGAAAGCAATGGCAAACCTAGACAGCATCTTAAAAAGCAGAGACATCACCTTGCCAACAAAGGTCCGTATAGTTAAAGCTATGGTTTTCCCAGTAGTGATGTATGGAAGTGAGAGCTGGACCATAAAGAAGGCTGATCGCCAAAGAATGGATGCTTTTGAATTCGGGTGCTGGAGGAGACTCTTGAGAGTCCCATGGACTGCAAGAAGATCCAACCTCTCCATTCTGAAGAAAATCAGCCCTGAGTGCTCACTGGAAGGACAGATCGTGAAGCTGAGGCTCCAAGACTTTGGCCACCTCATGAGAAGGGAAGACTCCCTGGAAAAGACCCTGATGTTGGGAAAGATGGAGGGCACAAGGAGAAGGGGACGACAGAGGACGAGATGGTGGGACAGTGTTCTCAAAGCCACCAGCATGAGTCTGACCAAAGTGTGGGAAGCAGTGGAAGCCTGGCGTGCTCTGGTCCAGGGGGTCACGAAGAGGCGGACACGACTAAACGACTAAACAAATCAATGAGAACACTTTAGTAACAACTCATTTACTTCTCCACAGAGATCTCGGAGGTGGGCTGAGAACCAGGCAATTGCCCACTTTTGGCCTGATTCTAGTGTTGTCCCGTATCCTTTTCCCCACTTCTTCCTGAGGTTGGCACCTGCGGCAATAATCCTGGCCACTGGAAGGACAACAGGTGGCAAGCAGGTGGAGCCTTTTTGGTGGCGTCTCCTGCACATGGAACACCCTTCCCAACACCCCGGGAGGCTCACCGGGCACCTGCTTTGTTATCCTTGTGCTGCCAGGAGACCTTTGGTTTTCTCAGACTTTTAAACATTGCAATCTGTAAAGTATTTAACGCTTCTTGTTGTCTACTTTTACCAATTGGGGTTTTTGCCCTGTGCTGTCCTGAATCTTGCCAGGTTCATTGGATGCCCACAAATTCTACTGACAGGAGAGAGGAGGAGACTTCTCCCCATCCACTTTCTCTCTGCCAGGCATAATTTTATAAACTTCTATCACATCACCTTCAGGGCAAAGCCATAACTACTGCTTGTCCTATGACTAATAGTATTCTGATCTTCTTCTTTGTTGATTCTTTGTAGCCAAGTAAGATTGTCTTCCATAAACACGGTTTTAACCATGAGTCCGGAAGTGACTGTAGAGGCCAGTTCTGGATCCACACGTCCTTCCACAGTGGGGACATGGGTTTCCAGGTGGGAGTTGATCACGGTGAGGGCTTGCCAAGCCTGCCTTCCTCTCAGCACGTTTCTCCCCTGCGTCCTGAGTTCGAGTGTCTTCAAAACCCAGGACACCTTTGGTCAAGGCTGTTCTCCAACTGGAGCGCTCACAGGCCAGTGTTTCCCAATTGTCAGTTTTTATACTACATTTTTTTAGAATTGCCTTGAGAGAGTCTTCAAACCTCTTTTGTTGACCACCAGCATTATGCTTTCCATTTTTAAGTTGGGAATAGAGTAGTTGCTTTGGAAGGCGATCATCAGTCATCCACACAACATGGCCAGTCCAGCTTCAACACTGGTGATCTTTGCTGACAACTCCTGGACAGATTACAGACTAATACGCTCCACGATGGATATCAAGATTATTATACCTCAACGCAGGCTTCAAGGAAGGAAACCAAGGTGCAAAATGAACCCTCAAGCCCTTCTAGTATTCTGTATTGATATGTTATTAGGGGTCCAAGATGGTTTTGTTTTTGTCTTTTGGGCCCACCACTTTCCCTGGAAAAACCCCGTGTTTGCTGCTGAATTGGTACAAACATCAAGCTGTGAAAAACCCAAAGGAACACTTGTCCCTCTTCTGAAGTGGTCCTAAAATAGCTCCTGAATGAGATTTCCTGTGCTTTCCTGGAAGCGATGTTGGGGGCAGTCGGCTCCCATTTTCTCTCCTTCTCTCCAGCAGCACACTCCCAGTTTTCTCAGCATGCTTAATTTTTAAATTTTATTTTACTTTTCTCTCTTTACCATTCTTACAAAAATCGCAAGCAAACAGTATACTGTATGCGCAAAACGTGTGTATTGGGCGGACCTCCTTTTGTATATGTTGAATGATTGTCTGATTATTCAGGTTTCTGAAAACCTGGTTTTCTGATAATCTGATTTTCTGGGTTTCTGATTCTCTGGCTCTCTGCCATGGGGGAGGGGGAGAGCTGAAGGTAGAGACAACACAAAAAGCAGACTATTGATTATAGGAAGTATGAACAGGAAAACATGGGGCTTCGGGGGTCCGAGGCAAAAAACACACGTGGAATCACCGTGCCCCAGACCAAATGGAAAATGGGGCAAAGAGGTGTGGGCTTAAGGGGAAGTGTGGCTGGGCCTCGACTTTTCTCTAAACAAAAATGTCCCAAATGCTGCAGATTTTATTTGTAGGGGACTCTTTGGTTGCCCTTTTCTGAACCCTCTTCCAACTCCACCGTATCTCTGCCTCCAGGGAAAACTCAGCAGTCATGGCAGACAAAGACAGACAGGAACTCTTGGGGACTGTTGTCAGTTAAACAACCGGAGGCAGAGAGAAAGGGAGGAGGAGTAAACAGGCCCCGAACAATGGAGGGAAGTGAGTAATGGCACATCAGAAAGGCCTGCTGCTCACATCTGCGTAACACCAAATTATATTGGGGATTCTTTCTGCACTGCCCACGCCAGGATGGTATAAGGGGGAAACTCAGCATTTGGGGCAGCAAAAACTTGAGCAGATTGTAAGGAGTTCTCCAAACTGGGCAACAACATGTCCAAGGCTGGGTGGGTTCTTGGTTTGCTTTGCTTTCATTCTTGTTTTCATTATGTACCGTACTTTGTGGTTTTATTTCTGTGTCTTTTTGCTGTGCCCTAACCCCGAGATCTTCGGATGAAGGGCAGGATACATATTTAAGAAACGATAAGTGTCAAGTGATGCCCATGGAGGCAAAGAATCCTGACCTCAGATGTGCACAGATAGGGTCTGTGTTGGCAGCAGCTGACCGGGAGAGGGATCTTGGGGCTGTGGGGAGAAATCCGTGAAGCCAAGGAAAGGGGGGAAGCAGCTGGAATCCGTGCTGAGCGGAAAACAGGAAGCTCTGCTTTTCACTTCCAGCCTAGTACTGCCTGCACTACCCTGACATGCAGCAGCTTCTCAAGGTTTCAGGCAGGAGTCTTTTTCAAGCCCTCCCTGAGGAGGCTGCCAGGGATGGAACCACTGCCCTTCTGCATGCCAAGCAGGTGCCCTGCCACTGAGCTACGGCCCTTGCCAGCAGACAGCTCCTTGACACATCACCTAAACGTGAAGCCAGCAGACCTAATGGAAGAAAGTGCTCCTTGACACATCACCTAAATGTGAAGCCGTACTAGACAATGCTCTCCTGACCATTAGCCCTGGTGGCTTAGAAGGGGAGGGGCAGTAATTATTGTGGCAGCTCGGTGCAACCTCCCTATTCCAAAGCAGTCTACCCCTCAGTCAGCCCTGGCAAGGGGAGCAGCCGCCAGAGGGGCTTCTGCTAGACGGAAAAGCCACCTTGCCAGAGTCAAGATGCTGGGATGTTCCCTGGATGGACCCTTTGGCCAGGGAGAGGCAGCATTCTTCTTCTCACATCAAAGGCCTAAAAAGACAGTGTGGAATAGTGGTTACAGTGACAGACTACTGGGATTTGGGGGACCGGGGTTCAAGTGGCCACTTCACCCATGAAACTCTCCTGCCTGACCTTGGGAACCGTCCCTGCCTCTCAGCCTGAGCTCCCTCCCAGGGCTGGTGTTGTGAGAATAAAACGGGAAGAGAGAGAGACCTTGAGCTCCTTGGACGGGGGGGGGGAAACTGGGACATAAATGCAGAAACATGGAAATAAAGAAACAGAAAACAGGAGGGAGCTCCGTTTCCTAAGATGGTTAGAGATGTGTAGTTCTGTTTGCTATCCCGTTTCTCCCCGTTTCCGTATTGCGCCCCGTCCTCCGGCTCGCTCCCCCCCCCCGTCCTCCCCCGCCGGGATTTTGCCCGAATTCGCCCTTTTGCGACGCGGTTCTTTTGTGCCTCTGCTTCGCCACTGCGCCCCGTCCTTGCCGCTTCTCCGGCTGCCCAGCAGAGGATGCGACCGGCGGTGGGCGGAGAGGCAGCAGCGCGCAAACGCAGCCGGGAACGCCAGCCAAGCCTCCCCCTCCGCCCCCCCCCCCGGTGGTCGCTCCCTCCGCCTTGAGCTCCCCGTTTTCAGCCGCGGCGTCGATCCGGGGCCGCACGCGCATCTCCCCGCCTCCCCTCCCCGCCGAGCGCGCTCCCCGGCCGGCAAAAGAGGCGGGCAGCGGCGCCGGGGCTCCTCCCGCCTCGGCTCGGTCCCTCCCTCCGCTTCCGTCGGCGCCGCCTCCGCTCCTCCCCGGCGGGGCTTCTGGGCGCCGCCGGCCTATATTTAGCGGCGCGGCCGCCCGCGCGGAGCCCTGAGCAGCGGCCGCGGACGGGATGTGAAGCGCGCTGCAGCGGCGATGGAGACGGAGCGGCGGCGGGTCGGGCAGCGGCGGCGGCGGCGCGGCGAGGGGCGGCGGGCGCGCGCGCCGATGCGGCGGTGGCAGGCGGGGGGCCCGTGCCCGGCTGTCCCCCTCGGGCGCCCTCGGGATGCGCGGGCGGCCGGGGCTGCGGCGGGCGCCTCCAGCTGAGGAGCAGCAGCAGCAGCGCCCCGGGCCGGCCGCGCCGTCGGGCGGCGACGCCATGCTGCCCTGGAAGAGGCACAAGTTCGAGCTGCTGGCCGTGGACGACGAGCAGCTGACGCAGCAGCAGCAGCACAAGAAGACGCAGCAGAAGCCCCGGCGGCATCCTCCGCCTCCTTCGCCGCCGCCTCCTCCGCCAAGCGCGCCGTCGGGGAAGGGCAAGGGCAGCTGCTGCGCGGCGGGCGCGGGGAGCCTGCCCTGCTCGGCGGCGCTGGGCTCCCTGGCTCGCGCGTGCCCGCCCGAGGGCGCCCTCAGCAGGATGGGCAACCTGTTCCGCTGCAAGCGCAAGAAGTTCCGCGTGAGCAGCGAGGCGCCCACCTACACGGTGCTCTACCTGGGCAACGCCACCACGCTGCAGGCCAAGGGCGAGGGCTGCACGGACGTGGCGGTGGGCAAGATCTGGGCCAAGAGCGAGGCCGGGCGCCACGGCACCAAGATGAAGCTGACCATCGGGCCGCAGGGCATCCGCATGGCGCCCGCCGCGCCCTCCGAGGCGGCCTCTCGCCCGGGCCACCTCTACCTGCTGCACCGCGTCACCTACTGCGTGGCTGACCCGCGCCTGCCGCGCCTCTTCGCCTGGATCTACCGGCACGAGGTGAAGCACAAGGCCGTGCTGCTGCGCTGCCACGCCGTGCTGGTCTCCAAGGCCGAGAAGGCGCGCGCCATGGCGCTGCTCCTCTACCAGACGTCGGCGGCGGCGCTGGCCGAGTTCCGCCGCCTGAAGAAGCGCGCCGACGCGCGGCACCAGCAGCTGCAGCAGGCGGGCGCGGCGGCGGCCGACGGCGCCATCCCGCTGGTGCCGCTGCGCAAGCTGCTCCTGCACGGCCCCGGCTGCTGCTACAAGCCGCCCGTCGAGCGCAGCCGCAGCGCGCCCAAGCTGGGCTCCATCACCGAGGACGCGCTGGGCGAGGAGCTGGAGGAGCGCGCCGCCGGCCTGCGCGCCGGAGGCCTGGCCAACGGAGGCGGCCCCGACGGCGAGGACGAGGGCGACTGCGACGACGACGAGCTGCTGGCGCCGCTGGGCGAGGACGACGACGACGACGACGGGGCGGACGCGGCGCCCAGCCTGGGGCAGCTCATCTGCGACCTGGGCGAGCTGGCCATCGGCAACGACGTGGCGCTGCTGCGCGCCGACCTGCGCGTCACCCGGCTCCTCTCGGGCGAGAGCACCGGCAGCGAGTCGTCCATCGAGAGCAACGGCCACGACGGAGGCTCCCCGCCGCCGCCGCTCCAGCCGTGCCGCGGACCGGACAGCCCCGAGCCCGGAGGAGACAGCGGCTGACGGAGCCGTCGGAGGGGCGGCTGGCGGGAGGCAGGGGAGGGGCGGACGACGGGCCACGCTTGCCGGCGCCCTCCAGGTGGGACCCTCTTTTGCCCCCCGGGGCCACCACGCGAGACTCCCCCTCCAGGCAGAAAAGCCCCGGCACATTTCCTCCTCCGCCCGGCGGCCGGTCTTCAGAGAAGGAGCCCCGTCCGGCCGCCCGCCCGCTCGCCGGTAGGACCACCCCGCTCCCGAACGGTGGGATGACGCCCCAGCTTCTCGGGACCCCCAGACTTGCCAAATGCTTTTCCGTAACCCTGGGGGTGGGGGAGGGGTGTGTCTTGTTTACAGATCCCCAAGGGGGGAGGGGGGTCTTCATCCCTCCTTCCCTGCCGGACTCTCCTTCTACCCTTCCCCCTTTTTTGAAAAAACGTGTGTCTCCCTCCATGGTTCCTTTCATTCCATGCTGTGTTAAGAGATTTTTTGTTTTTGTTTTTCTTTCTTTTGCACTGTGGTGAAGATCATGGAGACCTTTTTGGGGTGTTTTTTTTTTTAAATTATGAGGTTTGGCGAATATTATTTTTATTCTCCACAAATCCATTTTCTTCTCCAGTCTCAGTGTTTCTATAGATATGTATAGATATATTATAATTATTATTATATCTTTTGCTGTGCAAAAGGAAACTGTACATGTGGATGTTCACTTCAACCCATGGAAAACACAAATGTATATCTAATACATTTAGTTGCTGTTGTTATTTTTCTTAATTTCTGGAGCAGGAGCCTGGCCTCCTGGGTTGGGTTTGCTCCCCATGTTTGGGAATGGTCACAGCGGAAGCTGCTGCTGCTGCAGGCTGAGCAGGAGGCTGCCTGCCTTTGTGCTGCCCCCATGGCTCTCCCCCAGGCCTGTGCCCCCCCCCAGCCCAGTCACATCTTCTCTGGCTGGAGTTGCTTGACATTCTTTGGTATCCTGGGGGGAGAAATGTGGGAAGGGGCAACAGGCTCTTTACGGCTCAGCCCTCCCCACTTCCATTATCCAGCCAAGCAAGGATCTCCTGGCCCAACTGGATGGGGAGATTCACCACTGCCCCCCCCCCCAGCACCCTTCTCTTGACATCCAAAAGCAGGTGGGTTTCTGTGCTTGTAACTGCACTAGGAGGGATGAGAAACCTCCTCTTGGTGCTGGCAGAGAGAAGCAGGTGCCAGGATTTTACCTGCCCTTCCTTCCTCCGCTGGTTCAACAGCAGCTGAAAGGGGCGGCTGGGTTCAGTAGGAGAGTGGTTAGAGGGCAGGGTTTAGCCGCATGGCTCCCCACCCATTTGCAAAGCAACCTGCCCACCGCAGCGGTCCCACCCCACAGGCTTAGCGCCAAGAGCCCCATCCTCTTGGGAGACGCTTGCAGCAGTGGGAGAGGGACCTCTGCCCGCACTGGCCCTCCCAGCTGCCCTCTGGAGCAGTAGAGCACCTTTGCACATGCTCAAGGCACTCTCTGCCCAGCCAGGCCAGGGCGGCTGGCTGCTCCTTGACATCCCTGCCTACCTCATCATTGTTGTTGTTGTTGCCTCCTCCGTGATGCTACAAGAAGGAGTTCATGAGCTGCCCCACTTTTTGGCCCCCTGGGAATGGCATCACCGCCTCCCCCCTGCCACCGCTGGGCTCTTGGGCAGCCTGGCTGCTCGCCTCTCCCAGGCCTTGCCGTCTCGTCCACCAGGCCTGGTTCCTTCTGATTTTGCAGGTTTGGTGACCAGCCCTTAAATGGTCTGGTTCCAAGTGAGGGTCATTCGGGCTGCAGCTCAAGCAACAGCTGGGACTGATTTATTCCCTCTCTTGCGCTCCTATTCTGCCATCATCTTCCAAGGGTCACATACAGGGTTTTCGCCTCCACCCCATTTTGTTCTCACAACAACCGTGTGAGGAAGACCAGGCTGAGAGGTAGTTTCCTTGGCTTGCTTTTGTTGCAGAAGCAGAATGCCGGGCCAGGCCTGGGGGGCTTCCTTTGCAGGAGAAGAGTGATCAGCTCTGCAAGGGTAAGAGCAATCTAAATAGGAAAGGGGTGGCCTCTCCCTTGCCAGAGCTCTTCAGGTCCAACTGGGCAGCTGTCCGGACCCAAACAGCCTCCATTGCACAGAGTCCCTGGGAAGGATGTCCTGCAAGGCCCTCTCCACTTCCAAGAGAGAGGGTGGGGGTGGGCTTTGAGCCCAGGCCTCCCCCATGTAAGGCCAGGACTCCACTTCCTCCCCAGCACACAGCCTCCAGGGTTCAGGCCCTACACCGCAGGAGGAGTGTGAATCAGGAGCTGAGAGTTTTGAATTTCATAGGAAAGTAGCTCAGAAAGTCACCTGAAGCGAGAAATGCTCCCTTGGCAGGCAAAGCAGCTCCGGTGACAAAAGCCCATGATTAATTCAAGATCCCAGTCCTGTGGGATTATGGCTGCCGCCTCAAAGATCTGGCAGGAACATGTTCAAAGTGCAACAAGGGGGACAGCAGAAGGCAGGAGGGACTGTTTGTGGAGCACACCCCCCCCCCAAGATTCTTCTTCTCTGGTGATCCCTCGTAGCCGAGTAAGATTGTCTTCCATAAACACGGTTTTAACAGTGAGTCCGTAAGTGAATGTGGAGGCCAATTCTGTATCCACACGTCCTTCCACAGTGGGGACATTGGTTTCTGGGTGGCAGTTGATCACCTTGAGGTTTTGCCAAGCATGCCTTCCTCTTAGCACATTTCTCCCTTGTGTCCTGAGTTCGAGTGTCTTCAAAGCCATGACATCTTTGGTAAAGGCTGTTCTCCAACTGGAGCGCTCGCAGGCCAGTGTTCCCCAATTGTCAGTGTTTATATTACATTTTTTTAGATTTGCCTTGAGACAGTCTTTAAACCTCTTTTGCTGACCACCAGCATTACGCTTTCCATTTTTAAGTTTGGAATAGAGTAGTTGCTTTAGAAGGCGGTCATCAGGCATCAGGCACCCCCCCCCCAATATAACAGATCCCTTAGTGGGGAGAGGGGCCCCTTTCTCCCCCTCCGCCAAGCAGATTCTTCAGCTATAATATACCAGGCAAGGGAGAGGGGGTTGCAGGGATCCTCTGGGGATGGTGAGCCAGTAGAGAAAGTCCCTGGGTAGCTGCTTCCCCCCTGAACGGGCTCCTGCCTCTTTTGGCACCTGCCCAAGAGGCAAACTTTCCTCCCTCCCTCTTCACCCCCCCCCCAAAAGAGCATGGGCTGCTTTGTTGCCTCTCAACAGGGAGCAGAAATGGGGATCAGGCAGTTCCTGTCACAAGACTGGGGCGTGGAAATGTCAGGAACTGGGGTCCCTGGTTTTCCATCCTCCTTGCGGTTCTGCTCTCCACCAGTGATTCAAACTAAATATTAGTGTGGTGTAGTGGTTCAGAGCGGTGGACTCATAATCTGGGGAACCGGGTTCACGTCTCCGCTCCTCCACCTGCAGCTGCTGGGTGACCTTGGGCCAGTCACACTTCTCTCAGCCCTACTCACCTCACAGAGTGTTTGTTGTGGGGGAGGGAGGGAAAGGAGGTTGTTAGCCTCTTTGAGACTCATTAGGGTAGTGATAAAGAGGGATATCAAATCCAAATCCATTATGTGCCCTCCATGGTGGCAGGATCTGCAAGAAACAGGACTGAGTGGTTGCCCTGTGGCGAGAGGGGTTCTGCAGTGACTACTTGAACCCACCTGGGATTTCCCTGAGCTCTTCTGCTCTAGCCTGCATGTGGCAGAGACTCCATCAGCTGGTTATGTGTGGTGAGTCTCCTTGTGAGCAGGGCTAGTTCATCAGCTCACGTGGGCTTCTTCCAGGCCCCCAGCAAGAAACTACTTCCTAAGCCTCTGAGAGCCAGGACTGCCTCTTGGAGGAAAAGCAAGAGGAGCAGCCACCAGGCCTGTGTCACCAGAGTGAGTCCTGGGCAGTTCTGGCGAGCCCCACTTGGCACCCAGGGGAGGGCTGTCACTCTGGGGCAGAGCTGAGAAGGTCCCAGCCTCAACTCCTGCGGACATCTCCCTGCAGAGCACTCCTGACTGCAATCCTGGAGAGCCGCTGCTGCCAGTCAGTGTAGGCAGTATTGAGCAAGATGGGCCCATTAGTCTAGATTCAGTAGATGGCAAGTTTCCTGCACTGAGGGAGGGAAGCTGGAACAAGTGCCTGCCTTTCCTCTTCCTGCCTCCAAAGAAGCCACTGATGGCCCTGCCTTGTCTGCCTCCTGCACAGGAGAAGCCTCAGAGGCGGCCCCCTTGTTGCTCCCAGGAAGGGCGGGAAGGGAGGCTCAAAGGGAAGCCAGCTGGGGCTTGCAGGGAATCTGCTCTTATTTCCATTTAAATCCCCCCTTCATCTGGGGACGTCAGCGTGCCGTCCGTGGTGCTCATCTTCCCAACAACCCTGTGAGGTAGGGGGGCAATTTTATTATTTGTTGTAAAGCTCTTGCAGAGATTTCACCGCAGTCACAGGCAGGGGAGAGCTGGCTCTTGCGCTCGCATCCCCAGCTGGGCATCCGTTCGGCCCCTGTGAGAACAGGATGCCACGGCAGATGAGCCATTGCTCTGATCCAGAGGCCTCTTTGTGGGTGGGGCATTGTGCCCTCCTCTTGGTGCCTTGGGGAGCTGCTGCCAGCCAGAGGAGCCAAACCAGGGCTGTGCTCCCTTCCTGATCCCTCTCTCTGAGATGGCCAAGAGATTATCCCGCTTAATCTTGGTCTGCTTCTTTTTAGGATTTATCTGTCTGTGCATATGAGCAAAGCCTCTGCCCCCAACTGCCTCTGCCCCATGTTTTAAGCCAGAGAAAAAGCCGTGGGGGGGGAGTGGGGGGCGAAGTGCTTCCTTGTGGGGAACACCCAGGAGGCCACGGGGAGTGTGTGAATGGAGCACCCATGGAGGGGGGAGCCAAATGAAGTGGAATCCCCCTTGGCCAGGGGCTGCCCAGGGAGGGGGGGCAACTTCAAGGGCTTCCCCCCCAGCCACTCCCTTCCGGTGGGCTCCCTCTTTCAACTAGGTGGCCCTTCGGGTAGAGGACTCTTCTCCATAAAGGAGGCCAACCGGCCACCCTCCTCTCTGCACAGGCAGCAGCCTGTGCAGTAAGGGAGGTTTTCCTTCCACACCCCACACTGCTCTCTGCCTCTGATAACCACAACTCCTAGCGTGTTTCAATTGTGGTATAATAATAATAATAATAATAATAATAATAATAATAATAGTTTTATTATTTATACTTCGCCCATCTTGCTAGGTTTCCCCAGCCACTCTGGGCTGCTCCCAACAGAACACTAAAAACAGAATAAAACTTCAAACATTAAAAACATCCCCAAACAGGGCTGCCTTCAGATATCTTCTAAAAGTCAGATAGTTGTTTATTTCCTCGACATCTGAACTGCAGAATTGGAAGGGACCCCAAGGGTCATCTAGTCCAACCCCCCAGGCATCACAGCTTCAGGATTCATTTTTATTTCCAGATTTCTGCCTTACTCTGCTGACACTTCTGCACCACGCAGGGCGCCACGCAACAATTCAGAATTACAAGTAGATTCTTCAGAAAACTAACACTTGCAAGACAGAAAACCCTTTCTCAGTCGCAGTTCTTTCTGAGCCTCAGAACAATATCCTTGGCCTGATCCGGCAGACTCTTCTTCTGCTCTTCCCCGTTGGTTCATCTGAAGGCCCCCCCCCCTCCAGGAAGGAATTTAAAAACCTGCATTTTGTCTGTCTGGCCTTTCATTTATAGCCGTGGCCTCTATTTTAAGGAGTTCTAAGTTGAGCAAGGGTGTGCAAGCCCCGTCAGAAAACAAGCCAGCCCACAAGCGTCACTCAAGTCCAGGCTCTGGAGATGATGAAATCCTCCCGGTGGAGATGGCGAGGGAGTTAAATTTGGCCAAGGAAGGAGCACAAACAAGGCGGGGGGGGCGCTGGGCAGGTCCTTCCTTCCTCCTCCTCCTTGCGGTCCATTTTTAAGAGGGCCGGCTCTCGTTTTAGCTGAGGGAGGAAGTTAAGGCAAGTGGCACATAAGAGGCAGCTAAAAAAGCCAATGCAATTCTGGGCTGCATCAATAGGAGTATAGCATCTAGATCAAGGGAAGTAATAGTGCCACTGTATTCTGCTCTGGTCAGACCTCACCTGGAGTACTGTGTCCAGTTCTGGGCACCACAGTTCAAGAAGGACACTGACAAACTGGAACGTGTCCAGAGGAGGGCAACCAAAATGGTCAAAGGCCTGGAAACGATGCCTTATGAGGAACGGCTAAGGGAGCTGGGCATGTTTAGCCTGGAGAAGAGGAGGTTAAGGGGGGATATGATAGCCATGTTCAAATATATAAAAGGATGTCACATAGAGGAGGGAGAAAGGTTGTTTTCTGATGCTCCAGAGAAGCGGACACAGAGCAATGGATCCAAACTACAAGAAAGAAGATTCCACCTAAACATTAGGAAGAACTTCCTGACAGTAAGAGCTGTTCGACAGTGGAATTTGCTGCCAAGGAGTGTGGTGGAGTCTCCTTCTTTGGAGGTCTTTAAGCAGAGGCTTGACAACCATATGTCAGGAGTGCTCTGATGGTGTTTCCTGCTTGGCAGGGGGTCGGACTCGATGGCCCTTGTGGTCTCTTCCAACTCTAGGATTCTAGGAGCATCTGCTGGATCTGGCCCTGGCCCATCTAGACCAGCTTCTTCCCACAGTGGCCTCTGGGAAGCCCTCCAGGAGGTCCTGGGCCCAAGAGCCCCCTCCCCCCTCCTGCAATTGGCAGAGGCATTGCTGCCTTCAAGGGGGGAGTCACAGCACAGCCTTGGGGGCTAGTAGCTGTCAGTAGCCCCCTCCTCCTCCATGAATCTGTCTAATTCTCTTATCAAGTTGTCGAGTTCAGCTACACGTTTGTGGTTTTCCAACTGGGTGGTTTCAGATGCAGGAATCGAAGGAGCGCTCTCTGCAGAGTCATCAGCTGCCAGGCAGAGCCTGGCTTCCCCAGAAAAATGGCAGGCACTCGTGGTGGCAGAAGCTCATCTGCCAGTCTTGCCCACCCCCCTTTGGGGGGGTGAAAACCCTTTATGTGCACCCATCCATCTGTTTGTTTATATATTACTAAAAAAATTCTAAAGCTATTTTTTCAAGACAAAACCTGCATGGGAATTGGGGAGTTAGTGACCTCTCTGATGCCTGCCAGTCAGCCCTATGCACAGCCAACTCCTCATTCTAACTTGTGCAAGGGCTTCCCCGCCTTCCTTGGTGCTTGTTCCTGGAGGAGGGGAAATGGGGAAATGGTTTTGGCTGGTTACTGAGAAAACCTTCACCCTGTGGAGTCCTCCGGTCACCTTGAGGGAAGGCCATTCCCAGTGTCTGAAACGTGCGCCCACAGCCATTGTCATCCCGTTTCTTGGCTTCCCCTTTCCTGGATCAAACTCCTTTCCAGGAACACGGCCTGATCTTCCCAGCCCCTCTGCAACCTTTGCAAAGGATGACAGAATCCTAGAATGGTGGAGCTGGAAGAGACCGAAAGGGCTGTTTAGCCCCTATCCCCCTGCCCCAAATGGGAAAGAAGAGGGAGCAAGCTGGTTTTCTCCTGATCTGGAGGGTAGGACCCGAACCCATGACTTCAACTGACCAGAAAGGAGATTCCAACTCAACATCTGGAAGATCTTTCTGACAGTAAGAGCTGTTTGACAGGGGAAGGGTCTCCCATGACAGGTGGTGGCCCTCCGTCCTGGATGCTTTAGCCGTGATGCCTGCATTGCAGGGGTCAGACTGGATGGCCTTGGGGTTCCCTTCCAACTCTACGGTGCTGTGATCCAAGGAGGCAGGAAGGGGGGTGCTTGGACCCAGAGCTCCTCTCCGCCCTCCTCCCCCCTGGATCCGCCAGAGGCAAAACAGCAGGCAGCATCTGGATGGGTTTGCTAGCAGGTCCACCTCCTGGCCCTGTGAAACCGGAGAGCTTTGGCCCTGCAGCTGGAAAGGGCTGCTGGGGAGCATTCGGGATGACGGTGCTGCTGCTGCCTCCCGGGCGGGCGCAGGATCCCGCCCTGCCCTTTCAAAACAAAAACAAGATGTTCTTCCAGTCAAGAATGCAGCTGCTGGGCCAGGAGGAGGGAGGAGGAGGGGGCCAGATCTGGGCCTGCTCACAGGAAACACCTCTGGAAGGAGTCAGGAAACTGCTGCCCAGGCAGGGAAAGACAGACACACAGACATTTCTCCTTCTGCAAGCTGGACGGCTTTCAAAAGAGGATTAGCCAGATTCACAGCTTCTTCTGAATCCCAAATTCTGGAAGTCACGGGAGGGGAGAGCGGGGGCTCTTGGGTTCAAATCCTGCTTGCTGGTTTCCCGGGGGCACTGGGAGGATGCTGGCCTTGAAGGGCTCTCTCTGGGCTGATCCTGCTGGCACTTCCGATGTTCTTCTCATGCTCCTGGATGTTTCAAGGACCAGGAGCAGAGCTGCTTCAGAGGAGAAACCCCTGAGACAGAGACAGAGAGGAACTCAAGGGTGAGGCAGGAGACAGATGTGGGAAGCATGATGCCAGCCCCCCTCCCATTCCCACAGTGTGGAGGGTGCCCCACTTACGCCCCACATCCGAGTGCCTCTCCCAGCCCCTGCTGGCAGCCCCTCTGCCCTGGACTGGCTGGTGTTGAGCAGAGAGTGTGGCTGCCTCGGGTGCCATGCTCACCCTGAGCACATGGCCAGGTGCTCAGTGTCTGCCCCTGGGGGACTCCTTTGAAGGGGCCGCATGGGGTCTTCTGTGCCAGGCAGGATGAGGCCTTGCAGCTGCAGGACAAGGAAGGGGAGAGTTTGCAAGTGTCTTGGTTTTGCAGAAGCGCTGAAAACCTGCACCTTTCCCCCAAAAGGCCCCCCTCTCTCTCCACCCCCCTCTTGCAAGCACCCTGGTTCCCTGCAGGCAGCTCAGGTGGGGGAGAAGGTGTCTCTCTCACCCTCCTCAGACAGTCTCATTCCAGCAAGGAAATCTGATCTGTTTGGACGGACGGATGGCGGCAGCTGCAGGACTGCTGAGCCCATATGGTCTGTTCCTGGGACTCCAGGCAGGCGGCAGGGGTTGCGGGTTCCAAACAGGGTCAAATTTGCAGGGTTGAAATCCAGTTTGCAGTGTGTATATGTGCATGTGGCCAATTTCACGGTGGGGCCCGGGAGAGATCTATTTGCAGGCTGGCTGCTCTAAGGGAGAAAGAAGATTGTATTTAATGTAAAATCCAATAAAATATTATATAAAAATAAAAATAAAAAAAAGAAATAAGATTTCTCGCGGGTAGGGAAGGTCTCAAATGCAAGAGGGGCATCCCGGCATCCGTGTCCAAATGACAAAGGCAGGGGGGCAGTGCCCTGACGCAGCTGCAAGTGTCCTTTCAACAGCTGAGGCAAGCTTCTGAGTCACACTGGACTGTTTCCCATGCTGGATACTGTGTGTACATACCCCATCCCCATTGATTCAAGGGAAAAAAGAGGTATAAGAAGAGAAGAAGAGATATAAGAAGAGAAGTTTGGGGCAAGTAAACAACATAAAATTATGTGGGGGAGGGAAATATTGTTTTTGTTTGTTACTATGTTATGTATTTTTGTGTTTTTATATTGTAACACACCCACCCGGTGATCCCCGGATGACAGGTAGTATAGAAATTTAATAAAACCAACAAACCGATGAATATTCTTCGGTGAGAGAATTCCGGCAGAGATTTGAAGTCAAAAAATATATGTGGAAATATAGACTGACAGATCTTTAAAACATGCCCTTTCCAGGGAGTTTCCAAGTTTCCCTCTTCCTCTAGCACAGAAAAAGACCCCACATGTGGTAAGTTAAGAACTGCTTGCTTACAAACTGTCTCAAGGTCCGGCTCATGTGCTTCAGGAAAGGTTGCACAGGCAGGAACACTTGGCTTACTTTCAAAGTGGTAAAAGTCCCTAAATTATTGGTATGGGAACTTAAGAGTGGCTTGTGAGAGCCATGTGGTCTGAGCTGGAGCAACCAGCTGAGCCTCTTTGCACGCTGAATTCATCAGGGAGACTGGAGGGGAAAGTGAGCTAAGCCTGTCAGGACAGCTGCCTCTATGGTCTTAACTCTTTCATGCATTAATTAGACTTAAGCATGTTGCTTATTTGAGGCTGGTTATCCCCCCCCCCACATCACAGGAGGGGGTTCTTCTTAGCCAGGAAGGGCCTCCCCACCCCCCAGCAGGTTTTCCAGGGTCCACAGAAGGTGTCAGGGAGAACTACAGTGATGGAGGCAGCAGGCGGATTCCAGCGTCTCCCTCTCCCATGGCCTATGACCATGTTCTATCAATGTTGCACATGTAATAAAAATATGACCGGAAGTAGGGATTTCCGTGTCTGTTCAACTCTCTCTCCCAGAAATTTAGGCTGACGCATTTAAGGTGGATTGAAGCCCCCTGCCGCCCCAACACAACATACCCACTTTTTTAAAAATGACTTTCTGCAGTTAGGAGGGGAATGCATTGAAAGTGTGGGAGGAATGAAGACTTAATGGGGAGACATATAATCACCCCATAAACAACTCAGGACAAATGTCCTACCAAAGTTGTCCTACCAAAGAAGACTCAGCAACCACTGGAGCTTGTCTGACCATCTCACAAGCTTCATGCAAGCAAATCAGGGCTGGCTGCTGAATAGGGTTTCTCTGGAGGAGCCGTGGGTGTAAGGGAACCATTTTCCACCTGCACCCATACAAAGCTCCAAAGGCGTTGGACTCCCCTGACCCCAGAGGCTGATGTGATAACATCTGTAGGGCATTAGATTGGGAAAGGCTGGCACAGGCCATCCTGGGCTCCCTGGACTGAGGACCCTGAAGCAGACACGGGGCAGCCGTGCACCAGTCCAGCCCACCCAGTTTGAACTGGCCAGGGGGCTACGCCTAAGCTCCCTGGTTTACATTTCTGGATTGAACAAAGGGAGGACAGCAGAGGAAGGAAGTGTGAGCCCAGCTCTCTGCCTTTGGAATCAGGCCTGCCTGGCACCCTTCTCGCTGCTCCCGCCTCGGAGAAGCCCTGGAAGGCAGAAAAAGAACACGGCTGTCGTCAGAGCCAAGGCTGACCCAGGATATTGCAGAGGCAGCTGGCTGGGGAGGGGGGGGGGAGAAGAGCAGCTGGGAGGAATCTTCGCCCAGGCCCTGGAAGCAGGGACAGAAACCAAAGCTGCAAATGCTATGCAAATCTGGGGTGAAACCACTCTGGGAATTCTGTGATCAGTTCTGGTCGCCTCTAAAAGGATATTGCAGAAAAGCCCCCCCCCCCCCCCCGTGATTCAGGGGGTGGAGCAACTCCCCTATGAGGAACGGTTTCCGTGTGTTGAGGACAAGTAGAGGCGACATGAGACAACTTCATAAAATCATACCTGGCAAGGAGAAAGCAGCGAGAGAAAAGCATTTTTTCTCTCCTTCTCTCATAACAATTCCTGGACGTAGCTCAGCTGGTTGGAGCGTGGCGCACACAAAGGTTGCAGGTTCGATCCCCATCTGGGGCAGCTGCCTGTTCCTGCTTTGCAGGGGGTTGGACTAGATGACCCACAGGTCCCTTCCAGCTCTACAATGCCAGGATTCTGTGATCCTGTGAAGCTGAATGTTGGGCAGTGTGATAGCAGTTCAGGACAGATGAAAGAAACTTCCTTCCACAGGAGGCAGGGATGGTGACAAATTCTGGGAGGAGGAGGAGGAGGAGGAGAGGGCTAGAGGAGGCTGCCAGCTCTGCAGGCCATGCTCTGCCTCCCCTAGGAGAGGCGTCACTGGGATGTGCAGGAGGAAGAGGGCAGCTGTGTGGCTTTGGTGCCCCTGCTGGGCTTCTCCTTGGGGCACCAGGCTGCCCACCCTGGACTAGACGGGGCCCCTGCTCTTCTGACCCCCCTGGGAGCGGCTTCCCTGGGCTTCCCTTCTCCTCTTGCAGAGGCAGCCTTGGGCTCAGAGAACGGTCCTGGCAAGCTCTTCCCATAGAGTTGTTCTTGGTGTTTTATTTATATGCCACCCAAAGAAGGATCCCTTCTTTGGTTTTCCAGAATACTTTTCTCCAGTGCTGCGTTCACACATATTTGTGTTTTGCTTCCGTCGCATTTATGTGTGCAGGACACAGCATTGCCTCAATAACCGCTCTCCTTCCCAGAGGAATAAGACTCCTGGGACATTTCTGACCTCCGCAAGGCCTGGGGGGTGCGAGGGGGGGCTCCTAACGTGCAGGCTGAGATTGTGCTTTTGCCAGCGTCAGAGCGGCTGAGAGCAGGAGCAGGGATTTAGGGGTGAGACCTACAAGAAACAGATAAAGATGAGATAAAAATAGGAACAAAGCCAGCCAGCAGCAGCAGCAGCAATGCTTGTCCCTGAGGTCAGTCGAGTGTCACTGCAGCCGAGTGCTGGAACGGAGGAGGGAGGGGGTCCCTGGCTGGACAAGAGCACAGTCCAGGGACCCCCTGGCAGGAAAATCTTTTCCACTGAAGGACCCCAGAAGGGGCCAGGGCTCTGGGTGGCTGTGGGAAGACTTAGGGCAACAGCCTGGCAAGGGCAGCTTTGGGTGAAGTGCTGAGCATCAGGAAAGAGAGGAATGGTCCCCCCCTGTGACCCTGAAGACCCTTGGAAGCAGGGGAAGAGAGAGACTTGGTCTAGGGAGAGGGCAGGACACCCAGACCGGACACCCAGAGAGAGGATCTTTCTCTCACACCCTCCGGCCTCCTCCGCTAATCCCTGTCCTCAGCTGAGAGGGAGGATTTGCATCTCCACCCTGGCCCAGGTGGTGGGGGGCACTCAGCCCCCTCCCTGCCAGGCTGGAAAGGCGCTGATCTGCCCCACAGCATGGCTTCTCTCCCCTCTGTTCCAAAGGGCACTGCAGTGGGGGCTGGGCGAACATTGAGCCCTCCTGATGGCAGGGAGGGTGGGCTGCTGCCTGAAGAGGCCAGTGGGGCCATTTGGGTTGGGGGGGGGCCAAGATGGAGGCTCCCCATGCCTGCCTTAAAGAAACCCTTCCAATAGTCACACCTTTGCCATCTTGCAGCACATTCAAGACTGATCACTGCAGATGGTGACAGCAGCCACGAAATTAAGAGACGCCTGCTTCTAGGGAGGAAAGCAATGGCAAACCTAGATAGCATTCTAAAAAGTAGAGACATCACCTTGCCAACAAAGGTCCGTATAGTAAAAGCTATGGTTTTCCCAGTAGTGATGTATGGAAGTGAGAGCTGGACCATAAAGAAGGCTGATCGCCGAAGAATTGACGCTTTTGAATTATGGTGCTGGAGGAGACTCTTGAGAGTCCCATGGACTGCAAGAAGATCAAACGCATCCATTCTTAAGGAAATCAGCCCTGAGTGCTCACTGGAAGGACAGATCGTGAAGCTGAGGCTCCAATACTTTGGCCACCTCATGAGAAGAGAAGACTCACTGGAAAAGACCCTGATGTTGGGAAAGATGGAGGGCACAAGGAGAAGGGGACGACAGAGGACGAGATGGTTAGACAGTGTTCTCGAAGCTACAAACATGAATCTGACCAAACTGCGGGTGGCAGTGGAAGACAGAAGTGCCTGGCGTGCTCTGGTCCATGGGGTCACGAAGAGTCGGACACGACTGAACGACTAAACAACAACAACATTTGCATGCAGAGATACAGATTCAGAAAGAGCGGCTGCAATTTAAATCCATCTCCCCCTTGCAGAGGAGGCTGTGTCTCCATCGCCACAACCTTCAAATCACGGAGCAGCCTCTCTTAAGTAGGACACACGGCTGGTGACTCCAGTTCTGGAATGTGCAACACAAGACTAAATGGGAGTTTCCTGAGTAAACAGAGAATTGGTGTCAGGAGGAGGGAAGCTGGGGCAGATAGGGACATCCGGGGGGGGGGGGGGGGGACCGATCAGAAGCTTGGAGTCGCTTTTGGTGCTGCAGTTATTCCATGCAAAAAGATTCCACGCAGGGAACATGACACTGGAAACCCACTCAGACCCAGGTGGCACCTCTCTCACCCAGAAACCCATTTTGAAAAATCCAGTGTTTTCTACTCCTGGACAGAAAAACACAACACCTGAAGCAGCCCTGAGTCACAGGCTGCCATGTGGGACAGGAATCAATGTGCCCGGCAGCTTGCCAGCACCATGCTTCTGATGCCCGGCTGGCAAGCAGGTGCAGCCTTCTGCCGCCTGCGAGGCAGAAACACCCTCTGCCCCCAGCCGCCCTGTGAGTTGAGCAGAAGGGGCCTGAAGGGCCATTTGCATCCATTGCCACAAAGCGCCTTTAAGTCCCCTGATCTCCTTAGCCTTCCTGGGGATGCATGGATGTGACACAGCGGGGGGGGGGGGGAGTTTGCATAATGTGGTCCCCATGCAGCCTGGCAGGCGAGGACCCCTGGTGGAAGCAGCACCCTCAGCCAGCCCCTGCCCTGCCAGCCCCTTGGCTTAGCAGGGAGCAGAAGGCCAAGGCAAGCCATGGGGGGGGGGGGGAGAGGATGAAGGAGAAGAGAAGCCGTCTCACAGGGTCAGGCTAAAGCTCCTCATCTGCGCATCTAGTGGTCCCAAGTGGCAGCTGCTGGTCAGGTGCCTAAAGGCAAGAGCTGCCCACTGATGCCCGGGGGGGCATTTGGTTCTCAGTGATAGAGTGCCTCTGGCCATGGAGGCTCCACACCACCTCTGATGGACTTTCCTCTTGCAAGAATGTCTCCCATCCCTAAGTCAAGTTCTGGAAGCCAGTGCCCCCTTCCTCCCCCTCTCAGCTGGGAACAAGCTCCTCCCTTTGGCCTGTCCTGAATCTCCCTGGAGGGGGATGACAAGAGAGGAAGGAAAACCCCCCTCTGCCCGCTTTCTTCCCCCTGGGAATAGTCTTGCCTGCTCCAGCCCGTCCCTGGGCAAAGCCCTCTTCTAGGAGAGCCTCTGTTCTGCCTTGGGGTTCCTGAGGCAGCTCAGAGCTAAATTTGGCACCTGGGAAGGGTAATGAGCTTAGGCCTTGATCCTCCAGAGTTAATTGTTCTCTGGCGATGATCCTGTTAAGCAAGCTTGCTTCTCCTCTTCCTCCTCCTCCTCCTCTTCCTCCTTCTGCTGGCTCCATTGACCTTTTGCCTCCCTCCCCGCCTTGACCTGCAGCAAAAGGAATGCGCCCCCTTCCTCCGGGGACAAAGACAGCCCTGGCAGCTTCAGCCGAGTTGCCCTGGGCAGGCAGCTGGGAAGCTCAGTTTCCCCCCTCACCCCAGAAAGCCCCTTGATCTGCAGAAATGCTGCCAAGGGCAGGATCTGAGGAGAAGGAGCTCCTTGAACTGGAGGGTCTCTTGCCCCGAGAATCTTCCTCAGATACCTTTGATGTGACCTGTGGAACTCCCTGCCACAGGAGACAGGGATGGACACCAGCTTGGATTGCTTTCAAAGAGGACTAGAGAGATTCACGGAGGAGGAGTGGCTATGGAGGGCCGCAGGGCAGGATGGCTCTGCTCTGCCTCCATGGCTGTAAGCAGAAATGCGGGTAAAGTCCTCTTGTGTTCGAATCCTGCTTGCGTGTTTCCCTTTGGCCCCTGTGAGAAGAGGAGGCTGGACCTGATGGGTCCCTTTGGTCTAGCAGGCTCATCTTAGGTTCTCGTGTGGACGGGCTACGTCCAACCCCAGATTGAGCCTTACAGAGGAAGAGGAGGCAGTCTCACAGATTGGGGCAGGTGGGTGTCCAAGATCATGGCCGTCTTCACAGGCAGCAACCAGAAAACAGAAGGATGCCCTTCGCCAGCCACCGTCAAGGCAGAGCTCTGCCAGGGTGGTGCCAATGCCACTTGCCGGGCTCTCTTCCCAAAGCCCCCGCTGCCTTCTCCTCCACAGGCAGACCTTGGCCCTTGACCCATTTCGCTGGTGGCGCTTGCAGCCGGGCCTTGGCCTCCTGCCCCATGGCCAGCCCTGAGCTCAGTTCCACATCTCAGAGCTGGCTGCTTGCTCTCTCCTGCCCCACAAGCGACTCTCAGGGGAGCAGAGCAGCCGCCAAGAGGCCGGCAGGTGAGGAATGGAATTTCCTCCGGGATGGAGTCTCCAGGCTGCCCTGGGTTTTATCTGCCTCTCTCGATAACAGAGGGAAAGCTGGGACTATCGCTGTCAAAACAGGAAATCCCAGTTCCTCCTTCTGCGGCTCATGGAGGAGACACAAGGCGGCCAGACAAACAAAGTGGGGCTCTGGAGGGGGGGGGGCTGTAGCAGAGCAGGAGGGGAGGGGAAGTGAGACAGCACAGCCAGGTGGGATATGGGATCCCTTCCCTCTCTGGAGGGGAACAAGACTGCCTGCCCTCAAAGGGCCACCAACACGCCTGACTCTAGAAGGGCATTAGACAAGGCGGCCAGCGGCTACTAGCCGGGACAGCCACCCTCTGCCTCCACGGCTGGAAGCAGCAAAGGGTCTGAATCCCCGGTGCTGGAAACGGCAGGAGGAGAGAGCTGCTCTTGCGCTCAAACTCTGCTTTCTGGTTTCCCCTTCGGGCATCTGGTTGGCCTCTGTGAGAACAGGCCATTGGCCTGATCCTGCAGACTCTTCTGATGCGCTTCTTATTCTGGGACACCGCAGCCCTGGATGACGCCTCCCGCTCTGCCCAGCTGGCTCTGGGAGGGACGTGTTTGGCTGGTATGTAGGTTGCCCCACCCTCTTCCCCCAGCGTGGAAGCACAACCGGTTCCCCACACAGCCAGAGGACGGCCAGGCAGAGAGGCTGCTGCTTCCACTCTGGCAAACTGAATCCCTCGGCAGAGGAAGATCTGCCTCAGGAGCAAAGGAGGAATGAAGATCTTCTACCTCAGGACCTGCTGCTCCTGTGGATCCTGCTGCCTGAGGCCTCCCTTTGCCTTGTGATTGGCTCAGCCCGGGTTTGTGCGCCAGAGTGCCAAGCTGGCCCAGGAAGAACTGGCTGGCTGGCAGCTGTGGCTCGCCAAGGATGGTGCCAATGAAGATGCTGCCAGCCACTCATTTGCCTCAGCCCAGGTCAGCCCTCTGCCCAAGCTGGCCTTTGGGCTAAGGAGGCGAGATGACCTTGGCACCAAAGCCAACACTCTCTATACACACCACACCCCCGCACTTCCCAGGGCATTTCCCCATCACAGTCCTTGTGGCAAAAAAAGAGAGTCTGCTCTTTCAAGGGAGGGGCTCTGGGGCACAAGAGCTGCAAATCCGCTTCCATTGCACAACCCGGATCTGCTGGTATGTGACTGGATCCCACCCGAAAATAGTGTTAAGTCTAGGCATGCCCAGGATCAAGGCTGACACCTGCCCTCAGGCCTCCCTGAGGTTTTCAAAGCAGCTACATTTGACCCGTCTACGCCAGGGCTGGCTTCTTGAGGAAGAAGGCTGGCCGATGTGTCACTGCTCCACAACCATCCCATGGATCTCGGGGAGTCCGTCACAGCCAGTTTCATGCAGAACCAGAAGAACAGGATCCACTAATGAGGCCTGTGGGTGACGAGGGATCTTCAGATCAGGGACACGGGGGAGGGGGCCTCCCCAGGGTGCCAGCAGCACCAGTGGCCCCGGAGTCCCAGGCAGGGGTGCCTAGTATAGGGGGCAGACGGTGCTTCAGGCCCCTCAATATTGGTGCTCAGGGGACTGAGGACCCCCCCACCACCATATTGAAGGGGCCGTCATCCCCTGCTGGCACCAGGTGGGTGCCCAGGAGACAGGTGAGGGTGGGACGAGTGGCGGGCCCTGTGCATCTCTTGGAAGATGGCCAGAACGCCCTCCTAGAAGGTGCTCTGGAGATCTATATCAGAGATGCGCAGAGTGAAGATTCTTTGCCCCGAGCATCATTTCCCAAAAGGTAAGGCGGCTGGGGGGGGTGGCATTGTCTGTGTGATGTCATGCACAGGTGATGGCCCCTCCCCCAATGTTGGGCACAACTTGGCGTTCCTGGGACAACAACCACTGAGGGAATTGGGTCTGCTTAGCCTGGAACAGAGAAGACTGATAGGACTGTCTCATGGAGGAGGGAGCAGGCTTGTTTTCTCCTGCTCCAGAGGGTAGGACTCGAACCCATGGCTTCCAAGAAAGGAGATTCCGACTCAACATCAGGAAGAACTTTCTGACAATAAGAGCTGTTCTACAGTGGAACAGACTTCCTCGGGAGGTGGTGGACTTTCCTTCCCTGGAGCCTTTTAAGGAGAAGTTGGGTGGCCCTCTGTCATGTGTGATCTAGCTGAGATTCCTGCATTGAGGGGGTTGGACTAGATGAGCCTCGGGGTCCCTCCGAGTTCCACCCCTACAGTTCTATGATTCTGGGAAGGACGTGAGCAGCCTCTCCTCGCCCCCCCTCCTGCCACAGGGTCTCTCTGCTGCGCTGGGCTGCTTGGGGGGCCTCATCTCCCCACTGCGCCTCATCCATTGGGTGTTCTCCCCCCCCCCACCAACTCCATCCTTGCTGGGCTCCCTGCAGCTCCAGCCCCTTTTGGCAGCCTCTGCTCCAGCTTCTCTCAACTCTTCCAGAGGAGATTTCCTGAGCGTTTTTTTCCACAGCCAGATGCCTTTTCCTGGCAGGAAGTGCTGCCTTGTGCTCAAAACAGGAAGACCCACTTAAACGGCTGGAGATTAAGCCATGGAGCAGGGCCCCCCCTGCCAAAAAATCACAGGATGGAGCCCCCAGCCCCCTCCCAGCCTTCTTCACCAGGTGGCTTTCTGTGTTTCAGAAGTATGAGCTGTCAGGACGCAGGATCCAAGACCAGGTATTTATGTATTTATTTGCATTTATATCCATTTCCGCCCCCTCCCCTCCAAGACACTCAAGGTGGTGAACAGACTTTGCCCCCTCCACATTTAATCTGCACAGCAACCCTGTGAGGTAGGTTAGGCTGAGAGGCAATGACTCTCCCCCCAAGGTCACACACCCGGTGAGCCTTGTGGCCAAGTGGGGATTTGAACCCGAGTCTCCCAGCTCCTAGTCTTGCACTCTAACCACTATGCCATGCTGCTTCTTATTGGAGCCTGTGCTTTAGGAATGTGCAAAGTGCGTCACAGAAGCAACAACAACAACCCTCTGTGGGTGGCAGTCAGCCACATTTTGCTCAGAGTAGACCTACTGAAATGTATGGCCCTCACTTAGTCATGCTAAGATGCAGACAGGTAAGTGGAGAGGAGCGTCTAAGAAACGAGAGAGCAAGAGGTGAGGCACACCTGTCTTGCAAGAAACATAAACCTGTGACTGAAACCACTGGAGGCACAAGGAGGACCGAGAATAAAAGGCTCTATATTACATCAAAAAAATGTTACCTGCCCCAAATTTCTGGAGAGGCTTGTGCAAGAGTCGAATGTCAATTTCCTTTGTGTGTGTGTGTATTCAATAACCGACTGGCTGCTCCAGTCCTTGCTCTGCCCTATTTAAGCAGCCAAGGCTGTACTGCTGCTGCTTCTCGGAGGGCAGGGAGCCTGGTTACATAAGCCTGGCTGTTTTCGCTCCAGTTTCCCGCTGTGATCCCTGCAGGAAGGCCAGACGCTCATCTCTGGCTCCACAGGGAGCAGAGGAGAGGGAGGCAGAGGCCCGGGCAGAACAGGGAGCAGGACACCAGCAGAGCGCCTGTGCCTGCTCAGGGGTCTGGGTCCTGGTGGTCTTGAAAAGCGACTCTCCAGGGAAGAAATGCGGGGCTTTAATTTAGGGTAAAAGCGACGGAGAGGAGCTTGTAAAATGACATGCAGTGTGGAAAAAGTAGGAGGAGAAAAAACATTTCTCCCTCTCTTGTAATACCAGAAGTCAGGACCATCCAGTGAAGGCGAATGGTGGGAGATTCGGGACAGAGAAAAGAAAAAGTTTCTTCACACGGCCTGCAGTTAAACTATGGAACTCCCTTCTCCTGGATGGCTTGAAAAGAGGAGCAGAGAAATTCATGGAGGAGGAGGAGGAGGAGGAGGAGGAGGAGGAGGAGGAGGAGGAGGAGAGGGCTCTGGATGGCTCTGTTTGGCCCCTAGCCAGGATCACCCAGTTGGAGGCAGTGATGCTTCTGGAAACTATTTTCTGGAAACCCCATGAGGGGAGGGGGCTCTTGGGCTTGGAAGCTCCTCCTTGTTGGCCACTGTGAGAACAGGACGCTGGACTAGATGGGCCCCCCTTGGGCTGACCCAGCAAGCTCGCCCACGCTCCCTGTCTGTTCTGCAGCAGTGGGGCTGGGGGGCCCCGGCAGGTTGCAGCCCCTTTCCTCCCGCTTGGGCTGTGGATACACCCAGGACCTCCTTGCCCCTCTGGACTGCAGAGCCCTGTGGGCCAGGAGCCTGGATTTCCAGCACCCAGTCCTGCCCCATAGGACTATAGCCCTTTGCGACCCCAGGAAAGGGCCACAGACCTTGCCCTGGTCCAGGAGGAGGGGGCTTTCATAGAATCATAGAATCATAGAATCATAGAGTTGGAAGAGACCACAAGGGTCATCGAGTCCAACCCCCTGCCAAGCAGGAAACACCATCAGAGCACTCCTGACATATGGTTGTCAAGCCTCTGCTTAAAGACCTCCTTGCCTTCTCAACCCTTAGCCAGAGCCTCCCCAGGATCAAAAACTGGGTGCTGGATACCTGAGAACAGGAATGACCCCCAGCCCACCAGGGACAAGCTGTGTGGGGAGGGGGAGGCTGTTTCCCCAGGGCTGAACGCACCCCTTTGCCTCGCCCCCCCTGATCCTGGCTCCTCTCCCAAGGAACTCCAAGTTTAATCTCTTCCTCCAGATGACAGTTTCATAATAAAGGGAACGCAGAGAGTCCTGATCTGAAAGCACAACAAAGGATTCTGGCCGAGGGCTTTGCTGACTCAGAGTGGGAGATAGATGGTCAACAAGGAAGTGGCAGGCGGCTGCTCTGCCGTTGATCTGGGACGTGTTGTTCTCTCAAAGACTCTGCTGCCTGGACCCAGGTGTGAGTCGCCCAGGTGGATGCTCTCCAGGCACCGGTCAGGTGAGCGCATGAGATCCCCTCTCAAGCCAAGGCCAGCCCCTTCTCAGCAGGCCAAGTGGCGTCAGCGCCTGGGCTGTGCAAGGAGAGCTCTTCCAGGGAACAGAGGCTGTCAAGCCAGAGGAGGAAGAGCCCAGCAAGGGAAGGAAAGAAGGAGGCAGAAGACACAACATGGTTTGAGCTGGACCCCTTGGGCTTGTGGGAGGGGGGGTGGAATGAAGGAAATTAGCCCTCCCCTATTTAGCACACACAGCAAGGGGAATGATGTGTGGGTGGCCAGTACAAGTCCCACGCTAAGCACTGCTGTTGCATCAGGGATGCTTCATGTTCCAAGTTGCCCCCCTGGGGAGGCTGCCTTTGGGTTTCTGCCTTGGGCCGTCCCACCTTCTCCTTGTAACTCCTTCCGCCCCCCGCCCCCCCCCCCGCCCCCGGGCTCTGGGCCTTGCTGAATGGTGCCCAGGAGGCCACCAGGCCTGTTTGTCATGATCCTCTGCAGTCTGGAAGCCCTGGGGATGCCTGAACCCCCCACCCCAGGCCCCCAGTGGCAACCGCCAGGAAGCCTCATCACAGCAGATGTTGGGATGATGAATAAAGCAAGCAGAAAGCCAGTCTGCCTGGCCATTCCAGAGAGGCTGGAGCAAAAAACAGCCCCAGGAAACACTGCATTCCTTTGCTCCCCTTGACATGAGCCTTTTCAGGGATGCCAACCTGGAAACGCAGGCAGCTGGCAAGCCTGTCAGTCACAGAGGACACTGCCTTGCGCTGGCCCTTGTCTGCGTGGCGAAGCCTCTCTCTCGCCTGCAGGAGGGCCCAGGTTCAGTCCCTGGTGAGCCCCTGCCACCCCCAGGAGCCTCCCTGGCAAAGGCAGCTGCGTACAATCCCAACACAAAACTGTGCAATTGGGTGCACTGAAAGAGAACTCCAGGGGGTTTTAAGCAGGGGGTGGATGGCCCTCTGCCAGGGATGCTTTAGCTGTGATTCCTGCATTGCAGGGGGTTGGACTAGATGGCCCTGGGACCTTTTCCAGTGCTACAGTTCTGTGATTCTATGGCAATGAAAGGAGGAAGCACAGCCATCTCTCTCCACAGCAGGGGTCTCTGCTAAGGCCCACTGCCTTCGCCCATGCCACCTGGAATTTGCCCAGCCTGCGTCAGAGAAGCTGCCTGCCATTCCAGCCTCCTGACTCCCAGAGTGGCAGGTGCCAGGCAGATATGCCGGGATGCAGCTCACATCCGCCCCGTCACAGAGCTGCGCTGGCTGGGAGTTGTGGTGCAGAACAGCTGGATGGCAGCAGGTGGGTGATGGCTGATCCGCATCCTGCAGGCCCTGCTGGCTCCTCGTTTGGGTGCACCCCTCGGATCCCCCCGTACTTGGAGTAAGAACACAAGCAGAGCCTGCAGGATCAGGCCCATGGCGCATCCCAAGGGAAACCCACAAGTGGGATTTGAGCACAAAGCACTCTCATCCTGTGGTTTCCAGCCACAGACATTCAGAACAGGCAGAGCCATCCTGGCTCTCTGCACCTCTATGGATTTAGCCAATCTTCTTTTAAAGCCATCCGAGTTGGTGTCATCACTGCCTCCAGTGGGAGGGAGTTCCACAGTTCCATGGAGTTCTCTGCACTGTGGAATGGATTCCCCGGCACAGGACTGAGAAGGGCAACAGCCAGACTCCTCGCCCATGCAGGTCCTTTCGCGGAAGACTTCTGCATCCTTTCTGAGCTCCCTGAGAAGCCACCGGCTGCTGTAAACATGACCCAGGAGCATAGGAGTTGGGGGGGGGGGAATATCTCCAGCGGAAAGGACTTGTAAACAGAGGCCAGCCTGCCTGCCTGGTAAGTCCTTTCAAATGTCTGCTTGTCAGGTTTATTTGTACAATGAAATATCGCTTCATTGTAATGCCAATGGCAGGATCCCAGAGGAGGAACATCAAAGGCATTTGTATCTGAACAGCTTTTGCTCTTCCGGTTGGGCAAACAGACGGGGCAGGTGGGGGGGGGGCTTTTCCTGGAGCATCTCCCACCTGCGCCTGCCATTCCTGGGGGGGGCCTTGGTTCTGATCCCCGTCGAGGTCTTTTGTCTCCCAAGTGGTCTTGGTGGATCACTGCTCCCTCCCCTGTTGTGCTCCTGCAAGGAGGGCGCTGTGAAGCTGCGCCCCCATCAGTCCAGGGCGATGCTGTCTCCCTCCTTCCCCAACCTCTCAAAAGGCTTCCACGCCCCTTGGATAGACAGGAAGGAGCTCCTTGCACCCGCTGAGCAGGGCAGGCCAAAAAGCCTCGGCCACAACCTCCGCTTCCCTCAGCTGGACCATCAGGTGAGGAAGCTGCTGTTGGCTATTTGCAGATTAGTTGCGCTGCAGAGAGCTTGCTGGGGAGACCGCACATTGCAAGGAACGCAAAATAACTTTAGCTAGGTTTTAATAACAAAAACAAAAACTCCTTTTACATTAATTATAATCAATAAGCATAACCCCACCACCAGGGTACTGAGAGAGTGACATGCTGCTCTTTATATACTATACCCAACAGCTTAATTAACATAACTTAACAGCACCTGCTATACTGCTTCACAGCTGTAGAACCAGGTCACGTTATTTGCTCTGGCCCTTAAAGAAATACACATCTTGTGGAACAATAATGAACCTTCAAATTTAAAGAGACCATCCAACAGCTGCCTTATCCTGAGCCAGACCAGTGTTGCCCACACTGGCTGGCAGCAGTGGCTCTCCCGAATTCAGGAAGGGGGTCCCAAGCAGGGACCTTCGGCCTGAAAAACAGGCTCTCTGCCCCACTCAGCTGCTTTGGCCTTCCCAGAGAGGAACTGAACGCCTTCAAGTCCATTTCCTGCATCTCTGCCAATACCTGAATCCCCACCCTGGGCACCTGGGCACCTGTCCCTGCTCAGTGTTTCAGGGTCTTTGCAGCCTGAGCCTTTGGGCCGCCTGAGGCCGCATCACCCAGGAAGGGAGCCTGAGAGCAAAACAGCCACCAGTGACCCAAACATATTTCAAAGAGCAAAAAAGATTTGCTGACTTCCACTGTTAGCTACAGATCGCTATGACGACTCCCATTTTAAATACCCCTCTTATATATATAGAAGTTGTGATATATTGCTAGCAGCAATGTTCTTAACTTTCAAAATAATAATAATAATAATAATAATAATAATAATAATAATACCTATTGCTCCCTCACTTGCCACATGAAAGCATTTGGGCTCATGTTCACATCTTTGTGAACATCAGTGTGCACAGAACAATTTATTAAACTGTTTAACATGCACATATGGACTCTCCTTAAGGGCAGAGGGATGTTAACTCTTGCCCTCCCAGACTCCTTCTCCAAGATCTTGTAGCTGAGCCAGCAGACTTTTAGTTCAGCCACAGAGAAGGCATTTATACAGGATGTAGCTGGTTTAAGATGCTGCTCCGTTGTGATTCTCTGCTGCAGACTAGCTTAGCTGGCTGCCGTAGATCTGAGTCTAATGCACTAGAAAAAAATTCTTGAGCTATTGTAAACAAAAACAAACAAACAAAACTCAGACATTTTGCCAAATTTTAAAAATCCTGAAAAAGAGGGTATGTCCTCAAAAAAGAGGAAATATGGCAACCCAATGTAATAAACGAAAATCTGCCCTTATTCCCTTATGGGGGGCACAAGAGCCCTAATAGAGTCCTTTGTAGGTTCTCCATCGGTTGGAGGAAAAAAACAGAGGCTAAGCAGAGAATATTGAGAAGCCAAGCAGCTTGTAAGCCTGATCTTTATTGAACTGTTGCAACAGGGTGCCCCCTTCACACGCAGGAGAAGGAGGAAGACCCAGAACCAAAGTGTGTCCGCCCTCATATAGACATTTTAAATTGCCCACCCTGGAGTCCAAGACCACCCCCAGATACATCATACCTACATCACAGAAAGGGCGGGCTAAAGCAGAAATCTGAGTGGGTTGTTTACCTCCTGTCTGGCAAGTTACCTGTTAATGCTTACTGGATGGGATACCCTGGGGAGCCTGGCCAGTCTTTTGTAATGATAACTACTTAGTTCCTGAGCCAGATCACAGGCTCACCCTATTCATACACAGACATACCCTTAAGACAGGATTTGTGAAGGAAAAGGCAATGGGGAGGCTCCTCCATTTGACCTTGCAGAGAAAACACCTGGTCAGCCTGGGAGTCAAAATGGCTCCATGGCTGCTCTCCTGTGGAGCTTCAGACATGTGGCCTATATATCTATGTACGTGTTTGCCTGGTACATTTATGAACCTTTATTATATACATAAGACCTTAATTTTTTTATTTCAAACCCTACAAAACGGGCACCTCTCAACTTGCATCTGCTTCATTGGACCGGGGAAACTCCTTCCCACCAGATATCTGTGTTGCAGCCACTGTGGTCAGTTTCCCCCCAGGACAAGGAGCAGCAGCTATGGAAGGGGGAAATTGGAGTGGGAAGCTGGCATGTGAGGAAAGCCGCCAGCCACTGCTCTTAATACTTTTCTAAACACAGAGTCCCACGCCTTCCTGGACAGCTGCTGCCAGTCAGTGCAGGCAACAGTGCAGGCAGTAGAGCAGACGGTCTGACTCTGGTGCCCAGTTGCCCCCTGGCTCCCTCTGCTTCGGAGACCAGGCCCTCCTCCTTTGGCTCTGGGGCATTGTGGGCGCCTGGAAATGAGAGCTGCCTTTTGCTTGCTGCTGCTGCTGACACATTTATCTCTGGACTTCCCAGTCTCCAGACTCTGCTGGAGTTCTCACGCCATTTAATCCTCGCCTTTTGCCCAACTTCCTCTTGTGCAATCGCAAAGCAAAGGAGACTTCTGGAACACAAAGACACACAGACAGGCTGCGTGGCTGTAGATAAATGGAGCCACTCCAAACAATCACTAAAAGTCTCACAACTGGGCTTGTGCATGCAAAGGCACATCAGAGCCCAGCAGCAGACTCTCCCCCCTGGGCCACCCCCCATGGACCTCTGAGGGTGGATGGATTGCCAGGAGGTCCCCCTGCCAGTCTTGCTCCCAAGGGGGCCTGGAGGGAAGGAGGCAGCCGTAGGGTATTTGGGGCCTGAGTCATTCTGGGGCAGGGCCTGTGCATGGACCTCAGTTTCTGATGCTTTTACGCAACTGCATTTGGTTTTTTGTCCATTACCTTCTTAAAGCTGGGTGGCAGTTAGTATTTGTCACTTATTATCAATTAAGAGTCTGTAATGCTGCAGAAAAACAAAGTCCCCTCTGGTGGGCGTGGATTCTTCCCGGTCCAGAGAGGAGCCTTCTTCAGAAAGCTTCCTGGTGGGGCTGATAATGAGTTGCCTCTCCCCCCCCCCTCCACCCCCAGCAAAAAAACTGGCTTCAAAAATTAGCAGGATACCTGCTGGTTCTTGTCCTCTAAAAACTGAATTTCGATCTGGGTTTCTCCAGCCCAGGCAGGGGGCCAAACACAAGGAGGTCAGGAAGCACCGATGAATTAATTTCTCTGCACGGCAGAGCAGCAGCCCCACGGCAGAGGTGCGTCTGGGCAGGGGGGGCAGGAGGGGCAGTTTGCACCCATGCCCAGGACAGCGGAGGGTGGGTGTGCTTGGAGCACTGCCTGTCTGGCTGCTGTGAACTCATTTGAGCCCTTCAGGAGCCTTTAAGTCCTGGAAAGGGGACCTCGCTGAGCAGCATGTCAATATTATTGGTTGCAGCTCCCAGTTCCCAATTACAATTTATATTTGGAAATGAGCTGAGAGGACGGTTCAGCACAACTCCATCTCTCCAGTCCTCGCCCCGTCAGAAACTAGGTTCACGGATTGGGAGAATTGCCAGGAGCCTCTTTGGCTTGGCTGCCCCATAAAGCAAGCGGGATCCTGGAGCGAGGGGACCGTGTCCGGCTCCTCCAACGTGGCGGCCATGAAGAAGGTCGTGCAGCAGCTGCACCTGGAGGCCAGAGTGAGACGCGTGAAGGTTTCACAAGCTGCAGCTGACTTGAAGCAGTTTTGCCTGCAGAACACGCATCACGATCCCCTGCGGACAGGAGTTTCTTCAAGAACAAATCCATTGAGGCCGCAGAAAGTCTGTTCATTTCTCTAACTTTGTGACCTACAATCTGTTGTGGGTCTGGTGAATATGGAAGTGAAGGAGAGGGACCTGGAATCTGCACAGAAACTTTGTGTTAAATGTGCCAACTTGGAACTAGTAATACCACTACTCTGGTCAAACTTCTTGCAATCTGCCTCTCTAAACTTGTGTGCTAGTTGCAATAACTTCTGTTATCATGATGGAATCAATTTTATATTCAAGCAATAAAGAGTTGAGAAAGAAAGAAAGAAAGAAAGAAAGAAAGAAAGAAAGAAAGAAAGGGAAATTAGGTTCAAGCCAGAGGAACACAGGAAGCCTTATATGGAGCCGGGCTGCTGGTCTGCCTTGCTCAGTATTCTCCTCACAGGCTGCCAGCAGCAACCAACCAGCTACCGAGGGCTCCTGGCCAGGATGGCCATGAAGCAAAGATCACCCGTGTCAAAGCAACGATTCTCCAACATCAACTTTGTTGGACTGGTCTTGTTGTGCAGATGCCTGATTATCATCTTCCAAAGCAGCTACTCTATTCCCAACTCAAGATTGGAAGGCAAAATACCGGTGGACAACAAAAGAAGTTCAAAGACTCTCTCAAGGCAAATCTTTAAAAATGAAGTATAAACACTGACAACTGGGAAACACTGGCCTGTGAGCGCTCCAGTTGGAGAACAGCCTTGACCAAAGGTGCCGTGGGCTTTGAAGACACTCAAACTCAGGATGCAAGGGAGAAATGTGCTAAGAGGAAGGCAGGCTTGGCAAATCCACACCGTGATCAACTCCTGCCCAGGAACCAATGTCCCCACTGTGGAAGGACGTGTGGATCCAGAATTGGCCTCCACAGTCACTTACGGACTCATTGTTAAGACTGTGCTGATGGAAGACAATCTGACTCGGCTTTGAGGAGAAGAAGAAGAAGAAGAAGAAGAAGAAGAAGAAGAAGAAGAAGAAGAAGAAGAAGAAGAAGAAGAAGAAGAAGAAGCTCTTCTTTCACAGTTGCGGGCAGAGATGCTTCTGAGTCCCAACTGCTGGAGACCCCAGGAGGGGAGGGGGCTGCGGCTGCTGCTTTGCTCAGGCCTTCTGCGCTTCCCCTGGAGGCATCGGGTAAGGCATGGTGAAGAGATGGTGCTGGATTAGATGGGGCCACTTTGGCCTGATCCAGCTGCAGGACTCTTCTGTTCTGCCCTGGTCAGAGTGTGATGCTGATAACGCCAAGGTTGTAGGTTCGATTCCCCTTCCAACTCTGCAATTATGTGGTTCTATGTCACTGGGAATGCAAGGCCGCAGGACAAAGGCATCCTTGTTTATAGTACTGTGTGGCGCACATTTATTTTCTCTGGGGTCCAAAGGCTGCTCTGGTGGCCGTGCGCAATGCTCTGCCGCTGTGGAAGAGGCAAGGCTCAGCATGCTTGCATTGTGCTCAGAGTGAGGTGGAGACATCCCGCAACTTGGGTGGCTTTAAAAGAGGCGTAGACACATTTGTGGAGGAGGCAGCTATCGATGGCAGCCGGGCTTCTGAATCCAGCGTTTGGAAACCACAGGAGAGGAGTGTTGCTCCTGCTCTCTGGTTGTTCCCTGTGAGAACAGGATGCTGGACTAGATGGGCCATTGGCCGGATCCAGCAGGCTCTTCTTATGTTCCCCTTTGGAGGGAAAGCTCTTACTGTGGTGGGATCATAGGGGTCTTCCTGGGGTCTTCTGACGGCCTTAATGCTGGTAGGAAACCAGCTCCTCACCAGCCAGCTGCTCTCCCTGTGTCTCTGAGTAAAGGCAAGTCCAGAGGGGGCTGCAGCTGGGGGTCCTGGAAGGCCAAGCTGGCCAGGGAGCTCTGCCAGGGCCCTACTGGACTTTTGCTGTCATGCCCAGAATGCCCAGTGCCTCCCGGCTGACTGGGCACTCCCTCCCTGGCCCTCAGACAAGCACTGCACAGGCCTGAGCAGGGCAGGCTGCGCTCCACGGATTTCTTGCTAGACAAGCATCCTGCGCCCCCATTGCCACTGCAAGAGGGCAGCCTCCCCAGCCTTCATCCCATCAGCCAGCAGAGAGGAAAGGCCTGGTGGAAAGCGCCAGAGGAAGCCGCGAAGCCGCAGCCAGCCCCAACCGCCTGGCCAGGCATTGCAAAATGAAAGTGTCACAGGAAGGCTGAGGAAGCGCTTGGGAGGCGGCAGAGGGAGAGTCAGAGTCAGAACATATTCTCCATGATGGGTTTGACTTCATTGCATCAGCAGCTCGCTCTCTCTCCTGCCGGAGGATGGAGTTGCCCATTCTTCTCTCTGGCTGCACCTCTGACACCCACAGATCCATCTTGCGCAGCAGTGCGTGCGTGCGTGTCGCCAGGGAGCGCAAGCAGGGAACTCTGCACACATTGCTGCCTCCTGGCGCACATCACTCAAGCAAAGGGGTGTGTGAAATGTCTGGCGGGGGGGCAGACCAGCCATTCAGCCCCTGCTGGGAGCATAAGGAGAGGGGCTTCTGGCCAGGCCAGGGCTCCTCACAGCCCCACACCATCCTGCCTTAGCCAGGTAACTCCCTGTGGCTTGCCATCCTTCCCTTCTGAAGGGGCCCAGGAGCTGCGGATACGGCACCTTGGCAGCCAGAGGAACAAGCCCCCCCCCTGCACCTGAGCACATCACCCCTCCTGCAGCCCCCCCTCTCTCCCGTTGCTGCCCCCCCCCATGTCTGATGCAGTTGCTGCTAGTGGGGGGGGGCTCAGCATCCTGGGGAAGTGGGTGAGGAGGAGGAGGAGGCCCTTCCTGCTTGGGACAGTCAGGAGCCTCAGGGCACCAAGGTGCAGACCTTTGCTCTGCTCCTTTGCTCCCTCCGTCACTCTCTGGCAAAGGAACCTTTTTGGCATGTGGCTCCAGCAAGACTAAGACGTCGCTTTCTGGACTTTCTCTCTGTTTGCAGGAAGCCCCACAGTTCATAGAACCACAGAGCAGCAAGAGACCCCAAGGGTCCCCTCGGCCCAGACCCTGTCCTCAGGAGCCCAGGGAAGACCCGCTAGGTGCAGGATCTGGCCCAGCCTGGTGCTAAAGGACAACCACCAGGGCAGACTCCTCTGTGGGCAGCCAGATGCTGAGGGAGGCCAAAGGAAGGCAGGGGAAGGAGGTTGGGTGCCTGCCGGGGGGGGGGAGCCCCCTTTCCCCATCTGAGGAAGCGCCTGTTCTGCCTGACGGGGGCTGGCGACAGAGGCTGCTCCCTGCCTGCTCCTGCTGCCTCCTTCAGCCTGCCCTGCTCTGGCTCTGTCTCTCCCTCTGGGGCCAGGCTATATTTAGCTCGCTGCTTGGCCGGCTGCGCTGGGGCTGAGGAAGACCGGGGAGGCCTCCTTGTCACGCGCCTGGCCTGGGCGCATGGCTGGTGGCGCTTCCCCTCCACCCACGCTGCCCACAAGGGCTCTCCTGCCTCACTCCAGGCTTGCAAGAGCTTTCCCCCACCCCCAGTTCCAGCTCCCTGCTCAGCTAGGAGGCCTAGCTGTGTTAAACGACTCCCCCAAAAACCCAGGTCCCCACCACAGCCTCGAACTAAGACCAGGACAATGACCATTGACACAGGCACCATAGATAGGCAACAGCAAAGAGGCTCAGAAAAGCAGTCTAAATTTGTAGCCATAAGCAGATACCAGGTATCAAACTGTTTCCTCTGACTATCCAATATAGAAAACTGTAGAAACTTCACAAATAATCTCCAGAATTCAACGGTTTGACTGATTTCCTTGGTTCCTCTGGAAGAGGGGAAGCCAGGTGTCACCTGCCTCCATAATCCCTTAAGCGTAACATTCTCCTTCCCCTCCACAAGGTGGGAACTTAGCCACACAATGGGAGGCAGGAGCCAGTCAAGGGCAGCACATACCCCAGGTGGAAACCCACCAGGATGGTGGATTGAATCCTGATCCTTTCAGAGGAGAAGTGCAGGGGATGTGTAAATGCTGCCATTGTTCTTTGGGCAAGAGGGTAGTTAAAAGGCGTTGGGAACTGGGGTGATTGACGGGGTGGGTGACAGTTTCATGATTCTTCATGCCGAAGACTCCTCTTCTGTGACATATCTGTGATGTATTGATGCTGCCGCTGGAAATGTACTATGGGGAAAGGGGAGGAAGTCTTAAAAGTTGAGGCCACCCCATTCTCGGGGTTCCTACTCTTCTTGCGTTTGAACCTTGGTCAGGTCTACTGACTGCTGTTTTGCTTCTCTAACTTGGCGGGAGACTCCTCCTTTGGCTGACTGGAGGGACCCACGGGGAGTGGCACCCCAAGGAGCTGGGCAGTGGAGTAAATCCACACCCCAGGATTCCCCCCATCAACTGTCTCACCCCCCCCCCAGCCAGAAGGAGGCAGGGGGTCTGGGCTCTTTATGGGCCTGAGGAAGGGGGCTGTGGACTCAGACTCCTGGTGCCAAGGCAGCCGTTTCTGCACTTTCCGCAGAAGCAGCAGGAGCCCTGGGAGAGCAGAGCCTCTTCTCTCCAAAGAGGAAACCCGGCTGGCTCCATCCTTTCCTGCTGCAGGAAAAACCCGTCCTCACTGCCCCCCTCACCGCCTGGCACACACTGAACCCTCTCTGACTGAACCTCGATGGAACCACAGAGAAGGAAGGCTTTTGTGCTGTGGTTCTCCGCTGAAGACCCTGAGAAGCAGCCCACGTATCTGGCATGTTGCTCCATCTGGAAGAGAGAGAGGAGACCGACAGTGGGGCACCCCACGGCGGGATTTTGTTCTTGACCAACTAACAGGGTGACCTGCTGGACAGAAGCCCCCGTGGTCTCAGGGCCCCTGGACACACCTTTGCTGGCCTGATCCACCGTTTTTCTCACGCCAGCCCATGAGAAAAGGGAAGTTGGGCCAATCAGACAAATATTAATGGCCTCATTAAAAGGTCGAGGAGGAGAACAAGCACAGCAGGGGGCTGGTGTAAATGTGTCACTGTCCAAAGACAAATGGGCAGGTTTAGGGCCAGAAGTCCCACCTGCCCCCTCCCTCTGCCCCTCTGCCGCTCCAGGCCTCTTCTCCCTGCCTGGCTGCCATTTTCTGCGGGCGTCATAGGCGAGCTCTTGCAGGACATAGAAAGAGCCTTCTGGATCAGGCCAAAGGGGTCCCATCCAGCCCAACATCCTCTCCTCACAGTGGCCAACTGGGTGCCTGTGGGGAACCAGCAAGCAGAACCTGGTGAGCCCAGAGCAGCCCTCTCCCCTCCTGCGGTTTCTGGCAAGCTCAGATTTGCTTTCCCTGCAAATACTGTGATCTCTGAGGATCCCTTCCTTGGCCACCTGGTCTGAGTCAAGCCATGAATGTGAGGTGTTGCCAGCCGCTCTCTGTTGGAGCAGACTGATGAAAACCATGTGAAAATGTCCCCTTCCTGCCTCTCTGCTGTGCTGCTGAATTCTGATTATTTGCTAGTGAGGAAGGAAGAGCCCAGGCACCTCGCCCTTTCCTCCTCCGCTGCGCCTCACTTTCCTCTTCCTTAGAAAAGGATAGTATTTCTCTCTGTGTGTCGTTTTTAAGCATGTTGTTGCTTAGCTTTTGAATGTTTGTAATATGAAAAAGAAGCATGGAATATGGACTGAAAGAGACGTCAAATGTGGAAAGATGTCGGTCAAACATTTTTCAATTGCTTGCTCTGCCAGAGGGCCTTTCTTTCCCTTGGAATCGACATTCTCCCAGGTGCCGCTGAGCTACAGTTCCCAGCCTCCCTCCTGGTCATCCTTCCTGGGGGCTGAGGGGAGATGGAATTGGGCAACATCTGAGAGCCAAAGGGCCCTGCCTCTGCAGGAGAAAGTTGCCTCCCACCTCCGCCATAGCAGCTCCACAGAAATGAATGGACCTGGCTAACCAGGCTTATTAATTCCAGTGGGCCTACTCACAAGTAGAACTTAGTTGGCTACAACCTTGAAATTGCAGCAGAACCAACAAAGACTCTTTTGGCACCTCAAAGACGAACAAATGTCAGTGGTTGCTTGAGACATTTTAATTGCTTTTTCATGGTTTTTGTTTTATTGTGCATGGCATGGCTTTATCCCGGAGGTGCCTGCTGCTCTTTGGGAGAAAGCGCAGACGAGGCATTCAGAGCAGGCGGGAACAGAGGGAGGTGTGGAGCTGCACCAGATCCTGACCGGCTCTGCAATTTGCCAGGTGGAGGCAGAAGCGTAAACCGGGAGGGCAGGTGGAAATGAAAGGTGGAAAGTAATAATTAAGTAATTAATAGTGACTATTCAGAAAATGTTGTTTGTTGATAACACAGAGATCCCAGCATTGCTAGGCCAATTAACACATTTTTTTAGAGAGAGGGAGAGTTTTAATACTATCAGTGTTTATTTTTTTAAGTAATTGTTTTCTCTTCTTTATCTGTAAGCCACCTTGAATTCCACCAGGAAAAAAGGCAGGGTATAAATATAAATATAAATAATATAAATATAAATATAAATATGCATTAGGCCAATTCAGTCCCTAAGTAAGAGCCCTGAGCTTCTTGATGAATTATAATTCAGAGCTTTCCCATTGCCTTCATTCCTCCATTTATGACCAGACACTTTAAGGCCAGATATTCATTCATTTGTATTATATCACTCAAAAGCATTTATAAACTGCTTAATATTTCAAGATGGTTGGATAGAAGACGAAGATGGTTGGATAGTGTTCTTGAAGCATCCAGCATGAGTCTGACCAAACTGTGGGAGGCAGTGGAAGACAGGAGTGCCTGGCCTGCTCTGGTCCAGGGGGTCACGAAGAGTCGGACACGACTAAACGACTAAACAACAACAACAATATTTCAAAATTCTGTAAGCCATGTCCAGTCCCCAAAACCGCCACAATATATCATTCATATGTTAAAACAAAAACACAACCTTAACCCGATGACAAGAAAGCAAATCAGTTAGGAATTCAGAGTTTCAGAGTCTCTTCAGGGGCCGGAAATCTCTCACAGGCAGCAGAAATCTATCAGAAATTTGTTATCGGACAGCTGGAGGTTGGGACTTGTTTCTTCCAAGGCAAACCAGAAAACAAGTAGTAACGATATTGGTGGGGGTGATGAAATGAACCATTGCTTCTTCCAGTTGTTCTGCCACCCACAAAGAAAGAAAACAAGTCCAAAGGGGGGAGGAGTGAGGGGCAGGAAGGAGCTCTTTCGGGGGGGGGTGGAAGGGAGGGGTCCCATCAGGAGGCGTGGGGGGGGGGCTTCCTGGGAACTAAGACCCCTGGATCCTTTTCTGCCAAGCCAGGCCTCCCCCCCCCCTTGAGCCTAAATGCAGGGGTTCACATCCACTTCCTTTGACTTGCATTTGGCTGGTGAAGATCCTGACTCTCTGTTTTGGCGGGGGGGGGGGGGAGTGAGCCCTGGGGCCTCCTCCTTCGTGACTTCGGTAACTGCAATAGTTCTTGCCTCATTCCATGATCCAGGGATTGTCTGTTTTAATAAACTTTATTAAAGGGGTCAGCAAGAAGCTGAACAAATTGATTTTGGGACTTATATAAAACTCAGGAGGGCAGCCGTCCCTCCCTGCCCCCCCCCCCGCATGCCACGCTTTGCCTGTTGTCTTGTTGTTTTCCAACCTTTCCGAAGCATCTCTGGCCTCTGCTCCTCTCAAATGGGCAGAAGAAGAGGGCGGTTGGGGGAGTTAGTTTGCAGGAAGTGAGAAGAGGCGAGGGGGCTCCTTTCTCCCCCTGCGAGGGTCTGGCGTGCCCTGAATTGACTGAGCAGCAACTCTAGTTGTGCGTTTCATAGATTGTCCATCTCCTGAGGGGGCTGGACTCTCCTTCCCTGGAGGCCTTTAAACAGAGGTCAGGTGGCCATCCATCAGGGATTCTTCAGCTCTGGCTCCTGCATTGCAGGGGGTTGGACTAGATGGCCCTTGGGGGTCCGAACTCTACAATCCTGCGATTCCATGACAGCCCCACCCCCCTAAAAAGAGCACCTTCTCTGAAGGACCACATTGCCTGGGAAAAGAATACCGGCCAGGGTTGGCAGCAGAAAGCAAACTCATTGTCAAGCAGAGAACTCTGCAAGGAACCTTTCCTAAAAATAAACCTGACCCTTGGGTGAGATTTGGAGGCTGCAATTGAGATGGGAACATAGCAATCTAGCTGCGCACCCCCCTTGCCTCTCAGGAGCAGCAGCCACAGGAAGCAGTGAGCCATCGAGATCGCAGAGAAGGACTATTGTCCTTCTGGAAAGAGGAGAGTGCCCTGGCTTTCTCTCAGGCAGCTGCCCTTGGGGGGATTGGGCTCTAGCAGGGAGCGGGGGGGGGGAATCTCCTCCCAGGCCCCTTTGCCCCCCCCATCTCCACTCATAAGTCTCACCCCCCCTCCCCATATCAGGACTGCATTAATCTGGGCTCCTTTGCAGGCATGGATAGGATATAAATGGAATAAATTATAACAATCTGCATTTCTGCCTGATGTTTCGTCTATAATGATTTTGGGTGCTTTTTCTTGTTTTCAATCTTCTGTTTATTTTGTATTGCTTTTTTGTTTGTTTGTTTTTTCCTCCCCCCCCCTTTTTTTTTTGTCCTGCAGGTCATGTCAAGACTATCTGCAGATTTCCTTTGAAAAATATAATGGTGTGAAAATGTGTGTTTAAGAGCAGCAGAGGGACAGGGATTGCTGCATTGCAGGGGGTGGTCTGGATGGCCCTTGGGGGTCCCCTTCCAACTCTACAATTCTAGGATTGTATGACTGGCAGCGTTTCTTCAGGGCTTCAGACTCAGGAGTCTCTTCCGGCTGTTCCTGGAGATGTGTCAGGGATCGAACCTGGGACCTTCTGCATGCCAAGCAGCTGTTCTGCCCCTGAGCTCTTTTGCTCACCCTCTGAGGCATGCCACGGGCAGCTGGAAGCACCAGGGAGCCCTCCTGGACCAGGAGGAGCCGAGCCTGTGGAACTCCCTGCTACAGGAGAGTCAGCAGGTGCCTTCTGTGTCCACTAGCTGAAAAAAAATCTCTTCTGTCAGGCCTAAGCGGGAGAGGAAGACTGCATCCTTCCCCGGTGGCTAATTGATGTCTGCTTTCAATTCTTTTGCTTTTAACTTGTTTTTAGCTTTTCGTGATTTTAGTGTATAGTTTTATGTTTTGTGTCTATTTCTATGGCACAGCGGCATACAAATAGTTTTGTAAATAAAATAAGTAAGTACCATGGACAGCATCCCGAGCTCAGCTGCTGCCTGCCGAGTGGGGGTCTCCCTGACCAGGAGAAGAAAATAAGGGGGCAGAGCTCAGTTTCAGGGAGCCCTCGGCCCTCAACACACAGCAGGGTCAGGATCCTGATCTGCCGGAAGCCCGCGCGCCCCTTCGCTGCTGAGTTTCCCTATAGAGTCTATTCCTGCCCTTTGCCAGGGAAGGCGGCGAGGTGCCCATTTCACAGATCAACCTATGAAACAAGCGTCCTCTGAATGATATCTGTTCTCGCGGCCTGGGAAGGGGGCGCAGCTCACGATACCCCCCTGGAAATGGGGCAGGCAGGCGAGGAAAGCGAAGCTGGCGGACCCGCGCTGGGGCCTGAGCTTGCCGCTCGTTCCTCTCCGGGGTCGCGGGGACCTGCCAAGGCGGCCACGAGGAAGCGGAGCCGGCTTTGCAACCCGCCAGGCCAGAGCAGCCGCCTTGGGGGCGCATCGCATTCTCTGGCGGGCGGGGGGCAGGAGGGAGCAGCAGCTGCTCAGGCAAAGCTATTTTGAGCGCAGCGGGAAATGTCAAGAGCCAGGCCCCCCGATGGCACCCTGGGGAGCCACGTCAGCGGGACTGGCGGGGAGGGGGCTCTGCCCTTTGCGGGAGGGTGGCGAGGGGAGCGGAGTCTCGCAGCAGCGACAGCAAACCGCCTCCCCCCCCCCCCCCGGGCTGCCGTGGGCAGCAGAGGCGACCAGAGCTTCCTTTCCAGCCGGCAGATTTATCCTGGGCAGGATGAGGCTCACAGAGAGGGATGAAAGGGCAGAGGCAGGCCGAGAAGGGGGGCCCCCTGGCACCAACCCCCAGCCTGTCTCAGAGGCCTCTGGGGGTCCCGGTAGAGCCCTTGGGCAAGATGCCACCTTGGTTTGTGTGTCGGGGCCCTGAAAGCAGGCAGCCTGAGCGCCAGGAACAGCTGGAAAAAAACTGCCCATCTCGCGCGCAGCTCCCTGGCGCGACCGCAGCCAAGATGTGTGTCCAGTTCTGGTCGCCTCGCCTCAAAAAGGATGCGGCAGGTTGGGAAATGAGAATGGCAGTCCGAGTGATGGAGGGTCGGAGCGACTCCCTGCTGAGGAAAGGGCGCAGCCGCCGCGCTCGAGGTGAATAGCATTTCTCATGGCCCGGAGAAAGCGGGTGGAGAAAAGCTTTTCTCTCGCTCCCTCGCAACACCTTAAAGACTAAGTTTGCAGCGAGACCCGTTGCTGCGACAAACGGGGGACGAGGGGGCTTCTCATATGCCTTGAACCTGGAGGGGGGGCTGCCACTCCGCTCAGCTGCCTGGCTGGAGATTCAGGGGTGACAAGAGATTGACAGGGCGAGGCGGGCTGAGAGGCCCCACACACCACCCAGCCTTGCCCCCTGCTCGCTCTTTCTCCTCCTCTCTGCCCCATACATTATGGGGTCGACGTGGGTTCTGCAGAGCCACGGGGGCCGCGCCAGGAGCTGCACCCTGCCAAGGGAGGCCGGAACCCCACAGGGACCTGCGGATCTGTACCCGGGGGGGGGGTGCAGTTGCGCCCTCCACTTCCCCATAACGTGTGGCAGAGCCAGGCCAGTTCTCTCTCTCCCCATCGCGCAAGGCTTTCGTGGGGCTCCGCTCCGCCCCCCGCGACTTCCTGCAGATCTGGAACCTGCAGGAAGAGGAAACCAGGCGGGCGGCTCTGCGGGACCTGGCCGCTCTCCAGAAGCGCCCGGGCTAAAAATATCGCGCAAGTGCAAGCCGGGGGAGGGGCGGGTGGCAGACAGACGCGCCCTCCTGGGAGAGCTGTCACTGCAGGACGGTTGCCTTGGCTCCAGAGGCGCAAGCGGGCTGTGCGTGACTCGGTCCCCGCACTGACCCCCGCTGCGCCCGAGCTGCCAGCCAAGCCCCCAGGGGAAAGACCCCTCCGGATCCTGCCCAGGGCAGCCTCGGCACAGCCTCCCGAGGGCACATGCCACTTTCCACAACAGAAGCATCTGGCTGGGAATTGGGACGGGGCGGGCAGGGCGCTGCTCCTCCGCCGGGGTGGCGCAGGGATCCTGCGTGCCACTCGCCGCTTGTTCAGTTCCAGTTCAGGGCTGGTCGTTTTCCCCCGGGCTCTTCTGCTGCTCCGTGGCAGAGAAACGGGTCATGGGCTTCCCACGTTCTCTGCTGATAGTCCAGAAGCTGCCCTCTTTCCGGCTGTCCTGGTAAAGGGCGTGGGCTGGATTCGAACTCCCATTCTCCCCGACCATGAGGCTAGGCTGGCAGCTGGGAGCCAGGAGGGCCCCAGGGAGGGCAGGACTCAGTCCCAGGGGGTGTGCAGCTGAAACACCCCCTCCTCTTGCCGCCGGTGCAGAACAGCGTCCGGATCCTGCACCCCAAAAGTATTTTATGTAGGAACCCCTTTGCTGCTGGGGTAACCAACACGCCAACACGGCTCCCTGCAGAGGCTGCTGGGCACCAGCGCCAGTCAGCAGGACCAATGGTCAGGCACGAGGGGCGAGACCTGGAGGCCCTAACGAAGCATCTTTTCACAGAGCGAGGCAGGGGCTCCTGGAAGACCCGCGTCCTCACGCAGCACGTCCGGCGAGCCGCTCTCTCGCCGGCTTCCCAGCCTCATCAGGTCGCCTGCCATGGATGCTTCAGTTGAGAATCCTGGACGGCAGGGGCTGGACTAGATGATCCTTGGCTGCCCTCCCACTCCACGACTCTATGAGCTTGTTTCGCCGTCATTTGGTCCCTAAAGCCGGCAGAGCGGAGATGGGCGGCCTCCTGCTCCAGCTGCGGTGCCAGGCCCCGAGGAAGGCTCTCCTCAGCCACCAGCCTCAAAGTCCCGCTTTCTTTGGCCCCGATCCCTGTCCTGCTCGACAGCCAGAGGCCGCTTTTGCACCAGCCCAACGCCAGCTAATGGGGGATCCTGCTGCAAGGCTGCCGCCGGCCAGGACGGAGCAGGCTCGCCCGCGTGGCTGCTTCAAGTATTCCGCATGGAGGTGCCAGTTGCTTTCCCCGACGCCGCCGAGACGCCAGCCCCGCAGAGGCGGCTAAAAAGGCGAATTTGCCTCGTGGGTTGTGAGAACGGGAGCAGCGCCCTCTGGAGGAGGTTCTGAGTAGGGCAACGCAAAGGACCCAGGGATGGAGAGACGTCCCGAGACCTAGAGAAAAGGGTCCGGATTCAGCTTGGGGGCTGTTTTCGATTTCTTTTAATGCTGTTAACTCTGGGACCTTTGTGTGAAGTACCATAAATAACAGCCGAATCCTGGAAGATTCAGAACAGAAAGGAAGCTCTCCTTTGCAGAGTTAAATTGTGGGACTCACACCCCCAGGAAGCCTAGAAGGCTTTAAGAGCACCAGAAAAATTCATGGAGAGGAGGGCTATTGGTGGCTCCTAGAAGGATGAAGGCTCTGCTTCTGACTCCACAGGGGGGCACCAGGGCTTCTGCCAGTTGCTCGAAACCACGGAAAGAAACACTTTTCTTCACCTACTTTCTCTATGCCAGGAAACCTGTGTCAAGCTTTTACCATGTCTCCTTTTATTCACCTTTTCTCTAAAGAGTCCCAAATTTTTCAACCTTTCCCCATGGGGGCAGAGGACGGTCACTCTGTCCCCTTGGTCATTTCTGTTGCCTTTTTCTGAACTTTTTCCTAAGGCGAATAGAACTGGACACAGGATCCCAAATGCAGACACACCACTGATTTGTAAATAGCATGTCAGTAGTTTTGTTTTCAATTCCTTTCCTGATGATCCCTAGTGTGGAATTTGCCTTTTTCACGGCTGTCGCACATGGGCCCAACATCTCTATTGCTCTCTCTCTCTGCTCCAACCCAGAGGACCCACTCCGGGTCTTCACCACCAGTTCAGGCCCCACAAGTGTGTATGTGAAATCAACATTTTCCGTGGGAACCTGCAACACTTTACACTCGTTTCCACTGAATTGCACTTGCCAATGTGGCAGCCCCCTCACTACGCCTGGAGAGATCCTTTTGGAGCTCTTCACAATCTCTTTTTGTTTCAACCACCCTGATCAATTTAGTGTCACCAGCAAACTTGGCCCCCTCCCTGCTCACCCCTGGCTCTAGTCCAGTGTTTCCCAAACTTGGGTCTCCAGCTGTTTTCAGGCTACCATTCCCATAATCCCTGTCCACTGGTCCTGCTAGCTGGGGATGATGGGAGTTGTAGCCCAAAAACAGCTGGAAACCCAAGTTTGGCAAGATCCTTTATGAACAAGTTTAAGAAGCACAGGCCCCAATCCTGTTCCTTGGGGGACTTAGCTTTCTACTTCTCTCCGTTTGGAGAGCTTTCCATTCCTGATCCAAGAGTCCTGGAAGCCACGTCAGGTGGCAGCCTGGCCTGACTTCCAGCAAGCCATTTCGTTTCCCTGCTGCAGACCCCTCTCCTTCCGCCCCGCTTTCCCCAGAGGGGAGAGACATGCTGGGCCTGTTGGAATGCATTTTATTCTGCTCCTGCAGAAGGGACAAAAGACTCCTGGCACCCTCTCTTTCTCCCTCCGGGTCTCACCCCCTGCCCCACTGCCTGGCAGCAGAAGAAGAACCACACCATCACCCCCTGGACAAGGCCTCCCAGCCCCACAGTCTCCCCTCGGCCCAAAGGGCAGCAGGGCCTTTCCCCCACAGCCCCAAAGGATGGCAGAGAGCTGAGGGCTCTAGTGGCACTGGGGGCCAATGGATCTCTGCAGAATCCAGGCTTGGTCCGCAAGAAGCTGTTCTTGCTCCGGGGGCCACGATCCTGCTGCCTTGCTGGGCACATGTGCTGCAGCCAAGATCGGAACGTGGATGGCCGCACTCTGCAGCCACAGTCCCCCAGGGAGCTGCCAGGGAAATGTCCAGCAGGCGGTCTCAGCTCCAGAGAGGCCTTGGGCTCGCCTCCCTCTCTCTGCAGCGTCTGGGTCCCAAAACAACAATCGCTGGCTGGTGGCAGAAGGCACTCAGCTCCGCATCCTTCCTGCAAGGCCATGAGGATTCCTCCCAGGTAGACGCCAGTTGTGCGCAAGGGAAAGGGAGCAGCCTCCACTTGATGGAACCCCCCGAAGAGACACGGTGAGAGCCCTGCAGTGACCACAGCACAGCTGCCGCCCCCCAACTCCCCCTGGCCAGCAGGGGCTACTCCTGGGGGATGGGCGTGTTGCAGTTGCCGTGGTAGATCCGGACGTGGCCGTCGCAGCGGAAGTAGTGGTCAAAGACGTCGCGGTAGCCGTGCTCACGCCACCAGGAGCAGAGCTGCCGGTTCCAGGTGCAGTCGAGGACGTGGAAGAGCTCCGGGTGAGCCATGCCCACCAGCGTGAAGAAGTCCTGGTCGCCCAGGTGGCCCCGGAAGTGGAACTGGTCCGCCAGGCGCTGGGCGGCGCCCGGCTCCAGCAGGCGGTTGTACAGCTCCGAGTGGCGCATGGCCTCCAGGTTCAGCAGGAGGACCCCGCTGTTGAAGCCGGGGAGGCCGTCCGGCGGGGGCTCCCCCACCTTGGTGCCCGGGTGCTCCTGGCGGTACTGCCAGAAGAGGTGCCTGCACAAGAGGAAAGGCAAGTCAGAGCCCTGCAGAATTAGGCCAGGGGCCCGGCCCGGCCAGCATCCTGTTCTGCTTCTCTTAGAAAACTCGCAATCAGGATTCCAACCTAAGAGCAGCTCTGCCCTCCTGCAACTGGGATTCAGAAGCATTGCTGCCTCTGACTGTGAAGGCCAGAGCTCAGGCCGTGGGGCCGGCAGTCACGGGCAGCCATGAATGTGTCTAATTCTCCTTTGCAGGGACAGCCGAGGCGGCAAAAGTCCTCCTGTCTCTTCCAAACAAAGTCCGGAAGGAAAGTCGGGGGGGAATGAGCATGGCCAGCCCCATTCCAGGCCCCTGCTGGCAAGAGCTGCGTACAAACAGCTGGCAAGAGCAAAGGAAGGAAACATCTGGAGAGCAGCCCCACTCCCCAGCCAGCAGAGGAGATGGAGGGCGCAGCTGACCCCCTTCCTCCCCAGGCTCCATGTGACAGCAGCAGTGCCCCCCCCCCAGGCCTGTCCCATGTCCTACTAGGTGCTTGTAAGCAGCAAATGAAATTGACAACTGCCCCCCAAAGTGAGCTCCTGTTGAGTTTCACACTGTGGGCCCCCAATCTCCACCCCAAGAGCTCACTTTCCCCACAGAATTTCTGGCTGGCCAACTTCCCTTCTCAAATCTTTTGTCCTGAGCGTGGGGGGGGGGGGGGAATTCTGGGAAGCCACCTCTGAACACCCCGTTGTGCCCATGTGCAGCTTCTGCTAGGGCCCCAAGTACCCCCCCTCCAGAGAACCCACTGCTGGCACCTACCGATAGACGGGCTGCATCTCGTGGACGATGCCAATCACAGCCCCTTCTGGGAAGTTGTCAAACTCTTCAAAGAGTTCCCGGATGTTGGTTCTGTACTCCACATCAAGGTCCACCTGGATGATCCGCGAAATCTCTGTGGGGGAGGGGCAAAGAGGAGCCTCTGAAGCACCTTCCCTGCTCCCTTGGTGCTTCCCAGGCACAGCTTCCACCCCCCATGGGAGGCTTCATTCAGGCCCCACCCAGAGGAAGAGGCCAGGAACCAAGGCCATACATGGCAGTCAGGTAGGGGGCAGGGGGTGGGTCATGGGGGCTCAGGAACTGTATATTGCACCTTCTCCCCTCTCCCTGCTGCACTGAGATGAAAGGGGGGGCAGTCTTTGTGGTGCATTCTGGAAAAGGGTTTTTTGCTGCCAATGGCAGGGGGAGGCAGCATGGAACACCTTCCTTGTTAGGTGAGAGAGAGGGGGGGGGACCCCTGGTGCCACCCCCTCCCCATCCTCAGGCGGTGGCTGTGGGCACAGCCCCTTCTGCCCCAGTGGCCAGGCCAGGCCCTGGGGCACCTCGTCTACTCAGTCCGACTTTGGCGATCTCACCTGGCGCTGCCACCCTAGCTGAGCTCGCCCCCTGGACCCCAAGCACCAGGCATGCTCAAGCGCTTCTTAAAGCAGGAGAGCCAAGGATGCCAGGAAGGCGCAGGGAGGGGGCAGGTGGAAGGGGGGTGTGCTGCCCATCTGCCTGCTGACCTTTGGGCAGGACGCGGTGCATGGCCAGCGAGAGGAAGAAGAGGGAGTCGCCATAGTAGGTTCCGGCGCCGGCGCTGAAGAGCTTCTGCATGGCCTCGACCAGGGGAAGCAGCTTCTCCGCCACCACGTCCACGTCGTGGAAGACCACCTGCGGGAAGGGAGAGGGATGCGCGTCGGGGAAAGGGCTGCCCGCGCAAGGGCAAGCGGCCCCGGTCGTGGCGCCCGTCTTGGGGATGCCGCCCTCGTCCGTGCCCCCCCCCCCAGCGGGCAGGGAGCGCACCTTGTGCTGGAACTGCGCGCTGCGCAGCGCCTCGCGGAGGAGGGCCTTCCCGACGGGGCGGCTGGGCGCGTCGCTGAGCAGGTGCAGCACGAGGGCCTGGCGCGGGCCCAGCTTGGCGAAGCGCGCCAGCGAGCGCAGCGCCGCCTCGGCCTTGGATCGCAGCGCCGCGTTGCGCTCCGCCTTGGCCAGCAGCAGCAGCAGGTGCAGCTCGGCCTCGCCCGCCGCCCCCGCCAGCCCCGCCGAGGCCAGCAGCTCCTCGCCCGCCTTGGCCTTGCTCTCCCCCACCGGGGCGGGGGCGGCGGAGGCGGGCGGCGGGGGCGGCGGGGGCGCGCGGGGCGGGGGCGAGGCGGGCGAGCGCGCGTAGTAGAGGGCGCACAGCACGGCCAGCGCCGCCGCCGCCGCCAGCGCGCACGGAGGGGGCCGCAGCAGCGACGCCGGAGACCCGGCCAGACGCGCCATGCTCGGCGGCGGCGGCGGCGGCGGCGGAAGAGGCGGAGGAGAAGGGCCAGAAGAGGCGGACCCGGCAGCGCGGCAGCAGCAGCAGGAGGAGGAGGAGGAGGAAGAGGGGCTCCCGCGGAAAAGGCGGCGCGGCGAGGGCGGCAGGGAGGGCGGACCAAAGACAGGACTTCTCCGAAGGGTCCCAACGCAGATTGAACAGCCCCGGGATGCCTTGAAAAGAGGATCGGGAAATGGAGGGAGGGAGGGAGGGATGGAGGGCTACTAGCTGCTCTTGCGCTCGGATCCAGCTGTGCCGCCGCTGCGAGAGCAGGATGCTGGGGGCGGGGGGCTTGGCCCGATCCAACAGACACGCCCTCTGCTCGTTTCCCCTCGCTGGTGTTGCGCTCTTCCCTCCTGGAGAGCTCTGGCCCGGGGCCTCTGGCGGGGCCCCTGCCAAGCGAAGCAGCCCCCCCCCCCCCCCGTAGCCCGAGCCAGCCTCAGATGGAAGGAGACAAGGCGGCAACGGGCAGGAAGGGCCCCCTTCGCCGGGGGGGGTGTGCGGGCAACAGCCCAGAGGCAAAAGAGGTGGTTCTGGGCTGCTGCTGTGGAGCCCCCGCCTCTCTATCGCGGCCACCTGGGAAGCCCACAGACGGGACCCGACTGGCGCAAGAGCACTCTCCCCTCCTCGCCTTGCTCTCCATGGATTTGTCCTCTTTTAAAGTCACCCAGCGGTGGCCCTCACGGCCTCCTCACTGGAGGGAGTTCCAGAATTTAACTGTGCCGTATGAAGCACTGTCTGTTCTCTGTCCCGAATCTTCCAGTATTCAGGTTCATTGGATGTTCACGAGTTCTAGTTTTATAAGAAAAACCTCTTTCCACTTTCTCTAAAAAAAGTTCCGGACACTGCAACACTTCTCCATGGGGTTCCACCCCCTAGATCATTTTGGTTACTATTTTCTGAACCTTTTCCAACTCTACAATATCCTTTTTCAGGTGAGGCAACCAGAACCGCACCTGGCATCTCAAATGTGGTCACACCACAATTTGTATAACAATAGCATTCTGAGATGGGCAGTTGTGAGATCCTTTCCCAATGATCCCTAGCAAGCATGGAATTTGCCTGTTTCACAGCCACTGCACACGGGGTCAGGATCTATATGGAGCTGTCCACTGTGGTCCTGAGGTCTTGTTCCTGGTCAGTCACTGCCAGTTCAGACTCCAAGAGCATATGTAGGTGATTTGTTTTTAGTGTCCCCTGACATGCATCGCTTTACACTTGTTTTCATTGAATTGCACTTGCCACGTTGCAGCCCCTTCGCTACGTTTCGGAGCTCTTCACAATCTGTTTCAACCGCCCTGAACAATTCAGCATCACCAGCAAACTTGGCCCCCTCCCTGCTCACCCCCGACTCTAGATCCTTTAGGAACCATTTAGGAAGAACAGGTCCCAATCCCGATCCTTGGGGTCCTCCACTTTCTCCCTTTGGAGACCTCCCCAGATTCCTTCTCTTCTTGCAAAACCAGTTCCTGACCCATAACAGGACCTTTCCTCTTTGTAAGCTCAGCTTTGTCAAAAGCTGGGTGTGTGGTTTTTTTAAAAATAATAATATTTACAGTACCTCGGGTTACATACGCTTCAGGTTACATATGCTTCAGGTTACAGACTCCGCTAACCCAGAAATAGTGCTTCAGGTTAAGAACTTTGCTTCAGGATGAGAACAGAAATTGTGCTCTGGCGGTGCGGCAGCAGTGGAAGGCCCCATTAGCTAAAGTGGTGCTTCAGGTTAAGAACAGTTTCAGGTTAAGAACGGACCACTGGAACGAACTAAGTACTTAACCCGAGGTACCACTGTACTAATATTTTCCAACAGTTTTCCTGGGACAGTCATTTTTTAAAGTGGGTGTTAGAACATGCTGGGGGGCAGAGTGAGCCCAGTGGCTTGGCCAGTCTCCCCGCCATTCCAATGTGATGGTCCCACAAGCTGCTCTTGGCTGGGAAATGCTGCCCCGGAGAGGGGGGCCACAAGGGCAGTTTGAGGACACAGATGATGGGGGGGGGGGGGAGAGAAAGTTACCATCAGGGAAGATACAAGAGAAAACTGCTTTGAAGTTTCATTTCCGCCAAGTGATACATAAATCTTGTGAAGGACATAAATAAGACAAACTCCTCCCTGCTGCCCCAGCCAAGGAGGGAAGGCAGCTCAAAAGGGTTGGGGTGGGGGAGATCCAGGCAGGAAGAGATTCCTGCAGGTCCCTCCCCCCTGCAGAGCACATGGGCACCCAGCTTCCCTTCCTCCCCAGCCACTCTGCTTGCATTCTCCAGGGGATACAACTGCTAACAAACTGCAAACAGCATCTATTACTCAAAGCAGCGTTTATGTATAAAAAGGAGGGGTGAGCTTTCAAGGAGGAGGCGGGGGGCGGGGGCTAGTCTTGGTCTCCCCACAGCCCCGGAGCCTTCAGGGCTTCTGCACATCTGACGGATGAAAGCGGTTTAGCTTCTCCGGGTTATTGGAGGCCATTTGTGAGAAGTCTCGAAAGATGTCCTGGTAGGTTTCATCTCCTGCAAGAGGAAAAGGGGGAAATGGCATTGGAGAATTGCGCTTTCAGTGAAGGGGGCGGCAGAGCAGCCCCGCCATCTGCTGCCCTCCCAAGAAAAGCATCCCGGTGGCTGAGCATCCAGGCTCCAGCTGGGTAGCATTCCCACCGTGAGCATCTCCTACTACTCCAACACCCCAAAAAACCAGCGTCCTGCTGCTTGCCTAAAACTTGCACTGCAAACTTCACTCGCAAAGTGGTTCCCCCAAGGGGGCCCAGGCGCTGAGGCCTCCCCTGTCCCCTCCAGAGCCTCACCACTTGAAGGTGGTTTTATTTAGGACTCTGGTCCTCCCAGACCATAATGCTCCACCCCAGAAGGGCTTCCTGTCCCTGCCTGGCTGTGACTCCCAAGGTGCTCAGGGTGGGCAAAGCAATGCCTGTCCCACAAGGGGGTTCAGGGGTCCCGTTTCTCCACCAAGAAAAGCCGCCCTGCATCTGCTCCCAAGCCCTGGAAAAGCAACTGAGAAAAAGTCAGACTCTACCTGAGGAGAGAACCTCAAAGGCAGCCAGAGAGAGGAAGCTCAACGTTAGAGAAACAAAAGATGCTGGAAGGAAGGAAGGAAGGAAGGAAGGAAGGAAGGAAGGAAGGAAGGAAGGAGGAAAAAGCAGCTTCCCACAAACCCAGGCAAGAAGAGCACCCCAAAATTGATCCGAAGCGCTGAGCAAGGGAATGGGGAGTGGAGGTGGCGCCACCAGCAGGAGCCAGGGAAGACCTGGGATTCTTGTGCGTGGGGGGGAGAAGTCTCTTCTGGCCGCCCGGCTTTGGCGGGGAGGGCCCAGCCCTTTCTACTTCCTGGCCTGCCCTGAAATTGCCTTGACTGCAACGGGGGCCAGAGCAGGCTGGCAGTACATTCAAGTCGGCCCCAGGAGAGTCGGGGGGCCCGGCACAAGCCAGGGGGGCCCAGGAGGGCCAGCAGCGGCTTCTCTGGGAACCCAGGGCACCCCCTTTGCCAGTTTGCCCCAAGGAAAACAGGAGCTGCTGCTGGGCATTTGTACTACGTGGACTGGAGTGGGCCTGGGAAAGACCTCCCAGGGGCCCAGGCCTCATTGGCAAGACTTGCCCACCAAAGGCACCCCTGGGTGCTCTTTGGTAACATTCAAGGCAGACAGTGCTGCTGCTCCTGGATGGGTAAAGCTCAGCTGCCCAGCGGAAGCTGTTTCGGGGGACATTCTCTTTGGGTTCAGGTTTTGGCCACTCGAGAAACAGAAACCCGTATGAGCACAGAGGAGACATAAAGTGCCCTTGACTTTCACACTGTGCTGCATTCGAGGATCAGCAGCCAGACACAGTCAAAGGACCTGTGTGCATTAATAGTGCAAATGACGTGCTGCGCTCCAGCCCTGACTCCCCAAACTGAACTGAAAAGGCACCAACCGGGGAGAGAAGCGGGTGCAGGAGGCTCCCAGGGGCGGAGAATAGGGGGGTGCAGTGGGGGCGGACCCCCCAGGTGTCTTCGCTAAGGGGGGTGACATTTGGCAGTCGTAGGTGGGCGGGCGGTGCGCCGAATGTCCACCATTGGCAGCTCGCTCCACCCCCAGCTGCAGTGTGTGCGTGTCGCTCCATGCACCGAAGCGGCTATCCCACACCTGGGAGAGCACCCTCTGTGCTCCCCCCCCCCCCGGGCCCCTGCTCCCAAGGACTGTGGATCTGCCAGCGAGGCTTGGCCAGGAGGGGAGAGGAAGACGGGGGGCACCAGCCCTTGCCAGGCCGGGAAGGAGCCCCCAGGGAGGGGAGCTGCCAGAGCCCCTCTTCAGGGAGGAGGGCAGAGCCCGGACTCAGCCAGGGCAGGGGGCTTGGACGGCCAGGCTGGCTTCCCGCTGTGTTTCTGGGCAGGGACCCTGGACTCCCAGCCCAGCCTTGCGCTCTTGCAGTGACAGTGGCCACCGAGAGAAGAGGGCCTCTGGTGGGGAACTCCATTTCTGCCCTCCTGGGCTACTTGTCATCATCTACCTTTGCAAGAATGAAGGGAAATCTGGCTTCTCCTGCTCCTGCCAGGCCCTGGAAGGGCGGCTCTGAGCTCCCTGAGCAACTGCAGCCCTTCCTTGCTTTTGATTGTCAGCTCCTTGCCCACGGGGCGACCCAAATGCCCAGGCCAAAGGCTCCCGGCAGCCCCTGGGAAAAGGCCCCCCCCACTCCAGCCAGCAAAAGCAGCGCAAGGGAGGCAGAGGCAGGCGGACTTGGAGGCAGAATTAGGCAGGGACGGAATTTGACCTTTCTTGGCCCAGGTTCCTGGAACGCTCTGAGCTGATTCCTCCTGGCAACGGGCCTGATCCTGCCCAGGCTGCTGCCATCTCTCCACCCTCCCCCAATTCTCTGAAGAGCACATACAGTAGCCAATGCCCCCCCCCCCCATGAAATATACTGGCTGGACGGGGCTTTCACAGCCCATCCCCCCTATGAAGCAGGGGAAGGCTGGCTTTGCAGTGTGGCCAAACCGTGCCCCCCCCCCCCCCCGCAAATTTTCTGGACAGGGCTGTGCCAAAAGGGGCTTTGTGGGCCTTGGCGCCCCGTGGGGGAGGGAAGCGGAGAAGCGGCTGGAGAGGGAGGCAGCTGCCCACTCCGGGTCTCTCCTGGGGAGAGAGGCAGGGGCCGTCCCCAGCTCTGCTCTGGGGGGGTGGGCAGCCCCTCCCACCAGACCAGCAAGGGCTCCTCCGCAGGCTCCGCTCAGGCCTCATCCAGCTGCAGGCTAATGAACTCCTGGATGCACTTCCGGTACTGCATCTCAGTGGGGTTACTGGCAGGTTGACCTGGCTGGCCGTAGAGCCCCTCCGATTCCCGCATCTCCTCGTTCATCCTGGCCAAGCGCAGCCTGTGGGGAGGAGAGGGGAGAGGGCACAGGGTGAGGTGGGGCGGAAGCCGAAGTGGGCGGCCTTGCAGCACCCACCCCCCGCCCGGGAGGCAGCCCCTCTGAGCTCTTCCATCCCCACTCTGACCCCCCCCCCCCGGCCACTGTGCCCCACTCTGAGGTCTGACGGGGCAGCTCTGCCCCTGGGGTGCCAACTGGGGGGGGGGGGCAGCCTTACTCACAGCGTCACTATATCCGCGTTGGCAGCTTCAATGGCCACACTCAGGGGGTCCTTCCCTTCCTCATCCGTGGCATGCTGGTTGGCGCCCCGTTTCAGGAACAAACACACCTGCCTGAGAAGAAGGAAAGGAGGAGGAGTTTGGACTTGATATCCTGCTTTATCACTCCCCTTCAGGAGTCTCAAAGCGGCTAACATTCTCCTTTCCCTTCCTCCCCCACAACAAACACTCTGTGAGGTGAGTGGGGCTGAGAGACTTCAGAGAAGTGTGACTGGCCCAAGGTCACCCAGCAGCTGCCTGCCTGCCGTCTCTTCTCCCACAAAGCAGGACCCCCCTTGCTCTCCTCCAGGCCTGGCCATCCCACCTTACTCTACTAATTCATTAATTGTCACTGTTCAAAATAAGCCCCATGCAGAGGCTTCTCAAGGCCCTTCCTCCCCACCCCCACCAAGAAGGCAGCGCACCTACCCGGTGTGCCCCAAGACGGTGGCATGGTGGAGGGGGCCCCTGCCCTTGGCGTCCCGGAGGTTCACGTTGGCCCCGTTCTGGAGCAGGAATTCACAAGTGACCAAGGAGCCCTGCGGAGAAGACCACAGCTGAGCCGGGAGCCCAAAGAAGGCCTCAGACCCACCCCCTGGCTCTATGGGGCCGGAACAAAAGTAAGGCTCACCCCCAGGACGGCCTGGATCAGCGGCGTGGACCTGCCCTCTGCTGCATTGACCCAGTTGACGTCTGCCCCGTGCGCCAGCGCCTCGGCCATGCCAGGAAGGCTCTTCTGGAAGGAGGCCAAGTACAGCTGCAGCCCCGGAACATCTGGCCGGGCGTCTCGGGATGCGGAAGCAGCAGCCTCAGGCCTTTCAGCCTCTGGAAAGGGGGGGGGGAGAAGGAGGTGTGACTCCCCAAACACCCTTCACAGAGAGAGGAGATCCGGTGGACTTTCACAAAGCACCTCACCCAAGACTCCCGAGGAAGCTTAGCAGACGAGGAAGAAGAGGAGGAGAGGTCCTCCCCTGGGTTGAGTTTCAGGAAGCAGAGCAGGAATCCGCAGACAGTTCTCCAGAGGGAGAAAGCGGAGTCCCCCCAGGATCGGGACTGGGACCAGGGCTTATTCTAAATTGTTCATAAAGGATCTAGAGTCAGGGGTGAGCAGGCAGGGAGCCAAGTTTGCGGGTGACGCTAAATTGTTCAGGGCGGTTGAAACAGAGAGATTGTGAAGAGCTCCAAAAGGGCAAACAGAAGGGCACAAAATAGGCTAAGAATGTCAGTTCGCCATGCTCCTTTGATCCTGGCACTGCAGGGGGTTGGACTGGGTGACCCTTCTATGATTGTGCACCCCTGAGGTCCGGATTGGGAGGTGGCGGACAGGGAACAAGACCATTGGGACACAGCGGGGAGGGAGAGACAACGGTTTGGCCATGCCAGGCTGCCTAGATTGGTGTTCCGCCCGCAAAACCCACCTGGCTCATACAAGGTGCTGGCTGAGACGGCAGAGGCCAGCTGCTCCCTGCTGTGCTGGAAGCCGCTGTCGTTGCTGCGCACTGTGGGAAGAATCGGCACGGCCATGAGACGCCCACACAGCAGCATGGCACAAGCACTCCGGCGGGGTCTCACCTCCCAAACCCCAGGTGGAAAAACCTCACAGCTCTCAGGCTCCGTCTCCCATTCAGAAAAGGGCAGCCAAAACAAGGAAGCGGGTGGCAAGACTCCCCTGTGAAGAACGGTTGCAGCACTTTCCAGTTTAGAGAAAGGGTGAGTAAGGGGGGAAATGATGGAAGTTCGTAGAATTATGTATTGCATGAGAGAGAATGGAGAAAAAAATTCCTTCCTCTCTCATAACAGATTGTGGGCAATCAATGAGAAGAAGAATCTTGGAAGACTCAGGATAGAGAAAAGTAAGCCCTTTCCCACCCAGAACATAGTGGAACTGTGGAACTCCCTCCCACAGGAGGCAGTAACCCATCTAGATGGCTTTAAAAGAGGGGGGTGAGCTGCTTTTGCACTCAGATCCGCTTGCTGGTTTCCCACAGACCGCTGGTCGGCTCCTGTGAGAAGAGGATGCTGGACTCAAGGGGCCACTGGCCTGATCCTGCAGGCTCATCTATTCCCAGGTTCCCTTCCAAGGTGTACACAACAAGCAGGTGAAGGACAGGCAAAGGGAAGCGCCAAGCAGGACACTGGGCAGGTGAGAAGGAGGCACAGAGACAGCTCAGAGGGAAGGAGAGAAAGAGAGGGAGAGAGGGAGAAAGAGAGAGAGAGAGGGAGAAAGAGAGGGAGGTACTTACTACTCCGCAGCTTTGAGGCAGTATCAAAGTAGGAGAAGAGTGAATCTAGCTCATCGGGGCAGAAGAGGGATTCCCGCCTCGCCTCGTCGCTAGTGACACCAACCCCTGGGGGGGCATGCAAGTTAGCAAAGCAGAGCCCAGCAGGCAGGAGGAAGGAAAGAAGGAAGGAAGGAAAGGAGGAGGAAGAGGAGCAGCCAGTTAGTACAGGGTGGGCAGCAGAGGCACAGCATCCCTCCCAGAACGACACCCAGGGAGCTTCTGCAGGAAACAGGACCTCTCTGCGCTTCATCCAGCCTTGCGCAAACCTAGGAGAATTCCTGACCGCCCCTTGTCCATCTCTCCCCACATTCGCCCCACTGGTCCTTTCCACAGCAGTGGCAGAGCCCACCTGAAGCCCCTTGCCCACCACACGTTGCCATGATGCACCCACCTGGGTCTTCACAAGGCTCTCCCCCCACTCGCCCCAGTGCTCCCCTTCCACCCCAGAGCGAGGCCTGCCCCCCAGCAAGGCTTCCCACTGCCTCCCTCTCAAGCTGCCTGGGCAGTGCCAGCCTTCCTCAGGAGGCAGCTCAAGAGCAAACCCTCCCATTCCTCGCAAAGGCAGAATGTCCACATGATCCGGACTCTGTTTCTTATTCCCTTGAGGGACGGAAGTCAGAAGAGGGGGGCAGAGAAAGGAGGAGAGTTCTGGCTCCTCCCCACCAAGCCTCTCTCTCGCGGCACTTTGGCGGAAGGGGCCCCTACCTCTCAGAGCTGCCGCCATTTGCTCCTTGGCTGTTGGGGGGGCCTCCTCTTCCTCGCCTCTCCCCTCCGGGCTGCCGCTGTGCCTTTGAGGCCCCTGGCTCCCAGAGCGAGGCTTCCCTCCGGAGGCAGCAGGACACCTCTCCACAAACCTCTTCTCCACGTACTTGGCGCGGATGTACTCCTCCCTCTCCTGCCTGCACAAGGGGAAGAGGCCAGGTGAGAACGCAGGGCTGTGTGTCTCTGGGGGGGGGGTGGTGGTCTGTGTTCTGCGGCGCCTCCTGGCCTGCCTTGCAGGGGCTCATGGAGCTTGCAAATCCCCAAACAAATCAATCTTGCATCTCTGACGGGGGTCAGAATCAAGTTCCTCCCTCAGATTTTGCACTGCACTGAATTTTGCACTGCACCAAGTACTTGGGCCCTCAAAAGATAACAAAACATGTTTTAAAATGCATATTTTACAACAAAGGGGATTTATTATTAATATTATTATTAGCTGAATTTATATGCCACCCTATACCTGGAGGTGTTTAGGAACGTGTGTGTTGTTGTTTTTGAAAAGCATGTTAAAAATCCACATATAAATTTGGGTTCCAGCCCCACGTTGGGCAAGGGCTTGGACTGGATGCCCCTCGTGGTCCCTGCCAACTCTGCCACCCGACGATCCCACCGCCTACCTCTGGCTTCCAGGCTGAGGCTTCTTGACGCCCATCTTCTCCACGTTTGCTTCATATACCCTGTTGATGACCTCATTTCCCAATTCACACATCAGCTGCAAGCGAAATTAAGGGAGAGTTGAAAGGAAGGGCAGCACCTGCTCAGGGTCACCTTTGCCCTTAAATGGCACCTCATTGGTCAAAGGCAGAAACCGTCCCGGGTTCCGGGGGGGGGGGGGTAGCACACGTCAGCCACCTTGGGCACAGCCTGCCTCCTTCCCATTGGCTGGATAGAGAAGACCAGACACAGGAGGGAGGGCGGCTCACTGAAACTGGAAGCCAGAAAGGCCTGGTCTGCCTTACAGGTGCTATAAAATCTTCTGTGCCGCCCCCAGAATGGCAGTGGCTCAATGCAAACACCAAGGATTCCACTCTGAGGATTTTTTCCTGCAATCAAGCAGTGAATTTTTACGAAATAAATTGTTCAACCAATTCTTAAGTGTTTAAAGAAAAAAGACCAATTGCATTTCACGTCAACAGCACAATTTCAACTCTGAAGTATGCAAATGTTACCCTGCCTGGTATACTTTTTTACAGGTGAATATTACGTTCCCTGCCACCAGTAGGACCCTGCGCAGGATGGTCTCTCCCCCCGCCCCTGGAGACAGCCCCTGAACCCTCGGAGGGGGGCCTTCTCTCCCCTTCCCAGGCCCATGTGGCCCCAGGGGCTGCCCCCAGGTCCCAAAGTGCAGGAGGAGGAGGGGGCTTCCTTGCAGCTCTCTTCTGCCCCAACCTGCTGGGCAAATACCTTGAGCAGTTCTGGCTCCCAGGAGTCAAGCGTCAAGGAGCGGACTTTGGAGAAATGGACACCCAGGCTCCTAAGCAGAGGGGAAAAGGGAGAATGAGCGTGAAATCAGCCATGGTGGGCCGTGTGCCCTCCCTTCCTGGTGTGGGGCTTGAGCTGCCCAGCCTGGCCGGCCTGCCCACCTGTGGATGCCAGAGCACTCGATGCACAGCGTGATGCCCAGGTTGATGCTGGCCCACCGGGGGTCTGCCAAGCCGCAGTCGCAGCAGACAGCGTTGCCGGGAAGGCTCTGCACCCTATGGAGAGAGCTCTCTCCTTTCAGCAGCTTCTCTTTGGGTTCCACACCCGTTTCCGGGCTCCCCCTGGAAGGGGACGGTTTCCCCTCCACCTGGAGAAAAGCAGAAAGAGGGACTCGTGTGACACCGGCCAATCTGCAAAGCCGCCACAGCCGAGGCGTCAAGGGCTGCCTCCTCCTCCTCCTCCCTGGGCAGCTCTCTGGGCGCCTGTGCCTGCAGCCCAGCCTGCAGAAGGCAGAAAGGCAAAGCTCCCCACTATCTGCCCCACACAGGCAGCAGCCACGGAAGGCCTTCCTTCCCCCTAGCTCCTCTTCTGCAGCTGCAGGGAGGGACCCTCCTCTGGGCCCCAAAGGGAATCCACTAAAAGGAGCTTGAAGTCCTCGTGTGCTTCGCTGCAGGGAGAGCAGGAGGCTGTGCCGCCTAGAGAGCCCTTTGCCGGCGGGGATGCTCTTCGCAAGGCTGCCCTGCCCCTTGCGCTGGGGGAGAAAGGGCTCCTCTCCCACTTGCCTCTGTGCTGTCCCCTTTCTCCCTGTAGGCCGTGGCAATGCTGGACTGCACCGCCTTAATCCACGCTTGCCGCAGCTTCTCCGAGTCTGCCTGAAGGATGCAGCTCCTGCGAGAGACAGACAGATAGAGACGAGAGAAGAGAGAAAGAGAGAAAGGGAGGGAGAGAAAGAAAGAAAGAAAGAAAGAAAGCCAGGTGGGTGGGTGGGTGCTGAGCACACCTAGAGCCAGTTTGCCTTGCACCAACCGTGCCTGCAAGCCCCCAACCACTCATCAAGCGCCCCGGATGGGCAACCAGGACCCTCATGCATGGACAGCCACGTGGGTCTATGTCTGTGAGGGCCTCAAGAAGCTGCTCCAGAGGCCCCAAGCAAGGACTGGCGAAGGAGCCTCCAGATGGCCGGGCAAGTCCACACACACCAACACCCATCCTGCCCATCTCCACCACCTGAGGCTCTGCCAAGGCCCCCTGGCACAGCCAGCCCAGAGCTGAGCCTCAGGAACAAGGAGAGGCAGCTCAGGGGACCTCTGTCCAGCCTGGGGACTGACCTCCTGCAAGCAAGGCTGATGCTCTGCCCCTGAGCTGCCGCCTTCCCCCTCGCCCCCAGCTTGGGGGCAGCAGGAAGCTGGACCAGGTGAGCCGAGATAGGCCTCCAAATCCTCCCAAGAAAGCAAAACCGCCTGCCAAGCGACAAGAGGAGGAGGAGGCGGAGGAAAGGGAGCTTCTGCCCCTTTGCCCCTTTGCCAAATAGTTAAAATAAACCAAATTTGGGCCCAATTTCTATTTTAAACACATGTTGAAACAAAAAAACTGACATGGCATCTTACTTTAATATGCGTTATCAGCTAACTTTTAGAATATATTTTATTTCACTTTTTGGCAACAATTCACTGAACCTTCCCATCAAAAGTTAGAAGAGTGATTGACGATGAGCCTAGATGACAACCAATGATTTATCTGTCCTCTCCCCCCTCCTTGCTTCTCCCCCCGCCTTGGCCCTTCTGCCCCCAGAGCCACCCCACCCTCAGCTATTCTCTGCCTCTCTGGCTTCATCATCCCAAGGGGCCACCCATCTCTCCCATCGCCTTCCCCCCTTACTTGGTTGGGGAGACGACCTCAAAGCAGAAGCGCCTCTCAATGTCTTCGCAGTGCTTGACTGTGCAGAGCCGTAGGTCTTCCACGACCACCGTGGGGTTATCCTAGGGAGAAAGGAAGGGGCCAAGCCTGAGGGAAGCTCACCCAGGAACACCTCTGGCCAGAAATGAGAGAAGGGCCCCGGCAGCTCCATGGGGCCCACACCCAGTCCCCAGTGGGGCTGCCAGAAAGCCTGGAGAGACGCTGCTGCAGTCAGTGTGGGCAGGCTCAGCCAGATACACCAAGTCCGGCCACTGGCCTAAGGCAGCTTCCTCTGCTCCTGTGATGGGAGAAGGAGGATGGCAGCGCCCAGAGGGCACCCCACGGATGAAGGCTGCCTGAGGGTCTCTTAAGACTTAAGGCATCCCAGCTCTCCTTGGGTGCGCCCAAAGAAATCAGTCCCCAAGGCATGGGGGTCAGAACCCCCCCTTTGGGGCCCCTCCTGCCTGCTGAGCCCAAAGGATCTCCAGCCACATCTCACACCTGGGCCATCAGAGCCCCAGACATTTCTGCCCCCCACTTTGTTCCCCTGGGCTTCTGCCCCCCTCCCCAGGCATGCTTCCCCAGGACTCACCTTAAACTTCTTCTGGTAGACCAGCTGATTGTTCTGGATGGAGAACCAGCGCCTGCACAAGCGAAGGGAGGAAAATCAACAGCCCTCTCCTGGCAGCAGGAACCAGGGAGCCAGGGAGAGAGAGGACCTGGGCACACAGCAGCCCCAACCCTCCCCGGCAGCAGCCCCCCAGTCCACAAACACAGAGAACACCCGGGGCCTGGCTCTGGGAGGGTGGGGTCTCAGGAGGTCATGGGGAGGGGCTTCAGCAAATCACCACTAGCCTTAGCAGAGCCTTCTGCCTATGGTTGCTGGCGGGACAAGCGCCACAGGAGCTGTCAGAGTGTTTTGCGCATTGAAAGTGCCTCACCTGAGCTGGGCACAGGGAAGGAGGGAGAGAGTGCCCAGCTCAGGCCCGGGCTCTGGGGCTCTGGGCATGGCCGCCATGGGGCAGAGCCAAAGCCAGGTGAAAGAGAAGCTCCTGGGGGGATCTGGATGTCTGACTCCCACTTGTTCCAAGTTGGAGGAGGAGGAGGAGGCCTGTCTGTGTCACCTTGAGCTCCATGGAGAAAAGGGAGGGATAGAAGTGCAATAAATAAAAGAAAAAACAGGGAAAAGACCAAGATGACCCCCTAAGCCTGCCCCCACCTAGCCTCTGAAGCGCCAGAGCAGAAAGGGCCTCTAGGTCTGCCCTACAGAGACGGCAGGCCAATCCTGCAGCATCGCTTCCTGAAGCTGGGGAGATCCTTGCACTGTCCGGCAAATAATAACGGTGAGAGTTGCAGGTTTTGAGACGGTCAGTTCTGGTCAATGCTGCACCTCCGCTCCACAATCCAGAGGTGGCTCTCGCCTAAACAAGATCGAGCCCTGACAATGCCCCAGAGGAGAGCAAGCGAAGGCCGTGTGGTCCCCGGAGTCTCAGCGTGAGACTCTCCGCCATGTTCCACTGTATCTTAACACACTTCATTATTCCAAAGCAACACTCCAGACATTAGGCCTACACAAGGTTAATCATCAGCCCAGATTTAAGATGGATGCGTTTCAAAACACACCAAGACGTTTGCTGTTTGGAGGAGAAAGTAGTAAGATCAAGCATCTAGTCCAGGCAGACAGAAAAGAAGAAGGCAAGTCCTCCATGCCTAGGGGCGAAGGCAAGGGGGGGGGGACAATGTGCAATGGGGCAAAACGCAGAACGGCTGCCGGGGGGGCAGGTGGGCAGGCCTGCAGGCTTCCTCCTTATGGGGCCGGTCAGGAGAGGGACCCTCCAGCCAAGAGGGGGTGGGACTCTAGCTTTGTTTGTAGCAGAACTCCCTGCCCCCTTGTTTTGCTGGGAAGTCACCAGACCCTGGTCAGTCTTGAAGAGAGAGAGTGTGAGTATGCATCTGTTGGGGAATAAGCCTCGCATGGCCGTGACTGCTCTTCATCCAGCGCTGGGACCCACATCCAAATAGCTTAGACCACAGCTGTCCATGCATGGGGAGCCTCAGGGCTGGATTGCTGCCATGTGCTAGAGGTGGGGCTCCCCTTGGGGTTGGTCCAGAGGCTGCAGCCCAACTAACTCCATGTTTGGGTTGCCCCTCAAATGGGTGTCTACCTCCACCCCTCCGCTGTGGCCAGGAGAGCTGTGTCAGCAGCTGCAAGGGCCGGGGGTGGGGGGGGGGAGAGGGGAAAGGAGGTGCAGCAGGAGCTGCAGCTGGGAGACCTTGAGACATCACTGCAGCCTCCCCCTCCCCAGACCCCCCATGACATTGCCATTGGCCAGAAGCTCACTCAGCCTCAGAGGGAAACCCTTCTTCTGGGAAGAGCAAGCAGGAACTGAGCCCCTCGTGGCAGCCCAGAGATCCCGGAGCTCCACTCTAACCCCAGGGCTGCGCAGTCAGAAGGAAGTGGGAAAGTTATCCTGCACTGCTGGGGGGGGGGGGGGGGAGCAGCCAAGATGGAAAAGGGCACAACACCGGCTGTGGAGCTGGCAAATACTTCAGGGTCCCTGGAGATCCCAGCCAGCTTTCCGCTGGTTCCAGAGAAGCCCCTCCTCAGAGGCGGAGCCTACAGCATTCTGACCCACTGCAGCTACCAAATGCCAGCCCCCTCTTGTATCACAGAAAAGGGCAGCCCTCATACACCGGGGGGGGGGGTGGTCCTAAACCACCAAACCTGCTTCAGCCACGGAGCAGCAGCAGGAGGGGCCGTTACTCCCGAGGGGGGCGGAGACACGTGGTTTGCCATCCATTGCAAGTTGTTGGAGCGAAAAGGGTTAAGGGTTAGATTCAGAGCTTGCATGCTGGGCCAAAGAGGAAGAGGAAGGAGGGGAGGGAGAGGATGCCGGAATCTGGCTGGTACCTGATGCCATCGGGCTTTTTCCTGTCAGGTGGAGAAAATGGGGAGGGTTAGGTGGGGGAAAGGAGGTGAAGAAATGAACATGTTAAAAAGAAACAAAGCCCCCCGCAAACAAATAAGCAGAGAGCAGAGCAGAAGAGGAAGCAAAGGCGTCCCATCTCAGCTGACCCAGGTAGGGAGGGCTAAGCCACAGGGCCTCTCTCTCTTCCTTGTTGCCATCTTATGGCAGCCAAGGAACCCCAGGAAGTGGCTAGGGAGCTGCTGCAACGTGGAGCCCTCCAAGACACACACAGGAAAGAAAATGTGGGAATTCTCTGCAACTAAAGAAACCTCTAGACACCCCCTCCTCTTCAACAGGAATCCCAGGGGCAGCTTATGTAAAAGGAAAACACAACTAAAACAGAGCTAAACACAAAGCAGAACAATAATAAACAAAGTCTTAGAAAGAAAGGAAGATCTGATGAGCCAGATGGTGCCAGACCAAAAGACTTGGGATTTTGTCTCAGCTGCTCTTTGGCTAGCACCGGGAGGGCAAGGCAGGTGCCAGGCGGGCATCTCTGGAGAGAGCCTTCCATCCTCAAGGCAGCCCTCTCCCCGGTAGACCCTCCTGCCCCCCAGGAGTGAAGCCACCACGCACACACCTCAAAGGGCTCAGACACCCATGCTTCCCGAAGGTGCAGATATTCCTGGAACCTCGTGGCAAAGGGCAGGTTGGAAATCTTGCAAAGGATGCAATGGGCAAGGCGAGAGCCACTCCTTCACCACGGAGAGCCCTCCACTTGCCAGGCTCAGAAACAGCTCCTGCTTGACCCTTTGAAGGGACACACCAAGCACAGAGCAAGGCCCAAGTCTGGCTTCTTTCCCAACAAGGCCCGATCTGGACTTTTAAGCTCACTGCCAGCCTGGCAAAGGGTTGACCCAGACCCCAATAGGGAAAAGAGTTCAATTCATTCCTTTACTAAAATCCCCACTAGGCAAGGATCTGGGCAGACACTCCCCTGCTGTCCAGGGGCAGGACACGCCGGGAGACGCTGCCTCCACGAGGGTCCTGCACGCTCCTTTGGCTCAGGGAAGTCAGTGCCCATCCAAGAGGCAGTATGGCCTGGGGCAGGCAGGCAGGGAAAGAGCATGGTCCCATTTGGAAATAGCAAGCTGCAGAAGATCTCATGGGGGGAAAGAACAGCCCCCACCGCCTCTCTTCTCCTTATTTCTGAGCTGAGGGTCAAAGGGCAACGCAAGGCAGCCAGCAGGGTGGGTGAGGGCGGCATGGCCTCAAGGGGCAGCTTCCAAGCCGACAGGCACACACAGCGCCTCCATCTGATTTTGGCAGGTAATGCCAGGCTCCCACTGAAAATTGGCAGGTAATGAAGTGCAGCAGACCCCCCCCCCGGGAGCTGTGAGCTCATCCTGACCCTCCTAGGGAGCCTGCACCCCACATACCCCCCATTCCAGGCCCCCCTTTCCCCACTGATGATGGTTAACAGGGGATTTGGGCAGAAAAATTCATGATGATCAAAAAAACCCAGCAGAGAGAAGCTCACTGACAGCAAAACTAGGGTGCAAATTTGTGACCCCCTCCATGTGCTGTTAAAGGGATTAGTCCCGTGGGGAGGGGAGGGGAGGCGACAGAAGGTGATGCATCTGCCCCAGAGACCAGAGAGCCACAAGTGGGAAGGGGAAGAGAGCAGCCAAGCCCAGCCCAGGCCACAGACAGTGGTAGCAGCAGGAAGAGGAGGAGGAGGCCAGAGAGGAGGCCGGGTACCTGTTCCAGGTCTTGAAGGCGTTGCTGGCTCGCTTGAAGAGGTAGCCTTCCATGACGACGCCACTGGCGGCATCCACATTGTACTCTAGCATAGGGTCATCGCTGGAGAAGTCCTGGCAGAAAAGAGGCACCTTGCTCAACCAGGGCAGCAAGATGGGGCACCTCTCCCAGGCCGCTCCCCCTCACCCCAAAATACGACAGTCTGCCATGAAGCGGAAAGTGAGCGGCAGCATATGGGGCACCAGTCTCCTTCTGGTGACGGCAGGGACAGCGGAGACTCTTCACGCCTGAAGGCCTCATTCACAAAGAAATGGACTCTTCCTGTCTCGCTTGCCCTTCTAGGGCAAGCTGTTAGGGTTCCCCTTGCAAGCTGACATGGGAGGGCAGCTGTGGGGGAGATGGTGGGGCAGCTGAGCCCCACAACTCAAGAAATCCTGCACAGCCCTGCCTTGGGCAGGGAAGGAGAACTGGGGGTCTCAGCAAGTTGCTTCTGAGCCCAACTGGAGTGCAGCTCCTGGGTCAGGTTGGTGGAAAGAAGCAGGCGGCCACCTGAGTCAGATGACAAGAGTTTCTCCCTTTGGGGTCCCCTCCAGAGGCAGCTCTCAGCAGCACAGTCCCAGGGATCTGCAACACCATCACACGGGAAAGCAGAATCCGGCCTGTGCCCTGAGAAGCCGAGAGGCAGAGGACACCTCCGACTTCCCCCCAAAACGCAGCAGCCACCTGGACGGAAAGCCATTTGCTTCTCCCTCTCTCTCTCTTTTAAAATACTGTTTTTATTTATTTTCATGGTACAGAAGATAAATTTGGACTACTTGGTTCTCTTTTGCCTTGGTCTTCCCAAGACCAGCTTCAGAATGGGCTGCTTACTTACATTTTCAAGGGCCGAGACTCAAAAGCAATAATAATAGGGGTGTTTTCAAACCTCTCTGTGACTGTTTCTGGGGAGGGGTGGTTGTACTGTTTTTAAAACTATTTTTAACTATGTTTGTAAATCACCTTGACAAACATGTAAAAGGCAAATCCTTAATTTAAAAATAAACAGCACCCAGTCCAGCTCAAGACATGTGACAACCTTCTAAGAGCCTAACTGTTTCTACAGAGACAGCTTCCGTTGGCGGCTGGAGAAACTCTGGTCCCGCCGAGTGGCTGGCGGCCACCTTGGCCTCACTGGAGGGCCAGAGTGGGCATCCACAGAGGACCTGGGCAGCCCTGGCTTCTCCCTCCCCATAGTGCCCCCTGGGCAGCTGGCACTGGGGGTTGGGAGAGTGCCCTGGAGGCCCTGCTGGCAGCAGGAGCACACTGGGAAACTTTTTCAATGCAGCCAGAAGAGAGAGACCAGGTGGGTGGACTGGCTGCCTCCTGCGTCCCCTGCAGTACCTTTTGCTGAATGGTGGAGTGTTTGTGCTCCATCTCCTTCTTCTCCCTCACAGCATCTACAGCCAGCCTCTCAAGCTGCAAGAAAGGAAGAGAGTTGGCAGTGAGGGCTCCTGTACCTCCAGGGCAGAGAGGTGGGGCGCCTTGCTGGGTGTGCCAGGGTGCCCCCCTGCCCAGGCAAGCTCCCCTCCCCTGGCAGCCTACCTGCCAGATTCCCGACCTGAGGCTGGGCAGGGCCTGCCCGCTTCCTGCCGCTGCTCCAAGGAGTTGGCTTCCCAGAATAGCCAAGGTGCCAGGGACCTGCGGTGGGGCTGGTGCAGCGCAAGGGCCGGCTGGAGAAAAGGATGACTCATGCCGCCTGAGCCGCTCCAGAGCCAGCTGCCCGGCCAGCCCTTCTCACGGCAGGAGCAGCAGAGGAGGAGGAGGAGGAGGAGAGAGCCCTGCTCCACTGCCAGAGGAGAGAGCATGAAGGCCAGCTCCGTCCCCGGGAGAGAGAGCCAGCCACCCGCTGCAGTCGTTACCTGAGCTCCAAGGTCTTTCATGTAGGGTCCAAGTTCACTGAAAAGGTCGTAGCCTTGATGGAAAAAGGCCAGGTGGGCATACATGAAGGACAGCATCTGGCAGGGAGGAAGAGGCAAGGTCTCAGGGGGCTTCCAGCATCCCTCACGCTCCGCCCTCGATGCCAAGCTTTCATCACCCTCCCTCTGCCCTCCTACTCCTGGCAAAACTGGCCCCACGCAAACAGCCACTCATTGCAGCAGCTCCCACAGGAGCGAGGCCTGGCACCAGACCCAGGTCCCTCAGGGACACATTCGCCCATCAGTTCCAAGCCTGCAGTATTTCCTGGCGGGGGCATGAGAAGCTTACCGATTTTAGGATCTCTGATCTCCTCTTTGACTGAAGAACGTTAATCTAGGGGGCAAAATGAATCGTGTCAATGTGCCAGCAACAGAGCATGGGAAGGAAGAACTAGGAGCTTCTGCAGGAGCAGCGCAAGGCTGGCAGCAGGAGTCACAAAACAAGCAGAAGGATGGGGAACTCAAGACCAGCTCAAGCCAACGTTGCACCTGGGACGCTTCTTGTTTGCGAGCAGCCCCAGAGCACCCGGAGTTCCAGCAAAGGTGGGTGGCTCATTGGCCTCCCAAGAGGACTGGCCTGACTCCTCTCCAAGCCAGAGCTCTCTCCAGCTAAGCCAGGGAGGATTCCCCACTTAGGTCTCCTTTCTGCAGCTTTGAGAGACCCTTCCCTTGCCCATGGTTCCGTCCCCAAAGCCCTTTGTTCCAGCTTCCTCTTCCTGCACCAGTCAAGGTGAGGCTGCTAGAAGGGCAACTAACTTTGGGAAGGACAGTCAAAGCTACTTTTTAAACAAGCCCATTTATCTTTCTGGACATCAGGGACAAAGAAATCCGTAAAACCAGGGCAACCAAATAAGGCAGAACGCCCCCCTCCCAAGGCTCTCATCACCCTGCAGCTGTCCTTCCACCTATCCTGGCTTCTTGAAGGGGTTCAGTGGGCTACTTCACCTGGAGGTGTTGCTCACAGCCCAGAACCCAAGGAACAGCCAACTTCAGAGAAAGTGGAGAAGGCCTCTCCATCAGAAACGGGACTAGAAGCTCCAGTTCAGGGCCCTGGCGAGCCTTCCACAAAGACCCCTCCCCACGCCAATTCCGGCAGTGGGGGGCTTCATGGAGAATACCCAAGTCACTAGAGGTAACTGCTGAGCTTCTCCTGACTTGCTCAGAGCCTTCACCCGCCCACAGCCAAGGCCTGACTGCCAGCCCTCTCTCTCCCTGGCTCTCCCTGGGCTTCGCTTCCGCCTGCCTCTGGGTCTCCTGCTAAGCCAAGCAAGACCCTCTGCTCTGCCTGATGCAGCCCCACCTCTGCCAGAGGAGCCCCATCCCCAGAGTCCCCCAGAAGCAGCAACACATTTCCTTGGCCCTTTCCCAAAGCCCCCGAGGGCGGCCCACCTGCAGGACGTAGTCGAGAGCGATGTGGCGGAAGCACTTCCTTGTGGCCGTCAGGATGTTGGTGGCCTCTTCCACCTCGTGCTGCTTGGTCCGTGGGACCTGGGCGTTCTTGGCCAGGGCATTCTCCTTCTCTTCGCTGACTTTCTCAAACTGCTTCTTGGCATCTTTGAACTTTCTGATATCTCTAGAGCGCAAAGGAAACACAGGGCTCCCCTCCATCAGCTGCCCTTCGCAGCACAGCAGCGCCCAGAAGGCTTCACAGGGGAACTGGGGCTGAATGCAGAGACGGCTTCATGGACGGGGAGGGCACAACAGACAGAGAGAGCGGGCACAGGAGTGCCTACCTGGGGGCAAGTGAGGGGGCTCAGCAGAATGAGGCCTGGCACTTCCATCGTGGCTCAGGAGCGGCAGAGGAACAAACAGGAAGCCCAACCCAGGCTGGGAGACCCAGGCTGGGCTTTGGCTTCCATTGCAGGAAAGCTTTTGCTTCTTCTCCAGCAGGCATCCCCAAACTCAGCCCTCCAGATGTTTTTGGACTACAATTCCCATCATCCCTGACCACGGGTCCTGTTAGCTAGGGATGATGGAAGTTCTAGTCCCAAAACATCTGGAGGGCCGAGTTTGGGGGTGCCTCTTCTCCAGCATCAGAAGTCTTGGGAAAACTCCATGGTAAGGCAAGATCTTGCACCATCTGCATGCCCAAGTGACGAGGAAACCTTGAAGACATGCAACCTCTGCTCAAGAGTCCAGCTGGCCCACAGCCCATCCTGGAAGCCTGACCCCCCCACCCCCAAGACTCTTTAAGCACAAGTCTTACTTACTCTTTAACGAACGTCTGAAGCTGCGCTTTAATTGATCTTTGTGTTTGGTCAAACAGGATCTGAAATGGAGGAAATGCTTGGAGAGTTAGGCTCAAAGGCACTCCAGGCCCCAGCACCTCTAGCCTCCTCTTCCTCCCGGTTCTCTAAGGGTCCCCAGGCAGCAGATCCCAGAGAATGTGCTTCTGCGATTTGCCACCTTTCCCTTTTCTTTTTTAAACTCAAAGGATATTTCAGATTATACGGCAAGGTCACCATGGAGCCAGAGAAGGTACAAACAACAGAGGCTGCCTGCCCTCTGCCATGCATGAACTGTTGGCATCCAGGTTAGGCTACTGCCATGGGCTGCCTATGGAGCAGCCTTGAAGACAGTTTCAGCAGCGACTGGTCCAGAACACAGCTGCCCAGTTGGTGACTAGGACACGCCAAAGGGAATCTCGCTCAGCGGCTCCTGAACAACTTCACTGGCTGTGGAACTATCTTTCAGCACACAGTATCAATGTTCACCTTCACGGCTGGCTCCATGAGCCTTGGAGGGCTTTAGGCAGTTGGCTTTAGCTCTGGACTGTGACCCCCCCACCCCTCCCCACTGCCTCGTTTTCTTTAGCACCATTTGATGCTCTCTCTTGTGCATTTGCTACTGTAGGATTATAATGCCATAAGCCACCTTGGGGGCCCCTTTCAGTGACCAAAAGACAGGACAGGAATAGTTTTATGACTCAACAGACCAGCCAGAGAAAGGCCTCTCCCCACCAACGACAAGCAGTTCTGATGCAGCAGCCCAGTGAACCCCCAACCCAGACCCACCCTGCCAGTACTGCCTCCCCCCCCATGCCCAACGCTCTGCAAGCTGCTCAAGTGGAGGAGCCCCACATTCGAGGCTCCCCGAGGCCTCCTCACTCCTCCCATGACTGCCAGGCACTTTCCTGCTTCCAATGGAGCCCCTTCAGCTGGACCCACATCTTTCAGGTGACTGAACAGCCAAAATTTTTTTAAAGCCCCCACTTTTCATGGGCCCTGGATTTCCCCCTTCCCAAATAGGATCAGAAATGGAAGGCAGGCGCAACAGAAGTGAGGCTGCAGGGGGGGGGGGGAGCACCTGCCGGAGGAGCAGCTGCAGCCCTGCACTGAACCCCAGGGCCCACCTGGCTCCCTCCCTTGGCCTCTGCCTCAAAGGCCACACACTGCACACCCCTCCACTCGGCTTAGCAAGAAGGGCCCCAACCCACAGCCTCCTAAACAGGCCCAGAAGGAAAGTCATTGCGCCTGGGGCCAAGTAGGCTCCCCTCGGACCACAGCTTGCGTGCAGGATGCCCCAGGCAGGAACCCCCCACCGCATGCCCTCTCAGCCTTGGAGAAGAGCTGCCGGGACTCTCTGGACGCCTCTTGCTCCAAGGCACCTTCCAACGTCCAGCCAGTCTCCCCACTGAAGTTCTTCCTGCCTTTCCCCACTAGCGCTGCCCTGTGCCTTCCACAAGGGGGCACTGAGAGATGGAAACTTGGGGTTTCTAAGCTCCAGAGTCCTGCTCTGGGACTGCGCAAAGAAGCCACAAAAATGTCGGCGGAGGGAGAAGAGCCCCTCACTTCCTTCCATCTCTCTTCTTTCCCCCCATGCCGGGAAGATGCATGGCGGACGCTTCCTTCCTTCGCTGCAGCTGAAAGAAAGAGCCACACCACTCGGCAGGCTGCCAGGAGGCTGCAGGAGTCATCTCTGACAAAGCCTCTGTGTCAAGGCGGCTAGAAATTAAGATGTGCAAGGCCCCGCACAGACTCCGGCTGCAGCAGATTCACCCCCATGCCTGACAGAGGGAGGGAGGCAGAGTTTCCAGATGGCCAGCCAAGGCAACCGGGAGAGAGTGCCAAGAGCTGCGATGTTCCAGGAAGCTGGAACAACCGAGTCATACACGCTCCATCGGGACTTCAAAACACACATTTTTTTAATAAAGAGAGAGAGAGAGATTTTAAATCTTTTAAGGAGGCATTTCATTTCTAAGTGTCTTGGAGTGTCCTCGAAACACAGGGAAGAAAAACTTACACATCTTTATCAAGCAGCTTTCTAAATCCATAGAGGAGAAAAGCGGAGCTACTTCTGAAACTTACAGTGTGGTAATTGATCATCTCTTGGAGGCTGTCGGAGAACTTCGTCAAGCTGGTCTGCAAGGGGGGGGGGGGGAGAGGAAGCAACAAGGCCAGCCAGATTATTCCTGCCCAGGGAAGAGCAGGGAAGCCCCTCTCCCAAAGGGATCAGCAGAGACTGCGGCTGCACTGGGGGCCGGGAGGGGAGGGTGGGATTCTGCTCTTGAAAACATTCCTCTTCTCCAACTTCTCTCAAGGGGTCAGCATGAACTAACAGATATATTTACCATTTGAAGGCTGAAGAGCCAAGTATGCTTAGCTTAGGGAGATGAAAGCAACAGATATTTCATGGGGAGCCCATTTCAGTTCCTACACTCTCTTAGGAACAGCTCCTCCCTGGACGGGCTGTGGATTCCACCCCCCCCCCCCCCGCCCACACTCAGGCACCCAGGCGCCCAGGCGGGCAGCCCCCACCCCGTTCCCCAGGCAAGGGGAAGCTCTAGACCCCAGGAAATGGAACTCTTCTGAGCCCACTTGGCAGGGGCACTTACCTCCACGAGGGCATCCTTGCTGGAATACTGAGCCAGGTCCTGAATGCCATGGATGAACTGCTTGTTTGCCAGGCAGAAGGCCTTCCCTGTGTCGATCATCGCAATGCAAAGCTTCACTAACTGAAAGAGAAGCAGCAGAGTCTTCCTATCTCATGGCCCCGGTCGTCTCTCAACATATCTACTCTGCAGCAAAGAAGAGCAAATGCCCTTTTCCTCCAACATCTGGCTGACCACCTTGGCAGATGAAAATGCTGGATGGGACAGACCCTGCTGCCCTGTTGCTGGATCCGGCCAAAGGCACTCCATCTAGTCCCGTCTCCTGTTCTCACAGGGGCCATTCAGATCCTCCCCCCCATGGGAAGCACACCAGCAGGACCTGAGCACAACGGAAGCCACTCCGCCCACCTGCAATTTCCAGAAACTGGTTGCGTTCCGCATGGCAATGCCCACCTCAATAGTTGACTGGCAGTTAGTTGACCCCCAGGTTCCAGGAGCACAACTGGCTTCAACTAGGAGTTGGGCCTAAAGGGTGGCATTCAATATCCCCCTTCCACTAGTGCAAGGATTTATGCTTCCGCAACAGAACTTTGCTTCTCCCTCCCCAAACCTTTTCCTAAGGGATCCTCTGAGGAGCAAGGTGGGGGTGGAACTGCCCGGGTAATGTTTGCTCACCTTGTCCAGCTTCTGCTCTAGCTCTGTCACATCTCCTTCCACATCTTCCAAAGCAGCCCTGCAAGGAGAAACAGACTGAGATGTCATACCCTCCAGACTCCCTGGGAAAGTCGTCCGTTGCTAACAGAAGACCCACCACACGCAAAGCAGCCAGTTCAACTTCAGAAAGGCTTACAGTGGATCTCCCTGGAGGGATCTGAGGGATGGGGGTGCTCCATCCTGGCACAACCAAGAGGCACGGGGTGGAGGGGGACTGTGTAGCAGAGGGAGACACCCTGCACTCGGGCCCTGATCTCCAGGCACTGGCTTCCCCATTTAGGTCTGGCCAGATTCCCATTGTTTGCACGCCAACTCTGAGAAGGAGAAGGCTTCGGTGTCAACAACTGCAGCCAAGCACTCAGGGCTGCTTGCTAAACGAGTCGCCTCTCAGAGGATGCCTCCACAGAGCGGAGTCAACGGCAACTGCCAATGCCAGGTGGGACCTCAATTTGCCACCGGGTGCCACAGAAACACTCTCCCCACTCCAGGCAGGACGCTGCCAAACCCGTTTGTGGAAAATTGCTCTCCTGCCATTTAGGAGGGAGGATGACTACCTTTTTGTTTAAAAAATTGCCTTTTTCATGCCCCTTTCACACAGAGCCCTTTCCCCACACTGATTTCCATGAAGCTGCAGGATCGGTGTGAGGAAGGCAGCCAGTGGGCAGAGCTAACCAGGAAAGTCTCTTCACACACACACACACACACACACACACACACCCCGCAACTGGGATGCACAGTCCAGCTGCAGGGGACCACACAGCCGGGAAACAGCTGACAGGCTCTGCAGCTGCGGGCCAGAGGGGACGAAAGCCATGAAGCAAAGGGTCATTCCTCCCTTCTCACCGTTTCCATTGGGGAGGAGGCTGGGAAAGAGGCAAAGTGTTCATTTGGGTCTAAGCTGCAAAACAGGCCCTCTCAAATCCAGCAAAGGTTGCTCCTGGAGAGCTATGCAAATGGACTCTGATTATTCCTAGGCATCAGCAGCCTGCCAGAAAGTGAATGTTATTGACTTGGCTCCTTTGAGAAAGCACCATGCAAAGAGACTGCCCCGGACACAGGCCAGCCGTGATGCACGGACCCCCACCTGGCTGAGCGGGGATGCTTCTGGCAGAAGCACCAACCTGCAGGTGCCTCTTGCCTGGCGTTAACAAGAGTGACGAGGCCCAGGCCGGCCTGACCCACAGCCGTTTGTGCTCTCCCTCAAGGACCAGTGGCGTCCAGAAGGGCTGGAGCCCATTGAACAACCAACTGGAGCAGATGGACCCACAAGCAGCCCCAGGAACCAAAGGATGACATCCCAGACACGTGAAAGGAGGGTTCTGAGGGTGACGCCAGCCGTGCCTTGGCCACATTTCTTTACTTACAGAAGGGGGGAGGGCATCTTCAGTAGGAAAGCAGTGCTTGGGTAAGTTTAAAAATCCTCTTTAGCCAGCACCTGCCTGAATGGCTTTTTGCAGAGCCAGAGGAACTGCCTGCTGAGGAGAGGGGAGCCAGCTTGAGGGGAGCCGGCGTTTCTGAGAGAAAGGCAGCCCCTGGCTCTGCCATCCCACCCCCTCCCTTGGCTGCTTTTCCTGCAACAAATGGAGCAGGCCAGCAAGGAGGCTCAACTTTTTCTGCCATCCGGATTCCCAAATGGGCAGAATGTTTTAGAAGTTTAATTTAGGACCCTGATATCCTGCTTTGTCCTCCTAATAGGCTCACAAAACACCTTACAAAAGATGTGCCCAATTAAAAACCGGGGAAAGGGCCCTGTAAGAGCTGAATGCTATACCCTGGCAGGCAAGAGAGAGAGGCTGGGAAGGGTGGCCCCCACACAGTGAGGGCAGCTACTGATGCCCCTGTGGGCAAGGGGGCAGGCAGGTTGTCCAGTCCCTGGGCTGCTCTGCTCCCTCCCACCCTGGTTCGCCGTCCCCTGCCCCCCTGGCTATGAACAGAGGCCCCAACCCTTTTCAGGCGCAGCATCCAGGGAGCAAACCTCAGGCGAAGGGCAACTAGTGGGGTCAAGGAGGTGGCAGGAGCTCCAGCACCAACAAACCAGAGAAACCCAATCCAAGACTGGAGGAGCAGCCAAGGACGAGACGCCACACAAACCAATGTAATTGTAACCAATGCTGCAGCAACGGAGGCAGCAGGAGGGAGACTGGCCTGCGACACTCCACAGAAAACAGCCGGGGAACACAAGGCCCATCCGGAAATGCTCCAGTTCACCCCCTCAGTCAGGAATCCAACTGAAAGTCGCCCCATGCTTGCTCCTCTAACTGTGTTTCGTTTGATTATGTACGCAATAAAGAGCAACCTGAGTGAACTGAACACAGAGCCTCTGCCATGGAAAAGGGCCCCCAATGCAGGTCATTATTGCTCCATCTCTGAGCGGAGCAGAGAACGGTCAGGGAAGCCCCCGTCTCTCCTCCTCTCCGAAAGGACTTTCTCATAAGCAGAGATATCCGGCTGCCAGAAGTCAGCTTCCTCTCAGAAAGAAAGGAGAGCCAAGTGTCAAGCGCCCAGGGGTCAGACCTGTCCACCCACAGCGCCTGCTCTGCACGCAGGTCCAGCTTCCATCCTCAATGGCACCTCCAGGGGGGGCTGGGAAAAGCCTCCCTGCCAGAGACCTTGGAGAGCTGCTGCCAGCCAGTGGCAACAGCACTGAGCTAAGTGGTCTAACTCAGGAGAAGGCAGCTTCCCGTGCTCCTAGCATGCGTTTAAACCCCAGCCTCTGCTTGGGAGGATCTTTCTTAGTCTTCATGGCTGCCCTGTGTGCTTTAAATGTTTGCCAAATGAAAACACTGCATCTGAAGCACTAAGGCAGCTCATGATATACGTGGGGTTGGGGAGGGCCCTGCCAAATGGGGCACAGAGAGACACCTTGCATGTGAGTGTATCGAGGGTCGGTATTCTGCAAAACGGTCTGTCCTACTTGCAGGGCTGCAGCAACCAACTGCAAAGCCACCTCCGTTTCCAGCCGTGCAGAGGAGTGGCTGGATGATGTGCTGGCAGTCAAGCAGCCTCCTTCCTCCCTTGGGGCCCCAAGAGCACAAGGACACACTGGCAGCAGCACCCACAGCATTGTGGAGCAGAAGCTCTGTCCCTGCTTCAGCTTGTGTGAGTTAAGTTCTTAGGGTTAATGTACCCTCCTTAGTTTTCAAATTCGGGACTTACCTGTTGCCTCTAGATTTTTTTTGAACTGTTTGTATCTGTTAATTTCTTTCTTTGTAAACAGTAAAACACATTTACAAAAAGAAAAAAAAGAAGAGGGTCTATCTTTGGGAGTAAAGGCTTGGATCCTAAGGCAAGTTAACTTAAGTAGTTCTTGGCAGAAAACACTTCTGCTTCCGCCTACCGCACTCCCAGAAAAGTCTCTCCCGAGGGCTTGGCGCCCCTCTTGAGGACAGCGGTGGGCACCAGCTGGGAAGGCTTTAAAAGAGGGCAAGACAAAGGCAGGGAGGAGAGCGCTACCCAAAGTTGCAGGGATTCACAGAATGGATTTCGCTGCAAGTTAAAATAGCTTATGCTTCTGAAAATGCCAATTAAGATTGTCTTTGCAGTCTGTTGGGCTAGCACAGGGACAGGGAACTTTTGTCCCTCCAGATGTTGTCGAGCAACAACTCCCCTCACCGCCACTGACCATCCTGGAGGGTCACTATTTGGAGGGTCACAGGCTCCCCCCCCCCGCCCCGCCGAACTAGAGCACAAAAGGCAAGTGACACATTACAAAGCATCCCCACCCTCTGCCTTACAGCTGTGGCAGATTAAATACTGCTTTCCAGTGCTTTGAAGAACTATTTTCCTCCTCCTTGCAATCCAAACAAAAGTTTGCTGACGCGTTGCTCTGTAGCAACACTGCTTAGGGTTTGATGCTTGGAGCCCCTCCCTGAAACAACTTCTGCATTTGACATCCGTCATTTGCACAACTGGGTCAACTTGAGGCCTGTTCTCTTGTCTAGTTTCACTGGTCTTTGTCAGAAGGAAACTGAGGTTATGCCCCGCAAAGCCTGGAAGGAGACTGCAAAATTCCTAGCTGCCTGAATCCAGTTTTGTGGTGCCTGAGATTTCTCCAGCCTCATCAACAGACCAAGAGGGCCGTATCCAGATAGGAGAGACTATGGTTTATTAAGATGAGAAGAAGGCTGAGTAAGCCTTGGACTCACACAAGACCCCTCCTCCTCTTCCAGCGCCACCACAAGGAGCTCCAACTTCCAATTTCTGATTAAACACAGCTTGTTACGTCATCCAGATCTGACAAATAGTAGTTTATCTTAACTATGGTTTCCTTCAAACAAGCAAACTTCAAGCACAGGTTACAAAGCAGACTTGTTTCAAAAAACTGTAGTCTGTCAGGTTCAGATGCCATGCGAAAGCGGTTTATTGAAACCTGAAGCCAGTTTGGGAGAAGGTACAGGAATGAATGTGCCTGGGGCTGGCTTCCTTCACAATAAACAGAGTTTATCATGGCATAGCAACACAGCATCTCTACTATGCCTGCCTTATTCTGCAAATTTCAAAGCACTTGGCAAAAATAACCCTCTCAGCCCTTTTTTCTTCCTCCATTTCAGCTACATGTCCAAGGGGTTTTAAAACTTGGAGACCATTTTCCCTGTCAGTTACCCTTCTGAACCGTTTCTCTGGTAACTTTACACAAAGAATCACACCTGCAGAGCAGGAGCCTGCCCTGTGAACGGCTTTGTATCTTTGCTTCTCTGTACTCAGGTAAAATGACAGCAAGACAGAAATCTCTATTCATTTGGCAAACGCGAGCAGCAAAAGGAACCATTTTAAAGGACAGCTAAACTTGATCAGCTCCAGATTCCAAGAATTACATACTGAAGTGGGTAGAAGTCTGGCAGGAAACCACCCGCCAGTTTGCAGAATAAGCCCGCCTCTTGCATGGGTGTTTCCTTCTAGCTTTCATTTCAAGCTCCAGGCTGTGACCCATCTGAGACAACCTCCATGACCAGAAGAGCCACTGTGGTCCAGTCTGGCAAGGGAGGGACCAAACATTTCATAAGCACACAGCAGCACAGGAAGGGTGGGTACACCCTGCAAGTTAAGGGTAGAAATGTCTCCATAACAGCCAACACATCGGCTCTGTGAAGGCACCCTGCTACCTACGGGGCACTGGAGTCTAACTAAGGCATCGCCTGCATCAATATTTCCAAGCAGCCGACATAAATCCCTGCGCTGGGGGCCACGGTCCCTTACTCACATCTGGGGGTGGCTTCTACTGCCCAGGTCTCCCTCCAGCCGCTGTGGCTACTTCCTATCCTGCCTTCCTTGTCGTGATAGTCACTGACTGAAAAGCCACATGTTGAAAAGTGGATTCAATGACATTGCAATGGAAGAACGTCTTTCATACATGAGCCCTGGAGAGGCCAGCATTACAAATTCCATTGTGTAGATGGGAAACACTGAAGGTGAGGAAAGAGTGGCAGGGATGCCTGAGGCAACTAGAGAAAAGAAACCATCAAGATGCCTAAATAAATGATGGAATCACCATGGCAGGATGTATCTGAGGCCACTAGCCAAGCAGGCAGTAGGAGATTGAAGGGACAACATTCTTGTTGCCTTCCAGCATTTTGAGATAGGGCTAACAGTTGTTCTTTCCCCTATATTTCAAAGCTTCTGAAGAGACAGATCACAAACTGAGGACACACCAGGTGCTTATACCAGATGCTCAAAAATGGACGAAACCAAGATCAGGTAGAGTTGGCTGGTTGGTGTGTGAGACCCCCACACTGCTTACTGTGGGTTGGTTGAGATGGGTAACACAGATTTGTGTCTGTTCCGGTCTATTTCTTGTGTGCATTCCACAGCAGCTGAGCTCAAGATGAATGCTGCTTGTGGAAGTCAAAACACGCAAACAAACCAACAAACCATCCACAGAAACACCCACTGTAACTTAGCAAATACAGTCTAACACATATGAAAGAGTCACATGTCCATCAGAACATTTGAGCATTAGGAAAAGTCAATGATTCATACAAGTTTTATACTGACAAAAGGACCCACCACTTATTTTGATGCTTCTCATTTGCACCCTGAGGTTGAACGGCCTTAACCACAGGACCACAAAAAGCACCCAGGCCTTTCTTGGTACTCAGCCTGTCCATGCCTGGATCCAAGTGAGCACTGATGCCCCGCAAGGATCCAGTGTCGGCTAGCAAGGTCCTCCTGAGCCCCAAAGCCCAGCTGGGCTTGGCCAAATGTGGCAAGGGGCCCCCCCATCTGCTTCATGGCCTCTTCTCCCCCCAAGGAGCCCCTGGCCTGGGACAATCTCCACTCCACTCCCTGAAGGTCTGCCACAGGCTCGGGCTGCCTCAGAGGGAAGCCGAAGGAGGAGGATGCCCCCTCTGCCCCCCACCACGCTGGAGGACGAGCCTGAAGAGCAGGCACCCCCAAACTCGGCCCTCCAGCTGTTTTGGGACTACTACTCCCATCATCCCTAGCTAGCAGGACCAGTGGTCAGGGATGATGGGAACTGCAGTCCCAAAACATCTGGAGGGCCGAGTTTGGGGGTGCTGAAAAGGAAGGGCGGAGGAGAGGGGCCCCGAGAGGCGTCTTCCCCTCGGCAAGAGGCTGTCCCCGGGCGGAGGGAGCCCTGTGCAGGGGGGGGGGGAGCCCCTGGGCAGGCGGCGGGCTCTCCTTCCTTCAGGGGCCGGACTAGCTGGCCCCGGGGTTCCCCCCCCCCGGCAGCTCCTCGGGGGCCTCCCCTCCCCCCGGGGCCCCGGACTCCGCCCTCCGGACCTGAAGCGGGGCGAGTCCTTGAGGCACTCCTCGAAGTCCACGGCGACCCTCATGGCTGCCTCCCCTCGGCCGCCGCCGCCGCCGCTCCTTCCTTCTCTCCCTCAGAGACTCGACTCGGCTCTGCCGGGGGGGGGGGGGGAGGGGGCGGGGCGCAGGACGGGCGGAGAGGGAGGGCGGAGCCCAGCCCAGCGCCCCACGCGCCGACCAATCGGCACAGGCGGCGCTACGCACGAGCCAATGGCTGCCGGCGGCAGGGGTCTCTTCCGCAGGCCGCCTCCGAAGGGGCAGCTCCCCGAGCCAATGGGGAGGGAGAGTGCGGGCCGCTCGCGCCAATCCCGGCCTGCCAAAGCGCTTTCCTCGGTTTCCTCCACCCGCCCCGTTCTCGATAAGGGGCAGCCCGGAGAGCCAATAGCGCTCGTCTATAACGCGCGCCGCCGTCGCGTCCTGCGTAGCCAACCGGGAGCAGGCAGAGCCGCGTCGAGAGGGGGCGGGCCCCGTTGCTTAGCAGTCGAGCGGAACGCCTCTCCGGGAGTGACGTATGCAGAACCAGAAGCCCCGCCCCCTTTCAGGACTGGCTGATCTGCATTGGCTTCCAGTCCGTTTCTGAGCACAATTCAAAGTGTTGGTGCTGACCTTTAAAGCCCTAAACGGCCTCGGCCCAGTATACCTGAAGGAGTGTCTCCACATCCATCGTTCTGCCTGGACACTGAGGTCCAGCGCCGAGGACCTTCTGGCAGTTCCCTCACTGCAAGAAGCCAAGTTACAGGGAACCAGGCAGAGGGCCTTCTTGGTACTGGCACCCGCCCTGTGGAATGCCCTCCCACAACAACTACCAGACTTTTAGAAGACATCTGAGGGCAGCCCTGTTTAGGGAAGCTTTTAATGTTTAATATATTACAGTATTTTAATATTTTTTTGGGAACCGCCCAGAGTGGCTGGGTGAGGCATAAATAATTTATTATTATTATTATTATTATTATTATTTGGAAATGTACATCCAGTGGTTTTTTTCCTTTCCTTTTTTTTTGGGGGGGGGGTGGGCGCCAAGAGAGTGGGGCCCTAAGCTATAGTTTAGCTTATACGTAAATCCGGCACTGGGAATCAGCACCATTAAATTCATCTTGCCGCCCTTCTGCTGGGCGGCTGAGCAACACAAGAAATGCAAAATGAAGCCACCAAGCACATCAGGTCTAAAGACAAGCCCCCCTTCCCCCACCCTTTAATCCAGATTACAACAGGACGTGGGGTTTGGCTTCCCACCCCGCCAGCCTTGGACAAATCATGCTCACCAAGCCCCTTCCTCTGCTACAAAACAGAGACCTTCCAGACGCAGCACAACTGAACTGTGGAACTCCCTCCCACAGGAGGCTGCCAAGGCCACCGACCTCAATGGCTTGAAAAGATGAAGATTAGACCATTTTACCGAGAGGGCGATGGGCGGCTCTTAGGCACAGCGGCTCTGCTCTTCCTTTGCAGTTTGAGGCCAGCAGTGCTTCTGAATGTCGGGTTCTGGAAAGCACAGCATCCTGCTGGCTGGTTTCCTATTAAGGGCTGCTGTGAGAACAGGATGCTGGACTTGATGGGCCACTGGCCAGCAGTCCCATGCTCTCATGTATCCCTTCCCCTGCCTTTCCAACCCCAAATCACCAGCCATGGTTGAACTACAACTCCCAGCTGCCCCAGACAGCACGGCTAATGGTCAGGGATTTGGGGAGCTGTAGTGTAACATTATATAGCAAGCCCCCCCCCAACCCTCCTTGCCATCAAAGACCCAAATATTCACCACCAGTGGACTCAATAAGCTTTGGGGAAAGCATTTTGTTTGTTTCAGACCAGGATTTATATACAGTAGTACCTTGGTTTACGAACGTAATCTGTTCCGGAAGTCAGTTCTTAAACCAAAGCGTTCTTAAACCAAGGTGTGTTTCCCCATAGCAGCGGGGAAATTTACAAAAGGAACACACTCAATAGGAAGCGGAACATGTTCTGCTTCCAAGGCAAAGTTCATAAACCAAAACACCTACTTCCGGGTTTGCAGCGTTCTTAATCCAAGTTGTTCATAAACTAAGCTGTTCTTAAACAAAGGTACCACTGTATAGTTAAACTGCAACTTACACACATTTTATTTGTGCACATTCAGCTTTACGCACTTGGCAATAAGAAAGAAAGAAAGAAAGAAAGGGGGCAGGAGTCCAGAAAAAAGCCTTTGTTTTCAATGGTGGGACCTGCCAATGTTTTGACAATATGCAATTCTGGCTTCAGGCGTGATCCCTGGAAAGTAACCCCCATGTAGGTTGAGAGATTACCATACATGGTTCTACTTCAGAAAAGACAGTTGGCTCGTCCATTATTTACCTTGCAATAGTATGACCTCTCATCTTAAAAAATAAAATTAAACATGGTTTTTTAACCATGCTCTAGGCACTCTGTTGGGAAACCTCTTTCCACCTTTTTGGAGAGTTTGGTTCAAAGTCCACAAGGATCCAATGTCTCCCCCCGCCCCAAGAAGGAGAACAAGAGGAAACATCCCCTTTGGCTGCAGCCTCAGCAGCTGAACAAATGCAAAAACACATACAGTTAAATTAAGAACTTTATTCTAAATACCAAACAACCCAAAACACACTCTGACATTGCATAGAGCTCCTGCAGTTGCATCCTGGTGACGGCAGTGACAGTGAGCGAATGAAGCAGGAAGAGCCTGGTGAAGGTATCCCACAGCTGAACATACTGCTGGCAACTCTTTGCGCCTTCGTTTGCGGGAAGGAAGGAGGAAGCAGCCCCTCCGGAGGCTGCCCTGAGAGTTCTCTTTTCGACTTTGTGGGTTCAACACAGGAAGGGCAGTCAACAACTGATGTGTACCTGGCTTGGCTGAGGAAGTTGGGAGGTGTGTGGCTGCTCTCCTGGTGCTTGCCAGCTTGCTTTTCCCCTCAGGGTGAGCACACACCTCTCCCAAGAAAAGCCTGCAAGGCCAGGGGAGGGAGAAGCAGGCTTGTCGATGGAGCTTGCTTTTGCTATGCCACACAACTAGCCAAAAAGAAAAGCCAGCCAGCTGCAGACGTGCTGTGCAGGGCAGATCAGAGCACCCACCAGGTGTTTTCCAATACCTATTGTTAAAGCTGGAGGGGGAGGATTGTGACACCCCAGAAGTAGGACCAAGTCCCCACCACGGCCTTGAGCTAAAGTCAGGAGGATGAGCCTGACCGTTCCCCTACACCGTAAGCACAAACACGACATAGCCCTAAAACCCCAATCCTCCCTCTTTTGAGAAATCAACTATGGTTGTACCTTGGAAGTCGAACGGAATCCGTTCTGGAAGTCCATTCAGAAACCAAAGCACGGCTTCTGATTGGCTGCAGGAAGTTCCTGCAGCCAATCGGAAGCCATGGAAGCCCCGTTGGACGTTCAGGTTCCAAAGAACACTCGCTTCCAGGTTTGTGGTGTTCGGGATCCAAGGTACAACTGTATTAAATGCTTCAATGAAATACCGTTCTTTGATGAATGTACTCTGCATTTTCAAAGAATGGGTAACGACTGACCAATCAAAATCGTTTGCAAAACAGTGGAGTGTGCAATCGGCAGGGAATCACTGCAGTGCTTAGGCAGGGAAGGCAGCTCAGCCGTTAGATTGAGAACCCTCCTGCCGGGCAGACAGTGGACGGAGGTTCATAAAATGTAATCATTCTGGTTTCAGTTGCCTAGAAGTGTTACACTGTATGTTTTGAACTTGGCTGAAGGGGGGGGGGGAGATACAAAATCTTCAGAAATTCATATAGAATCAACGCCTTAACCTTAATCAATTATACTTGGATCATAGTCTGGGCAGATTATAAGACTGCATGCTAAGGAAAGAAAGGAGGCTGTTCACAAGAGATTCAGCCGCTGGGGGTGGGGCCTGAAAAGCAGCTTCTCTCCCTCCTCCACCAGAGCAGAGGAGGTTCTTCACCGGACACCTCCACTTGCCATGTCCTGGTGAAGAACCGGCACTCATGCAGAGCTCACTTGGAAGGATCCCTCCTGCACATTCCCAGGGAGGAAGTCAGAGGCCACCAGCTCCCAGAGACCCCTCTGCTCTTCGTAACGCTTATATACCTTGATTTGGTATTTTAAAATGCTGCAGCTTGGCAGGAAAAGGGCCATCAATACATGCAAGACGAAGGGCCCCAAAGGCTCAGAGAGGCTGTTCAGGGCAGGCAACTCTGGCCTCAGCATCATGCAGCCAACTCCTCCTCTCCCAGGCCAACCAAGAGGTGCAGATCCCAAATGCATGCATCTCTCCCCACCCTTTTTGCAGAGGAGCCTGAAGTCCAAAGGAGGTTTCCACAGATGGTGGGCCAGTAGAGGACAGGCTAAACTCCCCCAGGGCCAAGGGGGAGCTTCGCAAGCAATCAGGATGGCTTGAGGAAGCAAGCCAGTGGTGTTAGACTTGTTTATTTAGTGTCAGTGCTGTGCAGAACAGACAACATCCCTGCCCAGAGGACTCACAATCTCAGCCAGCCAACTAGGGGACTGGGGGTGGCTGCCCTGGAGATGCAGCTCACTGGGACCAAGTGGGATACAGGTCAATGTCACTTCACCATGATGTTGTCAGAATAGGGCCGGCAGGGGTGGGGCTGGGAGCTGGAGTGCAACCAGCATCTGGAGAGCTGCTTTAAAGAACAGAACATTCACTACAAGTTCTTCTCATGGGAAAATGCAGTCAAAGGAAACTACACTTTTACTTAAAATATCAAAATTAAACTGCAAACGGGAAGCCGTACAGTGACTCTGATGTGGTAAAGCTTACATGCAATTCCACACAGCCTGGACTTTTGTGGAAAGGTTAAGCTTGTTTCAACGGCCCCCTCCCCATTTTATCTATATTAAATGACTACACACACGTCTTTCTTGTAAGGGTACAAAGAGCCTAACGTTTTAAGACGGCCCTGGAATACAGTACTATAACTTTCAATGTGTTGTTCAGATGTCACACAGTAAACAAGCCACCTCAAAACAGATCCATAGAGTCATATGGAGTTGGGTCAACACATTGAATTTAGATCAAAATTAGAAAATGAAAAGTCAAAGCAGGATTGTCTCTCTACTCAGGTCTGGAGAGAGGGAACAAGCCAGACCCCTGACTCTTTCTCACCTGCCCCCACCGCTTGGGGCCTCCAGCACGAAGGCTGGTCTTCCATCCACAACCACTTACAGGTGGCTGCTCTGGCTCCTCACTAGGGCTGCATGGCAGCAGAGTTCACCAGGCCACCCTATCACTCTGGACAGTGAGAGGGTGGGAGGCAAGTGCCAGTGATGCTTCCAGCGCAGATTTGCAAAGCTGACTTCCCTCCAACTTTGGGAAAGTGTGGCAAGCCCCTGGGCTGCCTCAGATGACAAGGTGGCACGCAGCTCAATGGAGATTCAGGGTGAAAGAGCCCACAAGACAACACTCCACAGCCAAGCCCACAAGCAGAAGCACAGAATGTTGCACAGCCCGGCAGGGCTGGAGCACCATTTCCGGGCTCAGAACAGCCCCCACATAACAGCAGGGAAGCTCTGGGAAGCATGGAGGGAATGCACAGCCCCGTTTCTCCTTCATTTTGCTCATGGCTGCATTAATGCCGCCTCCCTCTCTGCCTCTTTCTCCCCCTCCAGCAACAAGATACAGACTAGCAAGATTAACAAAGAAGAAATATTCTACAAAAAGAAGCCTATTAATCAATCAATCCCTTTTTTTTCTTCAAAATACCTTGTCAATTGTCAAGCGGTTCAGTGTAAGGGTTCATCTATTCTAGTCGTAAAGTTTGGCACATCAATGCCAAAGCCCTTCTACCAGGCATGTGGCCACTTTAAGTCCTAGAAGGTCCTGCCAAATAGAATAGGAGAAAGCAAAGTGACTGGTTGTTTCAAAACCATAAAGAGGAGCAACACGGATGTGCCAAAGTCACCTGCATTGTACGTCATGTGATCCTGCTGTTTATGCATGAAGCCGTCTTCTCTGTGGCTGCCAGGCACAAGAACAAGCCAGCTCAGCAGAGTTTTCCGTCTGCCTAAGAGAAAAGTCTCGCCGGCTCCCACCACACTTGGCAACACTAAGTGGGAGCCGACCTGCTCCTCAGTTACTTGAGTCACAACTGCAGGTGTGCAATGCAGTGAGTGCAAAGGTATGGCTTCAGGATCAGCTACAGTCCTGAGCAGACTTCTTCTAGGCTGTGTGCAATTTTCTCAAGTGGATCGCTAGGATCAGGTGCTGTAGGAAAGAGAGAAAAAGAAACAGGGCATTTCTCACCAGCTGCACGTCACAAAAGATTGTGCGTCTGTGGGGCAAGCGTTCACCCTCACAGGAGCAGAGCCCAGACGGTCAGATGCCTGCATGCAGCATCTTTCTTCTTCATCTGAACAGGGTGGTACTCCAAATGGTCAACCCGAGTCCATCAAAGCATGTGCACAACACCCAAACACATGGATCATCTCCACTAGCTGCAGAAGCCAAGAGTCCTCTCAGCCTCCAGTGATTGTTTCTGAAATGAGGCCCAGCAATTCTCTGGCCTGCATAAACACCCCTCAACCAGCTTTATGGGCAGCTCTGCAAGGGTCCCAACCCCAATGTCCGTCACGCGGGCCTTTTAGACCACCCACATGCTTCAACCACCTTCCAGGTCACAAAAGCTGCCCTCCCAGACTGCAGGCCTGGAAGGATACCAGGTGACCTTCTCTTTACAAGCCTGAAGCCACCTGGGAAATAAATCCAACTTGGGCAACCAAGCGCAAGAGACCAAGGCATCCACACCTCATGGTCAGGATTCTGTATCTGCCACACAGAATTCCAGCAAGAACTGGACCAGCCCCAAATCTAGCACCATTTTTGAACAGGCTGGCCAAGGAGGTACATCTACCCTAGAGAAGACTAAGCAGGAAGGAACAGGGAGAGGCAGAACTATACATATATAAATACACACACACACACATAACCCACAACTGTCAAGCAGGTGGCTGAAGAGACAAAAGGGAAGGGAGCAACATATTCGACTAACAGGAGTGCACCAGGTGACCGGGCAGGGGAGAGATCAGCCACTCACAGATCAACCAGTTGTGCCAAAGCAATGCCATTTTTGTTTAACCTCAGCTAAGATCTCTGAAGATGAAGAGAAAGACACTGGGATCTGGGACATCATGTGTGCCTTCTCCTCCCTGCCCAGTCCCAATGTTTTAGTAGCCGACTGATGAGGATTTGCTATCCCAAGTGTCTCTCCTGGCCTCCTTCCCGACATCTTAGCCACACAGCAGGTGTCTTTAAGTTGAGGGATGCATACAGCTCTTTAGACAACTGAACAGGGAGCTCCACACTACGCTTACCAGCATAGCCTGATACTCCCCAAACACTCCCCACACCATTCCTACAGGACTTGGGGGAAAGAGAGGGACTAGGGGAGAAAATGCACCTTTTTCCTATCACTGGGGCCTCATAGAGAGGTAGGAAATCCCATTCTTAATAATAAAAACCTGCAGGCCTCCAACTCAGACCCCATTCCGAGGAAAGTGTCTTTTTAAAAGCCACACAGTTAGTGGCTTAAACCCCGCAGTGGCTTCAGCCCCACACCCAGCCCTCCATTCAGAGGCAGCTAGTGAGCAACTGAGAGCAGGCAACTCAACCCAGACTTGCCCCTCTACTTGGAGAAAAGATGAACAGCTGCCAGAGAGTCTACAGGCCTGCATGTTAGAGGGAAGCCCTTCATTGGGCTCTGCAGTGGTGGGAAGGGCAAAGACGGAGCTCTGGTCATGCAACTGGAGGTTGTAAGAGACCAAGTGGAAGCCACAGGGAGCTTAGCAGAAGGCGCCCAACTCACAAGCACCCCAGGGCCTTGTTGGGGGAGAAGACCAGGAGCCTGGGCAGCCAGAACCTCCTGCACTTAGCCACCCATTCCGGCATGCCAGCGTGAAGGAGACAAACACAGAAGGACCCACCCCCCAAAAGACCCAGCTGAAAGGACTGCAACCCCTCCTCAACTGAATCAAGATTCAAGGCCTGCTCTTGTCCAAATACTGTGCTGAAAAGAGAGATGAAGCATCCTACAGGGATTTCTAAGTGACTCAGGCTCACAGGAAGTTCAGAAATGCGCATGTTTCAGCTTCCTTTGCTCTGTGAACTGCACAGCTTCACAAGAAAGGTCATCCGCGGAATTACGGCCAGCAGCTAACCAGCACGTCGTCCTCGGGGTTCTGGTGGGAAGATTCATTAGGCCTTGATTTGATTCTCATCTGCTTTATTCCTACTACTCTGAATGTCATGGCTAACATATTATTCAACTGTCCCAATCTGTCAGAAAGAAGACAACAGTAAAAAAAAAAAAAAAACTCACCTCAGTCAAGAAATAGGCACATAAACGTGTTTCAGATGGACAGGCACTGCTTCAGTGCACTTGCAAAAAGATAAAATTATGGGGGGGGGGGGGGAGCTATGCAATTAGGTTCCAGAGGTTGAAGTGGTGGCAGAACCCCCTGCAGGATCCAGTCCAAGGCCTGTCTAGGGCAGAACTCTGTTCTCAAAGGGGCCAACCAGTTGCCCCTAAGGGATGCCTGCAAGCAGGACATGAGTGCAACGCACCAGGGAACACCAGCCGCTGGTTTGGAGAGGCCTGCTGCCTCCGGCAGAGGCGGCAGAAGCACAGCCACAGTGGTTGGTCACTGGGGGAGCCTGATCTGCCAAGCTTTTCTCTAATCCTCTTTTAATGCCACCCAAGTTGGCGCCATCTCTGCCTCCTGTGGGAGGGAATGCCATAACTTGACTCTGCGCTGTGAGATGTTCTTTAGTCCCAATTATATACCTCTATCATGTTTCCTGTTGCTTGTCTTTCCTCTGAACTAAAAATATTGTCACCTTTCCTGACTGGTTCGTTGTTTCACCCCCTTGTCCTTTTCTCAACTTCTTCCAGCTCTACAATATTCTTTTTGAGGCGACATTCCAAACTGCACCACAAATTTGTGCAACAACATAACAATTTTGGCAGTTTTATTCTTAATCCCTTTCCTAACAATCCCTAGCCCAGGCATAGGCCAACTCCGGCCCTCTAGATGTTTGGGACAACAATTCCCATCATCCCTAGCTAACAGAACCAGTGGTCATGGATGATGGGAATTGTAGTTCCAAACATTTGAAGGGCCGGAATTTGCCTATTCCTGCCCTAGCCTTTCTCAACATCTTCATCAAGGTCTCCACTGGAACCCAAGTCTCCTTCTTGGTCATCTGCTGCTGATCCCAGGAGCACTGATGCAAACTTTAGATTTCTTGTCCCTGTGTACATCGTTTTACACTTACTCATGAGTCATTCCATGCCAAATCACCTGATTTTAATACTCGACCATGCTCTAATGAGACAGATTTTCTTCAAAAAAAAGTTTATGTGTAGATACCTATGAGATAACCTCAAATTATTTTTTTAAGATTTTTTGGTCCAAAATTGGGCGCAGGACACCATTCAAAGTGAATCATTATTTAATAACAAAACTGGTCTATAATTCTTTACATTCAATAAATCTGTGCCTTGTTTTGGAATCAAAGTAATATAGGCTTCTTTTCATGTCTTTGGGATCAGTCCTTTTGTCAATATATTGTTCATAACTTCTCTTAACGGGGATATCAGTTGTTCACCTAATATTTTATAATACTTTACTGTAAATCCGTCTGGTCCAGGTGCCTTCCCAATCTTTCCCTGTTTAATTGCTGTTTGAACTTCCATAGTTGTTATTAGTGAGTTTAATAAAAACAAACTACGTCTCAGAGCCTTTGTTCATTTTATTGTGTAAAACACTTCTGAAATGATATGGTCAAAGCTATTTTGTTTCCCATAAATGTAGTATGGTCAATGATGCTGTTTTAACCACTGTATGCAATATGACCTTTCTGAATCAGCAAGAAAAAATGTATTTATTTTTGTACGTACTTTAAAAACATCCAACAAGTTTTTTGTGAATGAAACCAAAGGATTTAGGCAATAAGTATCAGACTTGAGGGATTCTCTTCTCCCCTGGCAGCTTCAAGGGTCAAAGAAAAAGCAAGAAATTCTTATTTTGTGGTTTTAATTCAGCAAATACGGAGCCCGGCAAACAGCTCCATCTAAACACCATTGTGACAATGCTCATTCTGAGCCTCTCCCCCTTCTTCCCCAGCAACAGCCAGGAGGTTTTAATTTGGAAAATACAGATTTGTTAGATCTTGAAGGACATGACAACAGATTTGGATGCCATGCGTACCTGTGGAATTATAAAGGGAAAGTGCATATTCTATAATCACATAATCAGGAGATCACTTTTAAAAGTATGGGAAATATATAAAGGTTTACTAGAACAAAAGACTGTGCTGGTTGTCACCAATGGAAGCAACATCAATTTTTTAAAAAGGAGAGAAAAATGGCTTATGTGTAGAGATCTTTTAATAGAAATAGAAGGGAAATTAAAATTGAAAGATTTTGAAGAGATTCGAGATCATGTTAATGATTGGTTGCAATATTTTCAAGTAAATGAGGTTTTTAAATAAGATAAAAAGAAATGATATAGTTATACTGTATCTATATTTTAAAGAGAAATTGTAGAGGATAACACTAAAATACTGAAGAAAATGTATAATTTATTGTTAGAATGGGAAACTAAAGATGAAGAGGTTAAATGTGTAATGATTAAATGGGCACAAGATGTAGGACACAATATGCAAATGAAAGATTGGGAAAAATTATGGAAAGTTGATTTAAAATTTACTGCTTGTACAACTCTGAAAGAGAATTATATGAAAATGATGTACTGATGGTATTTAACTCCAGTTAAGCTTGCAAAAATGTATAGAACTAGTTCCAATAAATGCTGGAAGTGTAAAGAGAAAGAAGTACGTTTTTTCAAATGTAGTGGAATTGTAATTACGAAATAAAATTTGGTATAAAAATGTTAAGTACATTGAGGTATAAGATCATAAAAATAAGACAAAAATTAAGCAGAACTAATAAATATTTAAAGAACCAGGGAAGTCTTGGGGTGGGTTTTTTTTCTTTTATGTTTATATGACAAATGTTGTATTGTATTGTGTTATTTGGTTGAATATTAAATTGTAAAATCCAATCTATCTATCGTCACATATACATGCACGCACACACACACACAGCCTCATTACCATATTACATGTATGAGAAACAAAATAGATTTGACCATATCATTGCAGAAGTCTTTTACACAATAAAATAAACAAAGACTCTGAGACGTATTTTGTTTTTATTAAGTAATCAAGAAAAATTAATTTTAAAAATATATCAGATGACACTGTAACATAAGAGGGTACAATTTTTACAATTCTCACGAATGTATGAGCTATTTAAGGCTCAAAGAGACCTTAAACCTGTACAAAAAAAGTGTAAAAAGTGTACTTCAAAATCAATTTATTTTATAACCACAAAAAACATCCTCCTTATTTTTAAAACATAAAAAGTACATGGTTAGCCCATTCTACAATAAAAGTATGAAATACATGTTTAGTTGTGGTTTGCATGCTATGGCTTATCAAACCCACCAGAAATAAACTGACAAAAATTCACTTTGAATGGTCAGTGACCCTTTTATGTGGCACTTAATACCATTTTTATACCTTATTTTGAAAGAGACCACAAGTACCTTTATTTTGATACCAAGATAAGCCCAATCGGTTGAAAAATGAGCGAAACAGGAGGTTTTTCCTAAACTGACGCAGAAATTGCATTAGGCTAAATAGCACAAAAAACCAAATTTTCAAAAAAATTCATCTGCGCCCAATTTTGGACCAAAAAATCTTTAAAAATTATTTGAGATTATCTCATAGGTATCTACACATTAAAAAATGAAGAAAATCTAAGTGGTAAGAGCACATGGCACCAGTGGCGTAGCGTGGAATGAACCTCATATCAAACAGCATTAGCCATTTTGCCTGTTTGGAGAGGTCCTTTCGGATGTCTTGACAGTAGAAAACAGCTATCGTATCACCTGTGTCTTCTCTTCCCTGGGCTCCCTCAACCATTCCACAGCACACCTGGGCTCACTCCTCTCTCCTAGAACTCACAGATCCTCCTCTATCGCCCATCTCTGCCACAGTGCTGTTCTGCATGTGCTTATTCCAGGCATAGGCAAACTCGGCCCTCCAGATGTCTCGAGACTACAACTCCCATGATCCCCAGCTAACAGGACCAGTGGTCGGGGTGATGGGAACTGTAGTCCCAAAACATCTGGAGGGCTCACTTTGCCTATGCCTGGCTTATTCTTTTCAAAGCTCCCTGCCTTTTCCAGCCCAGATGTCAAAGGTGTATTTCTGCTAAAGGAGAGACTTAGAACTAAAGAACTTGGAAACTGAAGTTCATATGTGTATCATGGGATACAAGAATATCTGGGTTGCATCTGGGAGGAGAATCTCAAAACCCAACTGTTCAGGCATCACTAACACTGCTGCTTCCAAAGTGTCTTTGTGAATGAAGCCACTTGGCCAGCAACAGCAGAAGCCAACTAAAAATAAATAAATCAGTGCCACTAAGCAGCCTTTGAAATCTCCGAGAGAAGCATTCAATTTATTCATGTGAGGATAAAGGAGGATGGGTAAATGAGGCATGCAAAGAGGGAAGGCCAAACCAGCTCAGCAGCAGCTGAATAAGCCATTCTGCATGCAGAACGCTGTGTGAGGAGGGCAAACGAAACCTCCAGGCCAGCTCAGCTGCTGCCCAATTCTCTCTCTCTCTCACGCAAACACACACTGAGTCTGTCTGCTGACACGGCAGTGCTGGCTGCTTGGGCTCCACCCAGCTGCACAAATCCTAGAAGGGCCTGCCTTCCAGTCACCTGGAAAAGGAGTGGAAAAACAAGAATGGCAACACACTGCCCATTTTTGTCTCGCCACAGTTCCCATTTCTACCTCAAGGAGAACGGCCCCTGCAGGCAAATAGGAACAAGTCCCTCCAATGGAAACAGAGCTGGCTGTTAAGGCTGGGCAATATCTGGTTTTCGACATCGTGATATATCACCAGTTCAACATTGCAATAGACTTGATGTCTGAAATAAGGATGGAGCTATGTAGAGCCATTGGCTGGCTTCATGGGTTTTCCCACATTGTGATTTTTGCCAGCACCTGCTCTTGTGATCTGCTGCCCCCTGGCAGGGGAGAGCTGAGCTGGCAGAGTTTAACAGGCGCTGCAGGAATTGCGAGAATCACAGAATTGGGAGAAACCGCAAGGGTCATTTACTTCAACACCCTGCAATGCAGGAAGCTTGGCTAAGGCATCCATGACAGACGGCCATCCAACTTCTGCTTGAAAACTTCCAAGGAAGTGTGGGCTGGCTTCATGGTTTTTCCCACATTGTGATTTTTGTATAGTGCGCCAAACGTACTCACTCACACACAGACTAGGGATAGGCAATGTATTGAAACATCATCAAAAATCAGTTTGAAGTCCACATTATGTCAACAGTTTCATAATATTCAGCATGGCAATATATAGCGAATCACAATGTGTGTGTGCGTGTACGCATGCACTATGGAAAAAATTGCAACATGTCAAAAATGTGAAGCCAGTCATCCCTTCTCTCACAATGTCTTCTGTCCCTGTTGTTCTGTTCTATCAGTTGTGTCAGTTTTAGACCGCTACGAAGCAGCACTTTCCAGGACGTTACCCTGTTCACCTCTACATAATTACATCCTTATTTCAGACATTGTGATATGTTGGTATATCAGGATGTTTACCTGATGAATGTCTCACCAAACACATATTGCCAGGTCAAAAATCATGAAACCGACAGCACGATATAGACTTCAAGCTGGTACTGTATATCATTTTGAAGAAAATACCAGAGTTGTCAGGCGATGCAAAGCAAACACTTGGCTGGAGATGGCCAAGGCTGCCAAACCCCTAGAGCAGCTGCCTAGGAGCCTGCCTGGGGATTTCATCCTGGCACCTAAGAATCTGAAACCTATTCTCAGCCCTGCAAAACACCCTCCACTCTGTGGCTCATAGAGCCGACGCTAATGGGGAAGTGCTCTCTGACCGGCACCAACTGTAGGCACTTTGGGAGTAACTGGCTCACCAAGGTCTACTGTGTCCCGCATCTCTTCATCACATTCATCGTCTTCATCCTCATCATCACATTCATCGTCGTCATCTTCTTCTTCATTGGCTGCGTCACCATGCAGCTCCTTCGCAATCAGCTGCCTGGCCAGCTTGATGTTCTTGCCTTCATTGTAGTGCATCTTCCTTTTCATCTCAAACTGCCTCTTCTTCTCTGCACGGAGAACAAACAGATTCAGTAGACCTACTCATCAGCCATTGTTTCTCGATTGTGATACCTCCTGCAACTTCACTTTTTACACACTCTGCTAAAGCTGCAGCAGACCTTGCCGCCACTGCCTGCTGCCATGAAGACCCTGAACTAGAAGAACTGGGGTCCATCAAAAAAAAAAAAAAAAATCAAAATTTCAAGAGGAAGGTTTTAAAAAAATCCTGCAGAGGCGTTGCGTTTGGCCAGGAGACAATGTACATAAATGTGTTCAACTGGAATTACTTACCACATTCCCCAGGGTGCATTTCCTAAGGAGAGTTACAGCCGACCTCATCCCAAAGGCTATGGGTAGGTAGAGAGGCAGCACAAACAGAATTTGTTTTTGGTCAGTCTAGAACTTCCAGAACATTTTCCCCTCCCAGCAGCTGCAGGGTGCTCAACTAGAATTTTTTCAGGTCCGCAATGGAGCAGAATTTCCACCTGAGCAGCCAAAATCTACCTGCACAGGTGTGTATGCAGAGTCTGTGCAAAAACCACACCAATGTCTATTTTGTTGGGCCTTCACTCTGAGAAATCAGTGGCTTATTTTTCTGTTTAGTAAAGTCAAAGGAAGGAGCAGACAGACCAGCCTAAGCAGCTCCCAAGCTCAGCCATTTTACTCTGGAGTCAGGCATAAGGGCAGGTAACTGGGAAGGCTTAAGGGTACAAAAAAAGAGATATCCAGCACAAATGCCAGCTATTCTCAAGAGCAGTTTTCAGAAAGCCGTGGTATGAACACAGAGAACTGCAGCGTCTAATTGCAAAAAGAGGCAAGAACATGATCCCCAAACTGATCCGTCAAAGAGCGACCATTCTTTCCAACTTGTTCCCTGGCCCCTGCAGGTAGCCTTAAAGGAAAAGGCAGCTTATTCACCACCGCAGCTCTCTCCCTCCTCTATGATGCTATGTAGTCAAAAGAACTGGTGACTTGGAAAAAGCTCTGTGTCTTACCAAGAGCCTGAAATTTAGAAATTTAGTTGGAAAGTTCAAGGGGAAGGAAAATATCTGAAATCATAACTGTCAGTTCAATGGCATATGTGGAAATAGACAGCAAGCATCTTTATCATGCCATGGGGAGGTAGAGATCTAAGAAGAATGAACTTTTACCTGATATCCCAAGCCAACACCACTTGTTAGAAGGTCCCAGCCACTACCTGCCACTTAAGGGCTCTACTCCAGCTAAGTCATACTCAAAGAGGAGCCCCTCATTGCAAAGGGCTTAAGTCAATTAACAACACTGGTTTCAAGGGGTCTCCTCCAAGTGTTGACAGAGGAATCCAACCCCCAGGAGTGCCTTCAAATCCAAGCATCTTTCACAGGTTATAACTATTATGTTACTGGGGTCCAAATTCAAGAGTCTGTTCCTTGGGCTTCCATCCCACCTCCCAGCCCCACTTGATGGTCACAGGCAAATTACCATCCTCTGCCCTATCTATAGATAGGGATAAGAACCAAACCACCACATCTGTGCAAATATGAAAAATAAAAACTACCTAGCCCTTCACACATTTCATCTATTCCACAGACACCATTTGGCTCTAACTGGCAAAGCAAGACCTACCACGTTCTTCAGGAGTTAACTCCGAATCATCCTCTTCGTCGCTGCTCTCTTCCTGCTGAGCGAGGATCTTCGGCCCCTTGCCATGCGCTGCAGCTGCTAACCTACACAGATTCATTGGGTTATTTTATTTCATAATACTTTTAGCCCACTCTATTTCCCAAGATCACAGGACAGGTTACAGTAGTAACATAACACACCCAAAGAAATAAGCAAGTCCAGGTAAAAATATAAATTTAAAATGTAGCATAAAACCTAACAATCCTCCCTGCACCCAGGAGCACTTACTTTGTTGCCAACACATCTGCAGTGACGGCTTCGTTGCATTCTGTATCGCTGCCTGCATCTTCGTCATCTCCTGCCATGCTGCAAAGGTGAGACACAGAGAGGACATCAAGAGAACTGGCTGCTACAGCCTCACTTGAAGAAGCAGCACCAAGCTACTTGTGTGTCAAAAGAGATTCCTTTAAATGCCAGCTCTCCTTCTTTCAAGTATTTTTGTGTAAATCAACTCCTGTGCTGAAGATACCAAAGGTATCTACAAAAATCAAGGTGATATCCAACTATGTCATATTCAGAGACCTATTAAATGCTGTAATTGGTCTCTTTAAACAGAGTAGAAGGGCTTTTCCCTTGATATATAATTTTTTTGAAAGATATATTTCCAAATAATTTATAATTGGAGCTTGCACTTCCCCAAAGCCTATCATGCACACAAATGTGCACTAATTAATCAAAAGCAACCCCTGCAACACATAAAGCCTGCCACACCATGAAATCTTTTCACTCTAGGCTGCTGTTTAGCCTATCAAAAGTGTCTTTCTCTGGCGAAGCGCACAAGGGCAACCTATCTTTTAATCATCATGACTGGCTTACCTATGGTAGGGAGTGCTTGGCTCATCTATCTTCATTAAGCCGTAGTCTTTGCCCGCTGGATGGTAGGTAGCTAGGATGTTCATTTCATCCCACTTCTGGGACTTCTTACTAAAAGAACATGAGAAAGGAAAGAAATGGAATTAGAACAGAGAGAAACATTAGCGCTTCTCTCTTCCAGAAACCCTATTCCCTCTCGCTAGAGAGCAGGGCAACTCACCCTTTGGATCTATCCAACCCCCCCTTAAAGCCCCTGCTCAGGTACAAAGCTCACTGGGTGGGTCTTACAACCCCCCAACCCGACAGGGCTGTTGTAAGGACAAGATGAAGAGGGAGAAAGGGCAAAGACCACCTTGAGGTCTTTGGAGAAAAGGTGGATGATAAAAATACTAGTAAATTATTTCTACCCCGCCCATCTGGAATAAGAACAGATGACCGCTCTGATCTGCCTGTTCCAATCATGAAACGAGGTCGCACACGCCCCCCCCCCCGCCACTCCTTGCCGAAGGGCAGCCCCCAAACAGGACCCCCAGGCAGCAACCAAGGAGGCTCCCCGCCCCGAGGCCCACGGGGAGCGGGCCTCGGGGGCCCCGAAGGAAAGCTGATCCGGGGCGGGAGCGGCGCCCTTCCCTCGGCTGCGCCCCGCCTCCCGCGCCCCGCCCCCCGGCCCGGCCTCGCACCCTTGGGCGTCGGCGTCGTAGGCGCCTCCGAGCGGGGCCTCCGCTACGGCGGCGGCGGGCTTGGCGGCGGGCGGCCTGGCCTTGGCGGTGGACGCCTCCGCCAGGGCCGCCGCCACCAGGCCCGCGCCGCCGCCGCCGCTGCCGCTGCCTCCGGAGGGGTTCTTGAGGATGCCCTTCACCGGGGGGCGGCCGCTGCTGGACGAGGACTTGGCCTCCATGGCGCCGGGAGGGGGGCAGGCGCTCCCCGCCCGACCGCTCGCTCGCCCGCCCGTGGCCTCGCTGCCGCTGCCGCCGCCGCCAACGCCGCGCTCCCCTCGGCTCTCCGGCTGCTGCTGCTGCTGCTTCTCCTCAGGCGGCGAGGCGCGACGGGAGGCCGCTCGGAGTCTCTGCGCACGCGCGACGCGGCGTCATAAGCGGGGGCGGGGCCTGCTCCCTTCCCTCCCTCCCTCTTCGCCTCGGAGGCCGGGCGGGAGGACCAGCATTCTGAGCATGCGCCGAGCGCGCAAGGGCGGGACGTCCGGAAGCCCGGATGCAGAACGCCCCGCTCAACGCAAACTGCGCCTGCGCAACCCGAACCACAACAACCGCTGCCATTGGACGCCAATCGGCCTTGGCCAGCGCCTGAGAACCGGGCGGCCTCCCGTCGGCCCCCGCGCCAGCCCGGCAGGATGACGGGAGTTGTAGTGCAGGCGCGCCAGGAGGGGCCCAGGCAGGGAGGCGAGGAGCCCTTTCCGCGGGACCCCGGGGTCTGGCCCCGCTGGCCGGCCTGGAGCCGAAGTTGGCCTGCCCGGCCTGGTTCCGGCCCGGCCTCGCCCGATAGGGGGGCGCACCAGGCTCCCCTCGCTCGGAGGTCCCGCCTTCCGGGGGCCCTTCAGGTCCTTCCCATTCATAGAAGGGCTGGAAGGGACCCCCGAGGGCATCCAGTCCAGCCCCCTGCAGCTCCACTCAGAAGGCTAATCCTGAATTCTATCCTCACAACAACCCTGTGAGGTCGGACAGCCTGGACAGCCCGTGGCTAAGTGGGCATTCAGACCCACGTGGCTGGTGAGGGACACATTCCTCCGCCTGCGTGCCAGGCTGGCCTTGAAGAAAAGGCGGGGCAGGCGGGGCCCTTCTCTCCTGCCTTGAGCTCCTTGATGGGCCTGGCCAGCTCTGCCCCCGGTAGAGCCTGTCTAGATGGGTGCGGAGCCCTCGCCCGCTCCCCTGGCAGCCGGCAGCCTGTGCCCATCCCAGCTCCGGTCCTCCATGACCGCCGTCAGAGGGCTTCACTGCTGGCTGTCAGGCGCTGGGCTAACAAGCACACGGGGCGGGTGTGCGAGGGGATTAGGGTTTGCCGCTCTGCTGTCAGAACAGCTTTAACAAGTCGGCCATCTCCGATCGCTGCAAGAGCCTCCCTTCAGGGGACGCAGCATCAAAGGGGCCGACGTCCAGGCAGAGCAGCTCCAGGCAGGAGAACATCCCGCCCTGCTTGGCTGCTAATCAGGACGCCGTGTCTCTGCCTGTTCCCTTGCAAGGAGTGACAACCGCATCATCTTGCCAGCTGTCAGCCCTGCCCAAACCGATCGACCGGCTTGCTGGAGTGATTGAGATAATGGCCGGGTTGAGCCTGGGCCGCTGCTGGCTCATCGGATCATTTGGGAGCTCGGGGGGACTGCCAGTCTCTCTCGGCCCGAGCACAAAATTGCCCAGACAGGCCTCTTCCCCTTGAGCGGTTCGGATGAGTTCCACGCAGTGGCCGGGCTCCTGGGTTGCCAGATCCCCTGCCCCTGCTTGTATTTTTATGCCGTGAACCAGTGGTATAGAAATTTAATAAATAGAAGGGGGAAAAATAAAGGTCACATGCATCCTGTTTCACCACCTGAGGCGAGATGGGAAACTGCTGTCCTGCAGATGCTCAGCCCATCTCCCCCCTTGCCGCCCCACCAAAGCCTCTCTTGCCGGCGTGCACAGCTGTGCGTTCTGGCGATATCTCAGGAGAGCCCCACAAGATTGTGCAGAGGCCTCACCCGAGTCCGGAAGCCACCCCAACCAGCCGCCCCTCCAGTCGCAAGGGTGGTGGTAGAGGGCATCCATGGAGGCACCCCATAGATTCTGCCACCTGAGGTGGCTGCCTCAGTCTACCTCATGGATGGGCCAGCCCTGTGCGCATCCGTCACGCAGCATCAGGGTGAGTGGGCAAGCAGGCAGTGGCTTCACTTCAGTCGCCTGGGAGAGAGTCAGGCTGTGCGGGAGCAGGTTCCTCAAGGCAGGTGTTGCGGTTGAGTGAGGGCGAGGTGTTCCTGTTGGATTGGGAAAGGTACAGTGCTGTGGGATGGCACTTGGCAGACACGCAGCCAGGAGGGCTAACACAGAATCCCCAGGGGTGGCACCAGACTGCCGCCCCCACCCCCAACCGAGGAAGACCCAAGGGGGATAAAGGCAGGTTAGTGTGAGTCTCGCTGACTCCCAGAGGAAGCCATGGCATTTGTCCCTGCATGATGCTGAGCTAAGCGCATGTCACTGTAGTTATCCATCTGAACACCAGCTGCGGAAAGGTCAAAATATTTAGAGGGACCAAGATGGCTGTTGGTGGTCTGTGGAAAATGGGATTCTTTCATAACTGGTGGGCAGATCTGAGCCACGGTTGTCTTTGAGCAGCTGGGAGTTTGGGGGGAGCTCAGGGCTGGGTCTGGAGTAGGACCCAGAAGCCACAGCGTCAGGCTCCAGAGGGTGCCATCTAGGTTGGTAGAGGGAGAGCAGCTTTTTGCAGGGACTTCTCAGTCCTCCAGCAAGAAGAGACAGGTTTGGCCAGCCGCAGGGTTGCTGCGCTGCCCGTTGTCTCCTGGGCAAACCAGGAATTTGTGCCTTTGGGGCTGCATTTGAATTTACAGGGACTGAAAGTTGTGTTCTGTCTGTTCAATCCATCCAGCCATTTCCCATCAGCTGCAAAAGTACCCCGGGTAGCAGATCTGCAGATATCTCTCTCTCTCTCTCTCTCTCTCTCTCTCTCTCTCTCTCTCTGCGTATGTATTGCTTGGAATGCAGGTCCTTACAAAAAAGGCAGGTGGCAACTGCATTTCGTTTAGGAAGGATTTCTCCTCTCTCACACAGGAAGGAATCCCTCCCCCTCTCTCCTCCGACTGTTCCTGCTATGGCACACAGGTGCTTCACCTAAAAGCCATTTGCTCCCTGCTTCAAAAATACTGTTTTCGCCATATGGAAATTGAACCATCAGGTTTCTAAAATATTGCTGTTCTCCTTAGTTTTGGGCCCTCATTTGCTGCTTGTGGCATAAGTTAGCTAAGGCAAATATATGCAGATGAGAAAACGCTCATGGGGAGATGTGCCAGAACGTTTGCAGCTTCCTGCTTTATATTTATAGTCTTAATAAGTTAATTTTATTAGTGTTTTGCATTTTGACTTTCTATGTGAGCCAGCTTGGAAGGGCTTTGGCCCTGAGTGGTGTCAGAGCTCAGCCGGCTATTATTTAGCGAATAAGCAACCCAGAGGAGGCCAGAGTCAGGGTCCTGATTCCACACAGCCCTGCGGACCCGGCTCCGACTCTCTTGAAGGGCTCTGGAGCACCAGGTGCTTGGCTCCTGGCAAGCCACTGGGTGGCGCTCCAGGCCCACTCGGCGGATCAGCTTGCTTGCTCAAAGACCCAGCAGCTGCCTAGAGAAGCTGGGCAGGTGAGGAAGCGGCCAGTGTCCCACTTACAAACTCTTGGAGCAGTGAATGCTCCATGAGCTCTTCTTCCTCAAGCTCAGCTCAGCTTCTGCACCAGCAGCCATTACTGGTGTGGCAGTCAGGAGTGCTGGAACTACAGGCAGGTTTGTGTGGCACAGCAAACTCTTTAGTTGTAGTATGAAAAGCTACAGGAATTGACACTCTGGGGCGGGCGCTGGGAGGAAACGAAGGAGCGTCTCTGCCCAGAAAGTCTTGCAGGCGTAAAGAGCATTGAGAGCAGGATCACGTATTACTTGCCTGAAACCATGATGAGCACCAATCGCTAGGAATGCACAATTAATAAGGGAGGTAGAGGGGTCCCTAGCTGGCTGCCCTCAAACAAGCCAGGCCCAGGGATTCAGGTTTCAGACGGTGGTTTGTCTGGAGTGAAGCAAACCACAGTCTGCTGGGTGGCCCCCGCGCTAGGCAGAGGGTTGTGGTTTGCTGCTTGCACTGGCTTCACATTCAGCCGTTAACCATGAACTCTGACATGTGACTGAGGCTTATGACGGGGGTGGGGGGGGTGCATCTCCACTCGGGCCTGATCCTCACTGGGTGGCCTCAGGGCAGCCGTTATTTCTCACCTGTAACTACCTCAACCATAACTGGTTCCTCCTAAACTGCAAATAAATTGCAAATAGGTAAGGCTTCAAATGTTGAGGTGTTTTTACATATTTTGTATGCCTTGTGTTTATCACTGGAGCTCCAGAGAGCCCCTGGCCAAGAAAACACAGCAGCAGGGACTCTGTTTGCAAAGCTGGGGCGGCAGGTGGAAGGGCCACTTGGGGAGCTGGCTGCAATTGGCGGGCTCAATGGGCCCCCGTCTCTGCGGCATTTACTCCTCTTGGGGCCCCCAGCCTGTCACTTTACCAGGCAGGCTGCCAGATAATGCACATCTCAGCAGAGGCCCAGATGGTTTGCCTCTAAACGGCAGTGAGGAGGTCTAGACACGGCTTTTCAGCGGGACTGACAACAACCCTCAGCATCCATCTCAACCACCCACCTTTGGCTCAGCCTCTGACAGCCCCAGGCAAAGAGGCTGCAAGGAGGTCGGAAACAAGCACACCTTTGGGGTTCTGGAAATTCTGAGGTGCAAGTTCCAAAGGAGTGAGGGGTTCTCACTCCAAGCCCCCCCCCCCCCCCCCCCGCAATTTCAGCACCATAGCAAGAGACAATAAATGAAGGAAAATCAGGAGCTGTATAGATGCAAGTTGCTTGATTAGGCAAGTTTATTCTAAGCAGAAAAACTGAAGTTTCCTCACAAGAGAATTTGGAATGTGGTCCCAGGTTCCCAACCCTCCAGGAAGCAACTGGCAGCCTCAGTCAGGTGGCAGCCTCCTCTGAGATCTTCGCTTTACTCTTGAGACAGATTTTAACCCGGAAACAGCAGTGCGGAATGGGGCAGCAGGACACTACAACAAGGTCCTCCCCAGGACAGGTGGGTGCTACAAGGCAGCAGGCGCAGGGCCTTCCCACCCATCCCGGTGGCCTGAGGGCTGGCAAACTACACGAGCCCAGAGGCTGTGCTGGTCGAGACAAAGCAGTAGCTAGCGAGGAGGAGCAGGCAGAGTCCAGGGCTGGTTGGGGCCTCTGCAGGCTACATGTCCGAAGGGCAGTTCTCCTGGTCGGTGGGCATCATGCGAGCCGTTTCGATCTTGTAGGAATGCAGGGTGCTCTTCAGGTGCTCCACAGTCTCTGGGGGCAGCTGGCGGGTTCTGGACATGATCCAGGCGTAATCCACATGGAAGAGCCAGAGGAAATTTGTGCAGGAGTAGATCAGCGTGTAGTTCTCGTAGTCTGTGGAGAGGACCCAGTAGGGTGCTGCCGGCATGACTGGAGGGGAAAGGAGCAGGAATTGCCATCAGCAAAAGAGCCGCTGGAAGAGCCGGGGCTGGCTTGGCCGGCAGGAAAACGGAGGGACAAGAGAGGCCTGGCAGCATCCCTTCATTTCCCAACAAGGCCTCTCTTTTGTCCGGGGCAACAACGAAGCCCACGGTGCAAAAGGAATAAGGAGCCTGTTCACTGGTGACTCGGAGCCCAGCCGTCCCAAAGGGAAGCTGGGCAGTGCAGAGACTTCACCGAACTGGATCACAATGCAAAAGGCAGCCTTTAAAATAGATGTATCCTTGCGGCAAAACTCACAGCCGGCAATTGAGGAAATGGCTCTCTGTGTGTTTCTAATGAATGAGGCCTCCATCTGCTTCCTTGCCAGGTAGAAAGAAGCCACATTGCGCCAAAGAAGCAGATCATTGATAAAGGGATTGAAAATGGCCAATAGTGTGAGGCCCTTGTCCAAATCTAAGGCATGCTCACAGCTGGAAGACACTGCGCTGCAACACAAAGGGCGCTGCGGAGCTGAAGGGGCCACTCCAATTGTCAAGGGGCTGAAACAGCTCCCCTGGTGAGGAATGGTTACAACTTTGGGGCAAATTTGGAATATTGTGGAGAAAGCCAATGCAGAGAGGTGCTCCAATGAAGCTGTGTGTTGGAAAATCCAGAACAGGTAAAAGAAGCTATTTCTTCACACAGTGCATGGTTAACCTATGGAACTCGCTGCTGCAGGAGGCAGGGATGGCCACCAACCTGGATGGTCCACCAAGAGGAGTGGGCAGTGAGAGGATTGCCAATGACTACTAACCACAATGTAGCCAGCAGAAACCCCCAAAATGGGGCAGATTCCATTCTGCCTCCACGGTTGGCCTTGCAAGCTCCATCCTCCATGACTAGGGTGGACCAGCTATTCCAGAGGAAGAGGAGGAGCCTCCCACTTACTTACACGAGCTAAACTTGACCTGCAGCTTCGCCGGTTCATGGTGGTCTCTTTGGAAGGCTTCCCCCTCAATCTGGTTGATGGAGCCGTCAGAGCTGGAAGGAGAGCAAGACGTGCAGCAGGTGAAAGAGCAGCCCAAGGAGGACAAGAAACAGTTTACAAAACAAGAAACAGCATGGACACATCTGCAACCGTGTCTGGAGAAAGTGGACCACAGTCCCCTTGTGCCGCGGTTGCATTCACAGGCCTCCCCTTCAGATCTGCCTGCTTGGTGGGAGGCAGGCGGGGCCTTTTCGGTGGTGGCTCCTTCCCTGTGCAATTCCCTCCTGCACTTTGTGCGCCTGGTTCCCTCTCTGTGTTTTAAAATGGGCCTATGAGATGCAGCTATTCCTGTTCTCGTTTTAACTAAATGTATAATTTGAAACTGCCGCTGTTGGATGAGCTGCAGGTTTTAAACCTTCTGTGCCTCCCTTTGTGAGCTGCCTTTGCAGGTGGGTCTTTGGCCCTGGAAGGGGGCACCAAAACACCTAGATAAAGGCAAGCCTGCCATCCCCTCAGCCGGGGCAGCCAGAGGGAGGCGTTGGGGCAGGAGGGCCCCCCAGGAGCCCAGCAGGAGCCCCCAGCTCTTGCCCAGCCACCCCCTCCCTCCCCAAACCATGGAGAACTCCTGCCAAGCAGGAGGAGAAAGATACTTACAGGAGTTCCTTGTTCACCACTCTCACTTTCCCGTTTTCCTTGAGCTCATAGTGTGCCTGGATACATTTCCCTTTCTCAAAATTGGATGGCAGCTTCTCGATCTCGTACCATATCCCCTGATACTGAGAGAGGGGAGGGAACACACAAGAGAGCCACTCCACATTCTGCCCAGCCTCTTCTGTGGGGCTGCGATTGAAGCACCGCTCTGGAACAGGCTTCCTCACAGCCTTGAAGAAACCTCATTCTGCCCTGCCCAGCCTTGGCAATGCCCTCCCCACCTTCAACCCCCTCCTCCCGCTGCCCCCGCCACCCAGTGGTCCAGCTGACTGCTGAGCTTGGCTGCAAGAAGGCAGAGTCAGGGCGGGTTTGCTCCTACCTTGTTGACGTCAAAGCCCTCCTGGACTGGAGGGTCTGGGCAGCTCCCCATGTGGAAAGTTTGCCCCCGGGTCCCGCCGAGGAGGCCCAGGATAAAGGGGAGCAGCACCCAGTGGACTGCCATGGCGATGGGCGGGAGCAGAAATAGGCTCCCTTCCTGGCAGGGAAAAAGAGCAGAAGGGTCAGGGAGGGGTTAGATGGCCCTTGGGGTCCCTGCCAACTCCAGTTTTATGGGTCTGGCAATCCTTGAGCAAGGCTCAGAAATGGCCAAAGGGGCCTTGGGTGAAACTTCATCCCCAGGTGCCTGTCGAGGAGAGAAGGCAGGTGGGGGGGGGGGACCCAAGAAGCCCAGAAGGCAATGGATTGGCTCACAACTCAGCGAGACCCCCCAGGGCAGCTGCAAATATCGCTGGGTGGAGGGAGACCAACAGCCCCATGCAAGGAAAGGCGTCCCTCACACTCAGAAATAACATCACCAGTAGGACAGGTAGAATCGCTTTTTGGAAAAGAATCTTAGACCAAAGATGTACTTTTTATTTCATTAAGAAAGTTTATCTCCCACCCCTCCACATTAAGCGAGAGAGGAGAAAAGTGTTGGGATTCCTGCACTGCAGGGGTTGGACTAGATGGCCCTTGGCAATGACTTCCCTCCTTCTCTTTCCATGGTTCATTTTACATATCATAAATCCCTGCATATTTTACAAAAACTATGCCATTCAGTATTCCATTATTGCATCCATCAAAACTTGTTTACACTGCTGCCAGCATTTTCAGCTGTATACAGTTATTTCCCATATATTCAATAAACGTTTTCCAGTCTTCTTTAAATGTATGTTCTTCCTGTTCTCTTATTCTGTATGTTAAGCCTGGGAATTGTGCATATTCTGTCCACTTAGGTTGTTTTTCTTCTTTGGTTGGGACCTTGCTCGTTTTCCATTTGGGGGCTAACAAAACACAGGCTGCAGTAGTAGCATCCCTAAATAACCTTTTTTGACACCTAGGAATTTCAGTCTGAATTATCCCCAACAGAAAGGACTCTGTTTTTGGGGGGAAAGTACTTTTAAACATTTTTTTCAATTCATTATGGCTCATTTCCCAATACTCTTTTACCCTTTTACAAGTCCTCCACATATGAAAAAACATTCCCTCCACCTCTTTACCCTTCCAGCACTAATCTGATTCTGTCTTGTACATCTTAGCAGGCCCACTCGGAGTTAAATACCATCTGTGAATCGATTTCAAGTAGTTCTCCTTCAAAGAATAACATGCGGTTATTGCTGTAGCATCACTTTCCCAGAGTTTTTCCCAGAGGTTAAAATCTATATTGTGTCCTATATCTATTGCCTGGTGTGTCATTGAGGCTTTAACAAGCTCGTCTTTTGTTCCTGGTCTAATAACAAATAATACATTTTGGACTAAAGTTTCTCTTTGTTTTGTAGAAGTTCTTTTTCGAATTGTGAGCTTTAGTTGGAAAAACAATTTTGCTATCTAATTTAAAATTTCATGTAACTGATGGTAGTGTAACCACTCCGTAACAGCTCCTTACGTTTTGGCTCTTTGTTTTCTCTTTCTTTTTTGTCAAAAAACTCTGTTCAGTATCACTTAGGCTTAGCCTCTTATTGTAACCAAATCCTCAGGGGAGCGATGTTGAACTTCTGTCCATAATTTTACAAAAATTATAAAGATTATAGTAATAAACAAGCAAACTTTGGCCATTGATGGGGTGCATGGTCAGCTGCTGGTCAAGCATTTATCCCTGTTGGTCATTCTGGAGGGTCAACACTTGATTTTGAGCCCTTTGGGCCAACGCTTGCATGAAAAAGCAGCCCAGCTCCAAGCCCCTCCAGGCTCCTGCCCCTTGCCTGTGAGAAGGAAGCCCCCTCAGACTGGAGAGTCTGCCTTCCACAAGCCTTCGAAGAAGACCCCAAAGAGACGTGGTCTTGGCCTACCTGAGCTCAGGTGGTGTCTCCTGCCTGCTGAAAGCTCTCCTCCTGCAGCCCAGCAGCAGATGCTCTCCAGCCTCTCTGGAAAGGATCCCTGCAAGGGCAGCTCCTTTTATGAGCCTCTGGAGCTGGGGATCCTGCCCTGGCAAGCCACACCTTCCTCCCCTTTCACTCATCCCTTTGTTGCTGGAAGGAGGGCGGCAACTGGTGCCATCCAGAGGGCAGGCTCTTCGGCATCAGTGCCCTTGCCGCTCCACCCCACCACCAGCAGCAGCGGTCTTCTCAGTACCAGGCAGTCATTATATTTTTTTAAAGTTTGCCTATTCCCACCCCCACCCCCTCTTCAGTTAAAGATTCAATGCATTTGTGTCGGAAAGCAAAAAAAAAACTAGGAGAAGTAACAAACCTCTCTCCTGACAGAGAACCGCCCTGAGCCCGGCTTCGGCTGGGGAGGGCGGGATAGAAATAAAATGTATTATTATTAACAAAAGGAGGGATGGGAATGCATCTTAACTTAATGTTATTCTATGCTGCTTTTCAGATCAAACCCTTGATCCCATCGCCCAAGGGAGGAACCCTGGGGTCCAACTCAAGATTGTCCCTCCCACACCTTCAATGAGAGGCCACCATTTCATACCTTGGTCCTTGAAGGAGGTAAGGAAGACTGACAAAGCATTTACTAGATCAGTACTGATGGTGTGGAGAACAGGGAGCAAAGCCCTTCACCGCTGGTCCCATTCCTGGATCATCCAGCTTCCTCTGCATTTACACAATCTGTGACCTGCTTCCCAGAGGGAAAGCAATTTCGCAAGAGGAACTGCAAGGTAAATTAAAAGGCACTCACGCGACCTGTTTCAGGTAGCTCAGGCTCATTCTTTTGCACAGCGTTTGGAGTGCGAGGAAGAGGACCTAGACACACTTCCCTTCTTTGAATCCTTATGCAGAAGGCCAGACTATGCCCTGAAGGGTAAAGGTAGAGGTAAAGGTACCCCTATGTTAGAAGGGCTGTGGAAAGCTTGGTTCGTTTATTAATGTTTGGTGAGAATGTCCTGACGTTTAAAGCTTTTGGAATAGAGTATTCTCCATTATACCCACAATTACAGACCAACCCCTTTCTCCAAATCCTGCCTTAGCCCTCCTTGGACATAGACTTAGGTTCCACTCTGTGCCACAGTGAACTAATAGGCTTCTTACTGACCGCAACTCGATTAGTGATAGCTCAGCAATGGAAGAACCAGGCTGAAATACCCCTGAACATACGGGAAAATAAAATATATCTGGGATACAGCAATGTCTGAGCATCTCATCAGAGACAGGAGGGCAATTATTAGTCTCCTTCTTTGGAGGTCTTTAAGCAGAGGCTTGACAACCATATGTCAGGAGTGCTCTGATGGTGTTTCCTGCTTGGCAGGGGGTTGGACTCGATGGCCCTTGTGGTCTCTTCCAACTCTATGATTCTATGATTCTATGAATTAAAGGCATAACAAATAGAGACACCTTCCAAGAAACGTGGACCCCTTTCTTGGACCATGGTATTTATCAAAATCAAGACCTCCTTATACAGTACCAACTGCTCAGTATTCTCAGTGGAGAGGTTACGTTAAAGTCATCTGTTTTGACTGTTGATTGTGTAAGTGTAGGTCTAAGGAGAATGGATAAGTGTATTGCTGGATAAGAGTTTAATGGTTTTTGTACTTGTTTAAAAACCCAAAAATTGAGGCCAGAGCGCCAGGGGGCCGACTGGAGCATGGCCCAGGAGCCAGCCCGTTTCACTCTCTGCTTGCCCTGGCTCGGGAACAGCCCCTGAGCTCTACCCGCTCCAGCCAGACAGGAAGCAAGTTGCCCTAAGACACGGGCGTAGCCAGAATTTATTTGGGGGAGGCAGGCTTTGTTAGTGGGGAAGAACCGAGTTATCGGCAATGCTATTGGTCAGTTAGTTAAGTATTTTTATTTATTTACGTGATTTAGGGGGGCAGCTGCCCCCCTGCACCCCCTGGCAACACCAACGCCCTAAAAATAGATTCCTGGATCAGGCCAATGGCCCATCTAGTCAAGCATCTTGTTCGCACAGTGGATGAACAGATGCCCCAAAGGCAGGATCCGGGCACAAGAGCCCTCTCTCCTCCTGCAGCTTCCAGCAACTGGGATTCAGCAGCGCTGCTGTCTCTGACGGTGGAGGCAGAGCAGAGCCAGGCTGGCCAGCAGCCATGGAGAGCCGTCTCCTCCTGTCCAAGTTGGGTGGCCACCACTGCCTCATGTGGGAGTGACTTCCATAGCCTAACTATGTGTTGAGTAAAGGAGCCCTTCCCAACCGGGGGTGGATTAATGCCTCCCCAAGGCAGCCTTGCCCAGAACAGCAACCTGAGCCTCTGAAGGGCAGAGTCTGCATCACGGGCACAGAGGGTTCCCTGTGGCTTTGGAGTCCATCCACCCTGATCTCTCTCTCTCTCTCTCTCTCTCTCTCTCTCACACACACACACACACTCACTCCAGATCACATCCACGCCACAAAGTCAAAGCACATGACCTCCCCCCAAGAATCCTGGGCTCCGTAGTTTGTTCAGGGTACTGGGCATTGCAGCCCTCTGTGGGGGGTAAAGGGTGGCTCCAGGATTCTTTGGGGAAGTGCTGTCAATGGGCATTAAACGTCTGTTGTGGGTGTGACTCCTGTTGCCTTCCTGAGAGCAGCACAAGCCCAAAGCAAAAGGGATCTCCTTGCTTCCAGTGACCTGGATTTTCACCCCTTGCACAATTCAGCCAGAGAGCAAGGAGAGCCTGGGGGCTCCTGCTGCGGGATCTGACCCAAGTGGGCCCATTTGGACCAGCATCCTTTTCTCACAGTGGCCAGGCAGATCCCACCAAGCCACAGGAGCCCACTCCTAGGGGCCAAGGTCCCTTCAGCCCCCCTAAAATATCTGAGGGGCTGGGGCCCCCAAAGTTGGTGGGCCTTGTCCTTCATATGCTGTGTGCGTGCCACATCTTGTGACTGGTTATGTGGGGTGGGACTTACCTGGGCCACCCCAATATTTCATTCAAGTTGGCACCCCCTCCCTCCCTGCAGCCTCATACCCCGTCCCAGGAGGACTGGGAGGGGGGTTACCGGCCAGCCCTGGCAAGGTCTTTCCCCTTGCAAGGTCCGGACAGGCACCTGTCACAGTCAAGGCAATGTGTCACCTGCCAATTAGCTCAGAGTCATTAGCATTTGAGCAGAGCACATTCTTGTTTGTTTTTATATATTTATATATTGCAGCAGCAACCAGCCCCAAGACTTGAATGGCATCCATATAATCCGCTGCGGTGTCCTTGAGTAAGAGGCCACAGGAGTGGGAAGAGGGACGGGTGAGTCCTCTTCCTCCAACCCTCATTCTTCGCAGACGCAGATCGTCACCTGATCCCATCACCTGGCAGGAGTCAGCTAGCTGGGCAGGTGTCTCCATCCCCGCCTCCAGCCCAGATGCCTTCCGGTCCTTCTCTGCTTGCAGCTGTGCACAAGCTTGGCTCTCCCTTCCCCTTTCCTGCTTTTCGTGAAGATACACGTCGTCTTGGATGGCTTTGGGGCAGGAAGGAGGTTCAGGATGCAATCCTCAAGTGGGTGGGGAACCCCAAGGCCTTTCATCCGCCTCATCCAATGACCAGCTTAGGCTCTCCCCACCCGGGTGAGGGGGGCTTTCTCCTTCCTCCACACTTTCCCTGTTTTTATTCCTTAAATCATTTTCCTCCCATTGGGAAGGAAGGGAAGGGACTTCAAGGCTGGGGGAGAGGTGTGGGGTCCTTTCCCTGGCCCACCCGCTTTTGCCGTCCTTCTAATGTCAGAGTTCTAATATCAGCAGGACAGGAGTCATGGAAGACATCAGGGAAGCAGGGCAGGGGTTCAAAAGAAGTGGGGGACACCAGGCTTACCAGTAGTGCATGTGTAAAGGATCCAGGGGTCTTGGTGGACCACAAGCTTCACAGAGCTGCATCAACAGACGTCAAGTGTCCACATCAAGGGAAGTCAGAGTCCCTCTCTTCTGCCTTGGTCAGGCCACACCTGGAATACGATGTCCACTTCTGGGCACCATAGTTTAAGAGGGATCTTGATAAGCTGGAACGTGTGCAGAGGAGGGCGACCAGGATGATCAAGGGTCTTATGAAGCCGTATGAAGAATGGTTGAATGAGCTGGGGATGTTTAGCCTGGAAAAGATGAGACTGAGAGTAGATATGATAGCCATCTTCAAATATCTCAAGGGCTGTCACAGGAAAGAGGGAGCAAGCTTGTTTTCTTTTTTCTAAATTTCATTTTCCTAAATAAAACAATTAAAACAATAAACCAAATACAAAACACACATTTAGTTTTGACTTCCTTCCACCCCTTATTTTCATTTCCACTACATATTCTAATTGTTCCCAATATTTCCACTGTTTTATATCCCAATAATTGTTACTGCTGAATTTACTCTATTACTGTTAACTTTTTAATATGCTTACAGTAATTTTGCAGATAAACTACAAAGCATCTTCAATCTTCTTGAAATATTTTTTCATCTTTTAAATATTTTTCCATTCTTCCTTTGTTGGTATTGTGCCCCCTTTCCAATTCTGAGCATATATACCATTTGGGCTGCTGTAGTAGATTTCTGATCCTTTAATACACTTACACCTAAAAGAAAGCTTTTCTTTTAACTTTTAACAAATAATTTCTAAAAACATTTTTTTGCAGCTCGTTATATATATTTTTGCATGCCCAGAAGCAAGCTTGTTTTCTCTTCCTCTGGAAGGTAGGATTTGAACCAATGGCTTCAGTTTACAAGAAAGTGGAATCCAACTCCGCAATGGGAAGAACTTTCTGGTGGCAAGAGATGTCAACTGTGGAACAGGACTCCATTGCAGACTCTCCCTCTTTGGAGGTTTTTAAGCAGTGGTTGGGTGGCCATTTGTCATGGATTCTTTACTTGAAATTCCTGCATTGAGGGGGTTAAACTAGATGACTCTTGGAATCCCTTCTAACTCAACAATTTAGGATTCTATGAAGACGAGATCTCCCTCTCAAGGCAGAGGCTCTTTCTCTGCCACCTAGAGAGGGAGGGAAGATGCTTCCATGGGATTGCTGGGTGATAATTTTATTTTATAAGTAAATACATCCAATAACTAGAAGGCATGTTTCAAGGGGAATACGTCTTATTTGGTCAAAACCCGATGCAGGACAAAAATAGCAAACGCAACGTCCCATTTTAATGTCTTAATGGAAGTTTATTTTAATTCGCAACAACATGGAAACAGGCAGATAAAAGTGTTGGGAAAATTAATGGCCATCCGTTGTGACAACCATTCATGACATTCCAAGGAGCACATCAGAGCCACCGGAGTCCCAGGGACAGGAAGTGACAAATGCATTTCTGGAGGCAGAATCAGCCCCAACTCCTCAACTGCAGAAGATTAATGGTGGCTCATGGCACACTTGGGTGGATGATCAACTCCTAGGTGTCCTACTTTATGGAGGACAGTCCTCACTTTGAAGGCCTGGTCCGGTTGAAAGGCAAGGGAGAGGAAGAAGAGAGAGCTATACTACCTTTGCATCTGTACATGTACAATGTAGATATTATTATTATTATTATTATTATTATTATTATTATTATTATTATTAATATCCCGCCCTCCCCGGCCAGAACCAGGCTCAGGCTGTCTAACATCAAAATAAATAATACATTAAGACATCAAATTACAGATATACTGTCAATCGCCCTGTGATCCTCGGGTGAAGGCAGTATAGAAACTTAATAAACAAAAAAATGAGTAATAATGCAGCAGCACGTGCAAACTGTAGATAAATGTGTCCTTTTGTGGGGAGAACTTTTCATGCTGCTCTTAAAGCCCATCAGGTCCTTTCAAAATGCTCGCACGGGAGCAGGTGGCTCAACCACAGGTGAGATGGGACCGGAAGTCCTCTGTGGTTTGTGAGCAGATTTGTCATCCTACGTAAAAGCCAAGGTGTGCCATGGATGAAGGCTTTTGTGGTGCTGGCAAGTACCAGACCCAAGATGCTTCTTGTCTTTCAGTGGAAGTTTTCCCTTGACTGTGTGTGGCAAACGCCCCCCCCCCCCGCCCCGCCCAGGGCAGCTGCCCTCCTTCCGCTCGGCTGCCGAGGGGGAATCTCCTTCCGGCTGCGCATTCCAGGACAGGCCTGTGCAACTGTCCAAGGGGCAGGCAAAGGACAGAGGAGCCACAGGTCATTTGCACTGATGCCAAACGCCTCGTGGCATCAAAGCCCCCCCCCCAGCTGCCTGAAGAGCCCTCCTGGCTTGTGGTTCAACAAGCAAATCTGCTCCTCGCTCCTTGGGGTCCAGGTCACCCTGCAAGAGCACCAGGCTGGATGAGGCCTCCGGTTCCACAGACCCTTTAGGAGGAACGTGACATTTGGAGACCTCAGGGGCTGAAGAGGATCCCCTTGAGTAAGACAGGGGGCCATACATCAGGGATTTCCTGGACAAGTCCAGTTTTGGGGGGCCAGCACCCCATCTGGGAAGATTTTTGGATTAAATGTCCAGGTTTTGGAGGTTTTATTTTTTGTTTTTGTTTTTTCTTCTTTCAATATTTTTAATGCGCTGCATTCTAGAACAGGGAGCAGGCATCGAGTGGCCTGGAGCAGCCGGGGGGGGGGCATGCCAGGCCCCTTGCCAGTCTCCCCAGTCGCCTGGCCTTGCCTGACCTTCTCAGGGTTGCTCAGCCTCTCATCGTCAGCAGGAGGCCAAAGACAGCAAAGGGAAGAGGGGGGAGGGAAGAAGGGGGAGCAGGCAGGCAAGGAAGGGGGCAAGTGAGGGAGATGTGGGGGGGGGGTCTGAGTTTTTGATCCCCAGAATATGGCAGCCCTAGAGTAAGATCGCTGTGCAGCCTCACTTGACTCCCAGGAAGTCATCCCCTGCCCTAGAGTGAGGAATTGGGGGAGGCAAGAGGGGTCTCCATCACTTCTCAGGGCAGCAAAGAAGATTTACAGTAGATGCATGAAAACGGACTTAGCCAATAAACACCAGAAAGGCCGACTGAAACAAGATGAGCCAGTGAGGCCGCCCTGCGGAGAACGCTCCAGAGTTCTGGGCTGTCATTCATTGGAGACTTTAAGCAGAGGCTGAATGGCCGTCTTAGAATCCTAGAACTGTAGAGTTTGAAGGGACCCCGAGGGTCATCTCGCCCAACCCCCTGCAATGTAGGGATTTCAACTGAAGCATCCCAGGAGGGTGGCCATCCAGCCTCTGCTGAAGATGTCAGGAGTGCTTGTCCAAAGTGGGAGAGGAGGGGAGCCGGCCAGACCCCAGAGCTAGGCGCACCAGAAGCTGCCTGTGCCAGACCAGGGCAGACCACCAGAGCAGCAGGGAAACGGAGGCAGCTGGCTTTAAATCAGCTTTAATAGATGCCAAGCTCCTTCCAGTCCCTGACTGAAAGCCCCCCGGGAGCTCAGAAGCCCAGCGGGTGAGCAGCCACAACACCTCCATTCTTCACCAGGGCATCGGAGATCAGCTTCATGCCGGCAAAGGACTCCTCCCAGGCCAGTGAATTGGCTTCCCGCAGAGCCTGGCGGACGCGCTGGAAGGCCTGCGGGACACAGGAGGAGCGTCACCCACCCACGCGGGAGAGCGGTCACGGCCACCCAACACAGGGCAGCAGCCACAGGCACCCAGGGCATTGCCAGGCCCACAGGGAAAAGCTGGCAAGGGAGGGAAGCTCCGGGTCCTTCCAGGGCACAGCTGCCCTGCCTGGGCAAGAGCTGGCGCGGGGCTGGCACCCTGTGAGCCACCTTGTTCTTGGCCCCGGGGGAGACCCATCACCAGTGAGGCTTCCTCCAGGCCGGCGGAGGCTTCAAAGAGGCACAGCCAGGTGCTCTGGCGAGAGGCCCAAATAACTCCCTGCAATTATGGCTAATTGAGGAGAGAAGCATTTCACACCTGGTTACATCCTGCAAGGCTCAGCTCCTGCCCCAGGACTGGGAGGAGGAGGAGGAGGAGGAATGGATCACCCGGCAGGAAACGGGGGCTGGGGGAGGGGCAGCCAGGGGGAGGAAGTCTGGGTCTGAGAAGCCTCTGTGGGGCCAAGGCAGAGCCAAGGGGAGAGAGGGGCTACGGGGTCCTCCTCCCACCCCACCCCTTGCCTCATGGCACCACGTGCGGCACAAGAGCTCCTCGTGCTGCGCTGACGGCTGCTTCAGCAAAAGAGAGCGGCTGGCCCTGGAAGAAGAAAGAGAGAGAAGGGGAAGGCCAGAGCCCACAGGAGGGGAGCCCAGAGCCCAACACAGGCCCCCCAGGGGTCAGGCCCCTAAGTTTGCAGAGCCTGGGGGCAAACCGTGGGCCCCTTTGCTCTCGCCCTGCAAAGGCAGACTCCCTACCTGGAGAGAGCCACAGCCATGGCGTAGATGTCGATGGCAGAGTCCGCCACGCGCTTCAGGTGGAACTGCTGGTCTGATGGAGGAATTGGGGGGGGGGAGAGGGGGCGTCAGGCAAGATTTGGGGCAGCTGACCTGGCCTCTCTGCTTCTCAGTCCAGAAATTGCTAAGGAGGCGAGTTTGCTTTTGCAGGCAGACTTGGATTATACCCTCCCCCCCCCCGCCCGACCCATGACACAGCAGACACTGGACCTGCCCCACTGTGTGGCCCCCCAACAGCCCTTCCCAAGAACACCCACAGAAAGTTGTGGGGCCTGACAAGTGGCCTCCACGCCCCACCTCAGAAAGTCAGGCTGGGGTCTCTCCCCTGCCTGGTCAGGCCCTGCTCCCCATGGCTCCTGATCCAGGGAGGGACTTGAGGGACTTGCTGGGGGGCAGGGGGGGTACCTGCCACTGCAGCTCCATATTTCAGCAGCAGACTCTCAACCGCTTCACCAAACAGATCAATGGCCTTGGTGACCTGGACGGAGGAAGGGCAAAGGGAGGGCTAGCCTGGCATGCCCACACCCCTTTGCCCCCCAGGCTGAAAATAGTCCTGATGGGGGCCAGCAGCTCTTCCTTTACAGGCCCCTCCCACACCCTGTTTCTCCATCAGCTGCTCTTTGCATATTTACAGCACCTACAGGCGCAGAGATGGCATCTCGGAAAGACCAGGCTAAAGAACCAGCTGGAAAGTAATGGTCCTGTTGGTCAGGAGCCTAAGCCCCCCCCCCGGGGGGGGGACAACATCCACCTCTCAGGCAGCCGGCACTTCAGGAGCCTCTGGAGTGAGAAGAGCTTGCCCTTCCAGGCACCACCTGGGAACAGGTGTGGAGGGGGCTCTGGCACCCTGCTCTGGAAGAACACCCCATGCAGACACCCACGTAGGGCAGGGGTGGGGAACCTTCAATCCATGGGCCCACTTCATCCTGCCAAGGGGTCTCATTTGACCCACATTTCTCTCAAGCCAGGCCTACCTGCCCATCAGCTGATGTCACCGGGAACGTCAGCTGATGGGTGGGAGGACAGGGAACTGGATCACACAGCCAAGGCAACAAGATTCAATTTCTGCTCATCAGCTGATAGGCAGGAGTTAAAACCCTTTGCAAAAGCACTCTCTGAAGCAGATCTGTCCTTCTTAAACAATCAGGGGCAGAAGCAGGAAGAGCAGCCTGTATCTTACAGGCTTCATTCTGCTATCTGCCACATGGACCCCCACCATCAGCACCACATACCTGTCCACTTAGAGAAAGTGCCCAAAGCTGCTCCAAAGAGTGCTTTTGCAAAGGGCTTTAGGGCAGCCCCAACCACATGTCAAATCTGGCGCATGAGGTTGATCCAGATCCTGTGGGCCATTGAGCCAAAAAGCTTACCCTCCTTGGGGGGGTGTCCTCTTCACTGGCACGATGGAAAGAGAAGCTAAAGTTGCAACAGCATCTCAGGATAGGCTCAAAGGGGGACTTGATGCTTTTGAGGGGACCAGTTTTGCTGGCAATGTAACAAGTGTCTGCACACAAAGATTATGTGTGTACATAGCTCTGTACATCTCCAAGGTTTGCTTCCTTGCCAGCACCTGGATCCAATCACAGCTGTGCTCCAAACTCCTTTTTATCCCACCATGATGTCTCACCAGAGTCGCGCAGTCCTCCAGCTCTGGGTGAACATCGCCCTGCAGAGAGAGGCCACTGGGAAGCCCAACTTTCCTGCAGTGGAAGGAGAAAGGAAAGGAGATGTGCAGAACTTGGAAGAGGAACAGAACTGTCAGTTGGACATTCAAGATAGAAATCAGAAGGTTGATGTAGAGCAAACCAGGGAGTCTGTCCCTCCTGGCTGTTGCATCAGACCAGAGGGTAAAAAATGGTAAAAGCTCTAGTCTGTTTATCTACTTGCACTTCATGTGCAAGTAGGTTGGCAGGAGCTGGAACAGAGCAACAGGAGCTCACCCTGTCGTGCGGATTCAAACCACCGACCTTCCGATCAGCAAGCCCAAGAGGCTCTGTGGTTTAGACCACAGTGCCACCCACTCCCCCTCAGACCAGAGGAACAACCCAGGCACCCTCTTCTGCCCCTAAGCTGGACATGGGGGCTCACAGCCCCCCCAAAAGCCCCAGACATGCTCCTCACCGCTTGGCTCTCATGACAATCTCCTTGCAGAGGGCTTCCACCTTCCCCACCGGATTGGAGAGGGACTTCTGCAGGCGCTGCAGCTCCTCTCCAGCATACTAGGAGCAGAGAGAGTCGCCCTGCTCAGAGGAGGCTCAGCCCCAAGGCTGTTTCTGCGAAAGAGATGGGAGGGGGCACCCCACCCCACCCCTCCTGTTTCCCCCAGAGTCTTGGGTCAACCTGGAGCAGAGCAGAGGGCAGCTCCAGCCCATGAACTGGGGAACTTCCTCTAAGGTTCCTGCCCACAAAGGCCCCACGGACAAGCCATGGAAGAAGGGGCAGCCCAGCAAGGGAGGGCTGCCAGAGAGATTCTGACCTGGCTCAGGGAGAAAGCTCTGCCATGAACTCCTTTGGGCTTCTCAGCCTCCACTAGAAAACAAAACTAATGGCGGCCGACCTCATGGGGTTGGTGTGCCATCTAACAGGCTGAATATGGTGCTGGCAAAAGGACAACTGTCCAGGACATCTGCCTGGGCTCCTGGTTCACTCCTGGGGGGCCTCTGACTGCTTTCTCTCAGGCTCCACAGGGTGGGAGCCACCAGCAGCAGGCAGGCAGAAGACCATGGCTCAGGGGGCAGAGCACCCCCTTTGCACTCAGAAAGTCCCCGGTTCCATCCGCCATGGCAGCATTTCCAGGTATGGTTGGGAGTGTCCCCTGCCTCGGATCCTGGGGAGCCACTGCTGCCAGTCAGTGTAAGGTAAAGGGACCCCTGAGCATTAGGTCCAGTCGCGGACGACTCTGGGGTTGGGGCGCTCATCTCGCTTTATTGGCCGAGGGAGCCAGCATTTGTCCGCAGACAGCTTCCGGGTCATGTGGCCAGCAGGACTAAGCTGCTTCTGGCGAACCAGACCAGCACACGGAAACGCCATTTACCTTCCCGCCAGAGTGATACCTGTTTATCTACTTGCACTTTGACATGCTTTTGAACTGCTAGGTGGGCAGGAGCAGGGACCGAGCAGCGGGAGCTCACCCTGTCGTGGGGATTCGAACCACCGACCTTCTGATCGGCAAGTCCTAGGCTCTGTGATTTAACCCACAGCGCCACCCACGTCCCTGCCAGTCAGTGTAGGAAGTGCTAAACTAGATGGACCCCAGGAAGGCAGCTTCTTGTGCTCCAAGTGCCATCTAGTGGTGGGTCCTGAGGGCTTTGATTGATGCTTGTGGCAGCCAAGGAGAGGCTGAGTGAATTCTGAGAAGGCCAAGGAGGTGTCAGGGCCAGTGGGAGGGCGGCCCTGGTGAAAGGCCGGGGTGGGGGCTCACCTTCATGCCCCCCAGCGCCACAAACAGGCGGAGGATGTCGTTGGTGCCCTCAAAGATGCGGAAGATCCTCACGTCTCGCAGGACTTTCTCCACTCCCGTCTCCTGGCCAAAGGAAGCAAGGTCACCTCCACTGGCCTGAGGCTCCTGCCCAGTTGGGGCAAAAGGAGCCGCCCCTGCAAGCCCCCCCCCCCCCCCGAACCCAGGCAGGAGCACTGACCTTCATGTAGCCCATCCCGCCCAGGATCTGGATGGCTTCATCGGTCACTGTCCAGGCTGCCTCCTGGGGACGGAAACAGCCCAAGGCAGCAAGGGCAGCCTCAGCTGATCTGGGGCCACCACCCCAAAGGCCTTGCTGGCCAGACAGGTGCCCCCTCTGGGGCCGGAAGCAGGAGGCCAGCAGGGAACAGGTCAGGAGGCCAGCACTTCTAACAGGCCAGGGAGCGGCAAGCCAGGAATTTAGAGTCAAGGAGTGCCGCCTCAAGCGCTCAAGAGGGTGCCCCCCAACTCGTGCCTCACCCCCCTGCGAGGCCAATCAGTTTCTGCCTAGCAGAGAGGGTGGCTGAGGGATGGAGATTAGGGAGAGCCGGCCTGGCTTCCTTGGTGAGACAGGCCCCCCACCAACCCACCCAGTGGCGAAGCTGCATGCTGTGCTACGGGGTGGAGAGCAGGCGGGGGAGCAGCATGCATCCCGGGGGGCACTACAATGGCACCCTACTGGAATAGTGGTGGCGGGGGTGGTCCTCTCCCTCCGCACTCCCGTTCCTCCACCAGTGGACCCACCCCATCCACTCACGGAGGCGAAGATCTTGCTGATGGCAGCCTCCAGGCGGTAGTCGGGCACCTTCATGTCCATGTTGGCACTCAGCACGTAAGCCATGGCCTGGAAGGGGCGGGCAGAGGCACCGTTGGGCACCAGGCGGTGCAAGGGCTCCCAGGAATCCCTCCAAGGCGCAGCCGCCTCTTCCCGCCCCCAGGGCCTGTCCTCGGGCGTCGGGCCCGACGCCCCCCCCCCCCCCCACAAACACACCGCTCACCTCGGTCACGTAGAGCAGCATCGCCATGCGCGCCAGCTTCTCCTGGATGGTGCCAAAGCTGCTGAGGGCGCTCCCGAACTGGCGCCGGTTGGCCGCGTGCTCCACCTGCGGGCGGGTCAGGGCAGGGCCGGGGCTCAGCGCGGGCGCGGGCGGCTCCCTCCCTCCGGCCCCCGACGGCAGCCCCGCTCACCGCCTTGCGGAGGACGCCGCGCATGGTGCCGGCCAGCGCCGAGGCCATCCCGAAGCGGCCGTTGTTGAGGATGTGCATGGCCACCTGGAAGCCGCGCCCCCGGCCGCCCAGCAGGTTCTCCGCCGGCACCTGCACGCCGTCGAAGTGCACCTCGGCCGTGTTGGAGCACTTGATGCCCATCTTCTGCTCCGGGGGGCCGCTGGGAGGGAGAGCGGGGCTCAGACTCGGAGGCGCAGGGCGGCGCGGCGCGCTCCTCGGCTCCATCCCGGTCCCCGCGCAGCCGACGGCACGACCAGCCGCGTCCCAGGGGCGAGGGATGCGCACTCTGCCGCGTCCCGAGGCTATTCCCTCCTCCCAATTCCCCGGACCGTGGCCGCCCGTCCAGGCATCTCCGGGTGCTCCTCTCCCCGCGGGGCTCACCTGGTGACGCCCTTGAAGGCCCTCTCGACGATGAAGGCCGAGATCTTGTCCTTCTCCTCGCCCGTCGTCACGTCCTTGACGCGCGTCTTGGCGAAGACCGTGAAGATCTCGGCGGTGCCGCCGTTGCTGGAACCGGGAGGAGTCAGCGAGGGCGCGGGGAAGCCCGCCGGGCCACCCTGGTGGGGGGGGGGGTCCTGATCCGGATCTGTCCCTCACCTGATCCAGATCTTGCCCCCATTGAGGGTGTAATAGCGCTCGCAGGAACTGAGCTCCGCCGTCGTCTGGATGGAAGCGGCGTCGGACCCGCTCGACGGCTCCGTCAGGCAGAAGGCCGCGTGAACCTCGCCTGGCGCAGGGAGAGATGAGCCGCTCATTCGACGGGGCGACCCGGCCGGCGGGATCCCGGGACTCTCAGAGCCAGCCAGCGCCCCTCCCAGGTTGGGCGCCGCCGTCCCGGGCCTCTGGGCGGCGGCCAGGCTGGCCTCTCACCCCCGCGGCTGCTCGGCGGAAGGAGACCCGACGGCTCCCGCCCGCGTCCCCCGCCTGGTTTGGGCTTCCGACGGCGCTGCTGCCCTCGCCGCCCCGGCAGGTCTCATTTCGGGGAGGGGGGGTTATCTTACCAGTTGCCAACTTGGGCAGGTATTTCTCCTTCTGGCTTTTTGTGCCAAAGAGCAGGAGTCCCTTGAAGCCGATGGACTGGTGGGCACCCAGGGCGATGCCCACCCCGAGGTCGTGCATCCCGACCACCTCCACCATGCGGGCATACTGGGGGGTGAATTGCTCTGAGGTTGGCATCACGCGGGGCAGGCAGCCATTGATTCACCCAGCCCCACAAGGCAAAGATGGAGGAGGAAGGGTCTCCCCAGGGAGAGGAGTTCCCCTTGGCCCATCACACCGGGAGCATCAGTGCCACCCACACCCCCCACAACCCACACATGCTCCCACATCTCTGCGTGGGCAGGGGCTGCACGAAGGGGGAATTCTGACCCCTTCTCTGCCTCCTCCTCCTCCCCAGAGTCCCACGGGACACCCCCCATCAGTCCCTCTCACCTGCGTGTTGGTGAGCCCGATGCCCCCCAGCTCCTCGGGCACCTGGAGGCCAAAGCAGCCCATGTCCTTGAGGCCGGCCAGGGTCTCCTCCTGGATGCTCTCCAGTTCCTCGTTGGCCGCTGGGTCGTTCACTTCCTGCCCACAGTTTGAAAAGAACAAAGCAAAGGGCACAGACCCTCCCCTAAGGCCACTTTCCTGTGGCAGGGAGTTCCAGGGAAGATTTGGCCTAAAGCAAGAGGCCTCCTGCTAGGACTGGTTTGCCAAAAAGAAAAAGGGGAAGAGAGAGAGTTGTCTTCTGATCCGAAGGGTCTTTCCAAGTTAACAGCTGTGGATACATTTGGAGTCAAGGATCTAAGGGGCAAATCACTCAACACCCAAGACGGAAGAATTAGGTTTTGTTTTTTAAAGAATTTCAAAAGTGAAATCTGAAAAGGTGAGAAATGATACTTTTGGCGGATTTTGCATGTCTGAGCAATGTTTTTCCAGCTTTATACGCTTCCCTCCAGGGCAAGTGCCCAGGTGTGCCCTCTCAGATGCCCAGGGCACCCAAAGACAAATGCTGGCTTAATTTGGCAAAATGGAACCTCAGGCCTCCTCAGCCTCACTCACCTCGAAGAAGCGGGTGCAGGGATCCACCATGGCCCGCAGGGACTGCGCTTGCTCCGGGGAGAGAACTGGAGGGGGCAGAGGGGCTGGGGGGTCAGCAGGAGGATCAAACCCCTCACCCCACCCCTCAGAGACCCCCGCTGGCTGAGCTGGCTCCCGCTGCCTACCTGAAGGGAAGGGGAAGACATTCTCAGGGGCCAGGTGCCCGTTGAAGATGTTTGTGACAAAGGATGTTGATTCCTGAAAGAAAAGGCGGTGGCACAACAGAGCTCATGCCCTGGCAGCTTCCAGTGGGTGCAGGTCCCCTCCTCTCTCCCTCCACCTTGTGGAGGGGATGCTTTTCCGTCTCAGTGGTCCCCTCCTGAGCCCCAAGGCCGCCTTGAACCCGCTTCCCACCTCCTGCCAAAGCACCTGCCCCCGCTGTTGGCCCAGCATGCCTTCTCTCAGGGTGGGGGCAGCCAAAAGGAGTCCCAGGCAGCCTCACGCAGGGCGGGGGCAAGGAAAGCAGGGCTGAGTGACAACAGCCCCCATTCACCTTGTTGGCATGGCTGGAATAGCTCACTTTTTTCCGGTCAGGCACAACATAGGAGGGAGGCAGTAGCCTGGAAGAGGAAAGGCAGGAAACATGGGGGGCAGGAAATCACTGAGGACCCCCCCCCGCGCGCGCAAGCCTGTGTGGTAGGCAGCCCCTGCCCCCCTGAAGCCAGTGAGATGCAGCAGCCAGCTCAGACCTCTTGACCAATGAACCTCTCAGGTGGACTGAGGCCCAACAATAGGCTTGAGTAGCTCCTGCCAAGGTGAGGGGAGTGAGCTAGCTAAGCCTGCAGGACAGCTGACTCTATGGCATTAACCCCTTTGTGCATTCATCAGACTCAAGCACACTGGTTAGATGAGGCTGGTCATCCCGCAATACACTCTGTGGTGCCCTGCCAAGACCAGCAGCCCCTGTGCCAGGTCCTTCCCCCACAGCACACGGCCCAGAGACCCCCTCCACTCCACCATCCTGCAGTGACCTAGAGGGGCTTCTGCCCCCCGCCTTTGTTTCTGCTGTGCCAGGCATACCTGAGACTGGATTTGGCCCACAGCTGTCTCCACCACTTGAGCCCCATCCCTCGCTGGATCAGGCGCAACATCCTCTCTGCTTGGAGAGGTGGTCCGAGGTCAGTGGCGCAGAGCACCTGCTTGGTATGCAGAAGGTTCTGTGCTCAGTCTCCGGCAGCATCTCCAGGGGCAGCTGGGAAAGTCCCCTGCCTAAAATCTTGGGGCGCCATTGCTGCCAGTCAGTGAAGACAGTATGGAGCTAGATGCCCCTACTCCTGCCCCCTTCTGTGCAGCCCCTCTCACTCCCTGCCAGGCCCCCCTCCCATAAAAGGGCAAGGGGGAGATTATTATTATTTCCTTGCTGGGTTTGGTCTCTGGCACCCGCTAGGCTGGGCATGGAGGGAGGGGTGGCCCTGCCTTGAGGCTTGCCACCCGCCCCTTGGGGGGCCTGGCCTCTTCACCATGGGGAGCCGCTCAGCCTAGCCGTGGTGGGTAACAGCTGAGGACAGAAGTTCCCTCCAGGAAGAGGCAAGTTGAGCAAGAGGCAAGAGCCCAACTTACCTACAAAATGCAGCAGCAGCAGGAGGAGGAGGAGAGCCCTAACTGGGGAGCCATGCTGTGCTCCTACAGTGTGACACCACTGTTTCCAGGGCAATGTCACAGAGCTCTGTGATGTCATCTTAATAATAATAATAATAATAATAATAATAATAATAATAATAATAATTTATTTATACCCTGCCCATCTGGCTGAGTTTCCCCAGCCACACTGGGTGGCTCCCAACAGAAGTAAAAGCACAATAAAACACCAGACATTAAAAACTTCCCTAAACAGGGCTGCCTTCAGATGTCTTTTAAAAATAGGAGAGCTGCTTATTTCCTTGACATCTGATGGGAGGGCGTTCCACAGGGCGGGCACCACCCCCGAGAAAGCCCTCTTGTCCTGTTAAGGCCCCACCCTCCCTTTTGGCACTGGGGCCTGCCAATTCCTAAGAGGAAATATTCCCTGCAAACCAGCATGGGGGTGGAGTAGATGATCCTTGGGGGTCCCTTCCAACTCTGTGATTGTAATCACAGTGATTCTGTCACTCCATGAAGTGTCCCAGGAGCTGCACCCAGAGCCACAGGGTGTCATGGTCACGGCACCCTGACCTGCCACCCAGGAGGCTCCCAGCTTGACTTGGGTCTCTGCCACAATCTCAACGGAGCCTTTGAGAAAGCCCCTCTCTTGCCCCCGGCCACAGATACACCCCCCCCCACTTAGACACGGTGTACATGCTCTTTCCCTCGGTTATCAAGGGCTGCTTCCACTTACGGTGGGGTGGGGCGTGCTTTGCACATGCTCAGAGGCTTTCTTAGTAGGGCTGGGTGACTTCATTATGGCTTTAATAGTGATAATCTCCAAATGCTGAAGATGTCGTGATGATTTTGACTTGTTGGACGCTCGGGGGGCGGAGCATCTTCCTGCCAAAGAGGGGAGTGGGGTGCCTCTGCCCCACCTCTACCAGTTGGGGCTCCCCACTCCAGGATTGCAGGCGGCCTGTTTTGGCCAGGCGTGCTGTGAGGAGGCCAGCAGGGGGCAGAGGTCTTCAAGTCTTCATGGGGCTGAGCTGGGTGGCAGCTGGTCGAGAGGGATCCCTGGGAGGGGCTGGTCAGGAGGGAGCTGGCTGGGTGCAAGGCTCTGCCATGGCTGCTGCAGGGCCTCCTGTGATGCCTCAAAGGAAGCAGCAGGATTGCTCAGGCTGAGCCACCAGTGCTTTTCAAATGGCTGCATGCAAGGCAGCAATTCAGCCGGTGCAGAATATTCCCTGCAGCTCGGGGAAGCCAGCGGCCCATCTGGGCCAGCAGCCTGTTCTCACAGTGGCCAGCCTGATGCTTCAGGGGGTGGTCTGTGAGCAGGACGGGAGCACAAAGGCAGCAGCTCTCCCCATGACCTCCCCATGAGCTGTTTCCGAGTTCTGCTGGATCTCTCAGCGGCCTTTGATGCCATCGACCAGGCCATCCTTCTGGATCATCTCTACAGGGGCTGGGAGCTGGGGGCACTGTTAGACGGTGGTTCCGCTCCTTCCTCCTGGGCCGTGGCCAGAAAGTGGTGTTGGGGGATGAGTGTTCAGACCCCTAAGCTCTCACTTGTGGGGTGCCTCAGGGGGGCTCCATCCTCTCCCCAATGCTTTTCAACATCTATATGAAGCCGCTGGGGGAGATCATCAGGGGTCTGGACTGGGTGTTCACCAGTATGCGGATGATACCCAGCTCTACCTCTCCTTTAAATCAGAACCAGTGAAGGCGGTGAAGGTCCTGTGTGAGTGCCTGGAGGCGGTTGGAGGATGGATGGTGGCTAACAGATTGAGGTTGAATCCTGACAAGACAGAAGAACTGTTTTGGGGGGACAGGAGGCGGGCGGGTGTGGAGGACTCCCTGGTCCTGAATGGGGTAACTGTGCCCCTGAAGGACCAGGTACACAGCCCAGGAGTCATTTTGGACTCACAGCTGTCCATGGAGGCGCAGGCCAATTCTGTGTCCAGGGCAGCTGTCTACCAACTCCACCTGGTACGCAGGCTGAGACCCTACCTGACCGTAGACTGTCTTGCCAGAGTGGTGCATGCTCTAGTTATCTCCCGCTTGGACTACTGCAATGCGCTCTACGTGGGGCTACCTTTGAAGGTGACTCGGAAACTACAACTAACCCAGAATGCGGCAGCCAGACTGGTGACTGGGAGCGGCCGCCAAGACCATATAACGCCGGTCTTGAAAGACCTACATTGGCTCCCTGGACGTTTCCCTAAACGGCCTCAGCCCAGGATACCTGAAGGAGCATCTTCACCCCCATCGTTGATCCAAGGGCCTACTGGGGGTTCTCTCCCAGCGAGAAGTGAGACTACAGGGAACCAGGCAGAGGGCTTTCTTGGTGGTGGCGCCTGCCCTGTGGAACGCCCTCCCATCAGATGTCAAAGAAATAAACAACTATCTGACATTTAGAAGACATCTGAAGGCAGCCCTATTTAGGGAAATTTTTAATGACTGATGTTTTAATATTTTGTTGGAAGCCACCCAGAGTGGCTGGGGTAGAAATTAATAATAGCAATTATTATTATTATTATTATTATTATTATTATAGTCATCACCCCCAACAACAAGCATTCCTATACTGCCTCTGGCAGTGGAGGTGGAAGATGGCCCTTGTGGATCGTGGCCCCTGATGTTGTTGTTGTTTAGTTGTTCAGTCGTGTCCGACTCTTCGTGACCCCATGGACCAGAGCACGCCAGGCACTCCTGTCTTCCACTGCCACCCGCAGTTTGGTCAGATTCATGTTTGTAGCTTCGAGAACACTGTCTAACCATCTCGTCCTCTGTCGTCCCCTTCTCCTTGTGCCCTCCATCTTTCCCAACATCAGGGTCTTTTCCAGTGAGTCTTCTCTTCTCATTAGGTGGCCAAAGTATTGGAGCCTCCGCTTCACGATCTGTCCTTCCAGTGAGCACTCAGGGCTGATTTCCTTAAGAATGGATGCGTTTGATCTTCTTGCAGTCCATGGGACTCTCAAGAGTTTCCTCCAGCACCATAATTCAAAAGCGTCAATTCTTCGGCGATCAGCCTTCTTTATGGTCCAGCTCTCACTTCCATACATCACTACTGGGAAAACCATAGCTTTTACTATACAGACCTTTGTTGGCAAGGTGATGTCTCTACTTTTTAAAATGCTGTCTAGGTTTGTCATTGCTGACTGACCTTCTCCAATCCTCTGGCCACTGCTGAGTTTTCCAAACTTGCTGGCATATTGAGTGTAGCACCTTAACAGCATCATCTTTTAAAATTTTAAATAGTTCAGCTGGAATACCATCACTTCCACTGGCCTTGTTATTTGTAATGCTTTCTAAGGCCCATTTGACTTCACTCTCCAGGATGTCTGGCTCAAGGTCAGCAACCACACTACCTGGGGTGTACGAGGCATCCATATCTTTCTGGTATAATTCCTCTGTGTATTCTTGCCACCTCTTCTTGATGTCTTCTGCTTCTGTTAGGTCCTTACCACTTTTGTCCTTTATTATGGTAATCTTTGAACGAAATGTTCCTTTCATCTCTCCAATTTTCCTGAACAGATCTCTGGTTCTTCCCATTCTGTTGTTTTCCTCTATTTCTTTGCATTGCTCATTTAAGAAGGCCTTCTTGTCTCTCCTTGCTATTTTTTGGAATTCTGCATTCAATTTCCTGTATCTTTCTCTATCTCCCTCGCATTTTGCTTGCCTTCTCTCCCCCGCTATTTGTAAGGCCTCATTGGACAGCCACTTTGCTTTCTTGCATTTCCTTTTCATTGGGATGGTTTTCGTTGCTGCCTCCTGTATAATGTTTCGAGCCTCCATCCATAGTTCTTCAGGCACTCTGTCCAGCAAATCTAAATCCTTAAACCTGTTCCTCACTTCCACTGTGTATTCATAAGGGATTTGGTTTAGATTGTATCTTACCGGCCCAGTGGTTTTTCCTACTTTCTTCAGTTTAAGCTTGAATTTTGCTATAAGAAGCTGATGATCTGAGCCAGTCAGCTCCAGGTCTTGTTTTTGCTGACTGTATAGAGCTTCTCCATCTTTGGCTGCAGAGAATATAATCAATCTGATTTCGATGCTGCCCATCTGGTGATGTCCATGTGTAGAGTCGTCTCTTGTGTTGTTGGAAAAGAGTGTTTGTGATGACCAGCTTGTTCTCTTGACAGAACTCTATTAGCCTTTGCCCTGCTTCGTTTTGAATTCCAAGGCCAAACTTGCCAGTTGTTCCTTTTATCTCTTGATTCCCTACTTTAGCATCCCAATCCCCTATAATGAGTAGAACATCCTTCTTTGGTGTCACTTCTATAAGGTGTTGTAAGTCTTCATAGAATTGGTCAGTTTCAGTTTCTTCAGCACCAGTAGTTGGTGCATAAACTTGGATTACTGTGATGTTAAAAGGTCTGCCTTGGATTCGTATCAAGATCATTCTATCATTTTTGAGATTGCATCCCAGTACAGCTTTCGCCACTCTTTTGTTGACTATGAGGGCCACTCCATTTCTTTTGTGGGTTTCTTGCCCACAGTAGTAGATATGATGGTCATCCGAACTGAATTCGCCCGTTCCCGTCCATTTTAGTTCACTGATGCCCAGAATGTCAAGGCCCCTGATAGCCTTGTCCAATTGTCTTTTAAAGACATCCAAGTTGGTGGCCATCCCTGCGTCCGGTGGGAGGGAGTTCCAGAGTTGCATGAAGAAGTCTTGCCTTCCGTCTGTCCTAAATTCCCATTCACTTCAGTTCTAGTATTATGAGGGAGAAGTGCTTCTCTGTGCTCACCTTCCCCACCCCAGGCATAACCTTATGCCCCTCCGTCATGTGTTCCCCTCTCCCCTCTTCCATGCCTTTTCTGTGAGAGTCAGCTAGGAGCTGGTGTGAAATGCTAAGGGCTGTTGAACTGACTGGGAGCCACAGGGCTATCAGACTGAATGTAGGACTAGACCAGGGGTCTGCAACCCGCGGCTCCGGAGCCGCATGTGGCTCTTTTACATCTTTGCCGTGGCTCCGGGGCGGATACTAGCGAGGGGAGGAGGCGCATTGTGCGCCCTGACACTCCCCACTGTGGCGGGCGCTGTACTTGCTGTGATGTCGCATGGGGGCAGTGCGTGCGTTAGTCACGCACCGTCCCGACGTCACCTTCCCACCCGCGGCTCCGGAGATATATTTGTTTTAAATGTTGCAATGGTTTTGCGGCTCCCATTTGTTTTTTTCTTCGGAAACGGGTCCAAGTGGCTCTTTTCGTCTTAAAGGTTGCAGACCCCTGGACTAGACAAAGGCAATTTCCATGAAGGTCCATGAGCCGGTCCATGAGGACAGCACAATCAGAGGCATTAAAGGCCGCTGAGAGAGAGAGAAGCAGAAGCAGAGTCATCCTCCCTCTGCCCCAGTCTCCCCATCCAGGCCACCCATTGGGGTCCTGAGCCCATGCCTGAACCCAGGAAAACAGGGAGGGCTGCTGCAGCCCACCCCTCACTCCAGGGACTCCTGATTCTGCGAGGCCTGCTTGTCGGTCAGAGCAAAGCAATTAGCTGCCTCCAAGGTATATGAAAAGCCTGGTCTTTATTTTGTTTCCAAATCTGAAAGAGCCAAAAAGACTCAGAGAAAGGGAGCAGCTTCTTTTAAAAGTTCAGTCCCCCCACCCCAAGATCCACTCCCACAAGTGTAATGCAAACGTCACCATGGTCACAGAAAGAGGTGGTGTTTCGCAGAAATTTGTGTGCTTGACTGGCCACCTACCAAGCAAGAAAGACAAGTCTCTGCTCATCTTTCACCTTTTGCAATCTTTAATGTTTCCCTTTCACATCCAATCACAGTAATTGCCCTTTACCTTATCTGTGTTAAACATTTCCTCCTTTGTGCATTGATAGCTGTCCTTTTGTCCCATTTCCACTTCTGATAGCTATCTGTAATTTCCCAAGACCTTATTCTGCCCCGTGACCCTGTGCCCTGGAGATGAGGGCAGTTCCCAGCTTGTCCAGCCACTGCAACCTGGTACCTCTTTGGTTAATGTGTGTGATCCTTGGTTTGGCTTTTTTTTTGTAATTAAGCCACTTTCATACAATTTCTAGTGTTCATTCTAGCATTCATTCATGTTTTCCCTGAGTCTCCATTCATAAAACTGGCTGATATTAATAATTTCCGCTAGTAGGAACCTTATTTGAAATCTAGGTAATCCACCACCGGACCCAAGAGGGGGCCATTTCCAACTGAGCAGCAAAACATCCAGGGTGGGCTTCTTGAAGGGTGAGAATTACGTCATAGTAGATAAAAGCACCATCTAGCAGTAGTGATGCTTTGAGCAATGCTTTCTTTTCTTCAATCCCCCCCCCCTTGGCTTGGTTCTGCTGGAGTTCTTCCTCTGGGTTCTCCTGTCTTTTCCTGGTGTGTCTGTGGGGGTCAGGACTGGCCCCTGCTGCCTTTCTGCTTGTGCCACCCCCGTTGCAAGCCCAGGAGCCTTGCCAGGAAAGATAGCAGCCCCTCTCCATCCAGGGCACGACTCCCCTTGCAGCTCAGCGCATCCACTCTTGCCCAGAGGAGAACCAGCATTGTGTGTCAAAACCCAGAAACCCCCCGTTTCACCTTCCTCTGGGATAAGGCTTTCTTCCTCTGACAAGGGTGGATTCTGCCAGAGAGCGGCAGGATCAGACCCACAGAGAGACGGAGACGCAGGTGGGCTGAAACGGTTCATTTTATTTATTTCTCAGTGTGCAGATGATCAGGTGCCCATTGTGTTCCAATGATTGCATAGTGCAGACAAATGGCAGTGCTGGGGGTGGGGGTGGGGATGAAGTTTCACACATACCCCCCTCGCATCACTTGCATGCCCCACGGTGCTCAGGTAAGCGTGGCTTCCCTCACAGAAAAGTAAAGGGATACTGCTCTGCGAGCTACAATTCCTGGATTGTGGGGGGTTGGACTAGATGACCCCTGAGGTCCCCTTCAACTCTGCAATTCTGTAAGTTGGCACAAGGGGTCTTTGGAGAGCGAATCTGCATTGGGAAACTATGCCCAGTCCTCCTGCGACTGCCGAGTCCAATTACATGCGCTTGTTCCCAGCATCACACGCACGGCCCAAGAGCAGCTGGCGCATGCCTGAGCTGGCCAGAGGCCCACTGGGTGAGCGGCTCCCGGCCTGGGCCTGCCATGGCCTTGCCCTGCTTAGGGGGCAGCCTGCCAAGGGGTCCAGCTGGCGTGAGGGACATGGCTGGGCAGGTGCTCCTTTGCAAAGGGAAGAGCCAGGAGGTCACTGTGGCTGCTTCTGACGCAGAAGTGCTGCCTGCTCACGCCAGGACTAACACACTCTGTGTATGCCCAGAGACACCTTGGCCACATTTGCTTGGATTATGAGAGATCTTTAAGGGAACCCGCAAACCCCACCTTTTGGCTCTTGGGACCTGCAGCCTAATCCCATGCAGCCCCCTGGCTGGCTTAGAGCAGTGGCGAAGGGGAGATCACGGAAGGGAGGAGGGCCTCCTGCCATCCCATAATTTGCATGTTCCCCACCCACTGTTGCAGGGGAGGCGCATGTTCCTCAGTGGCGGGGGGGGGGGAGAGAGTAAGGTTACCAGTGTTTTTTTTTCCAAACAATCTGGGGACACTTTAAAAAAAAGGGGGGGGGAGTAATTTTTTAAAAAGTTTTTTTAAAAGAAGAAGTCATATCTTCTCTTCTGTGGTCTCCTCTGGGTCCTGGCCTGCTCTTTTGGAGTGCTAGCCACCGTGGAGTAGTCTCGGGTCAGGCCTGGGCTTGGCCACATGTCCTTGCCCTCCCAGTGCTCTCCTACCTCTTTCCCTCAGCGGTGGCAGCAGTGGCACAATAAGGTTGGGGCTCCCCTCTTTTTTCTCCTTCCTCTTTCTCTACTTCCTCCTCCTTTTCCTCTCCCCTTTCTCCCTGCATCGGCTCCAGGGTTTTCCTGGGCATGGAGTGCTGCTGGGCAGTTGGCCGGGCGCTCTCACTCCCGGCTCAATTTGGGTCGTGGGGTGTGTGTGTCAGCGGTTCCCCCAGTTGACGCGCCGGGAGTCCCTGGTTCCCCTTCAGCAGTGGCAGTCTCAGCAGCCCAGAGCCAGGCTGGTAGCGCCGTTCTCTCTGGCTGGCTCTGGGGGACATTAAATGAAATCCGGGGACATTCCGGGGACAGATTTGTGAATCCGGGGACTGTCCCCGGGAAACGGGGACGTAGAGAGTTGCTTTGTATGCAGAAGGTCTTCCGTTCCATCTCCAGTCGCTCCTCCGGGGAAAGTGCAGGAGGAGAGATCGTTGCTCTTGTGCTCAGATCCTGCTTGTGGGTTTCCCATCTGGTTGGCCACTGAGAGGAAAGGGGGCTGGACCAGACGGGCCCCTTTGGCCTGATCCGGCAGGCAGGCAGCCCAACTGGCCAAGACCTTTCCTCTTGCTCAGGGGAGAAGCTGAGGAGGCTCGAGGGGTCAAAGGGCTGACTGGGTGGAAGCTGCCTGGCTAGGAAGGACTCCTGGGGGGGGGGCTTGAGGGTCCTCGTGTCCCAGGCCCTGATGCAGCCCTTCCTGGGAGCCCCAGCTGAGGGCAAGGGGAAGTTTCTGCTGCAGCTGGCATGGGATGCTCTGCACTGGGGACCCCCTCCCCATCTTTCTGTGGGTGCTGGAATTCCTTGAGCAACATCCCCCAGCCCCCCACCTCAGAGCCGCCCCCTGTGAGAGACAGATCCCACCCAGGCAACTCTTTGTGAGGCCTCCAGAGCAGAGGCAGCCATTGGCTTCCTTGGCATGGGGGGAGGGGGGAAGGAGGGGGGCCAGCTGGCATCCCTGCAAGTAGTCAGTGGCCCATTTACACTCCCAGAATCTGGATGGCTCCCCCACCCCACCCAATGCAGGGTCTCCTGGCAACCGCCTTGCTTGCTGTGGGCACATTCAGAAGGTGCCAGAAGTGGAAGACACCCCCCCCCCAGCAGCTTTGCTCCAGAAGAACCTGAAGGCTGGTGGGGTTGCTTTCTTTGCCAGGGCTGCCTAGAGACACCCTCCCCAGCCTCAGGAGCCACTTGGCATGTGGCTAGTTCTGGGCCAGGATGACTCTCAGGCAGGCTGCCAAGATGTGGGCGTAGGATCCTAGAACCACAGCATTGTAGAGTTGGAAGGGACCCCAAGAGTCATCTAGTCCAACCCCACGCAAGGCAGGAATTGTTTGTTTCCAAACTGGGCACCAGGCCAATGGGCAGCGAGGGACTAGCGGACGTAGAGCCAGTCGGCCAGAGCCGTGGGCAAGTGGGTGAAGGCCTGCAGCCGGACCCACCAGCGGGCCTCCATGGGGTTGTAGCGGGCGTAGGGGTGCCGCGCGGTCAGCGCCTCGGTGATGTCGTCCAGCACGAGGGAGACGTCCCTCAGGCCGCTGCGCACAAAGCCCTCCATCCGGCGGACCTGCTCCGCGAAGTAGGCCTCTCCGTAATCCGCGCGGACGGCTGCGCTGGCCCCGCTCCACATCTGCTCGGCCTCGGCCTGGACTCCGTCCCGGGTCAGGATGCCGGTGGCCGCAATGAAGTTGCTGGGCTCCACCGCGACCACCCCCACCCCCCAGGGGTACATCTCCTGGCGGAGGCAGCTGGTGAAGGCCTCCAGGCCGGCCTTGGAGACGCAGTAGGAAGAGCGCAGAGGACTGGACATGCGGCCGAGCATGCTGCTCACGTTGACCACGCGGCCTGCAGAGGAGCAGAGAGGCAGGCGCTGGGCGAGAGGGAGTCTCTCTGGGGCCGGCCTTCTCAAAGGGGGCAGAGGTTGCCGGGAAAGGTCAGCGACTCATCGGGGAGCTTCCCAGCACCACCCCCATGGTGACTGAGAGAGGAGGGAAAGGAACTCTGCGTGTGCACAGAAGCACACCTCACCGAATTTATTTTCCGTTTCACTGCAAACCAGCTTTGGAGGTCAGCCGTGATGAAGGCCCCAAGTCCCACTGTCCCATGGGCTGAGCAAATCCACGCGGGCTGAGGCTGCCCACTGGAGCCTGAGCTCCAGAGCTGCCCCATCTGCCGCAGGATCTGGAGGGAGGGATCCTGCAGCCGGAGGATCGTGTCCCAGCTGCCCCACCTTCTGCAGGGGCTCCTCAGCTGCTCTTGCCAGGGCTTGTGACAGCCCCCCCCCCCAGGGGCTGGCTGCCCCTCCCAGGCCACTGCCGGCCCAATTCTGCACCAGGAAACCCTGGCAAGGGGACCGAGCGCAGCGGGGGGAGGGGGTGACAAGGAGGATGTCCCTCAGGAGGCGGACAGTGCCGTACCTTGGGCCCTGCGGATCAGGGGCAGAAAAGCCTTGGTGACTCGTATGGCCCCCCACAGGTTGACCTCGGCCACCCTCTGGTACTTCTCCACGCTGGTGAATTCCACGTCCCCAAAGGAGGCGACTCCGGCGTTGTTCACCAAGCCCCACAGACCTGTCAGGCAAAGCAGGAGATGCGTCCTGGTGGTTCTGCCGCAGGAACAGGGTCCTCTGCCCCCGAGGACACCCAGCCCCCTCCCAGGGCCCAAAGTGGGACCTTCTGAATGAGGACGCCAGAGGAACCTCCAGAATCAGCCTGGAGGGGAAACACAAGAGGCGCCATCCCTGTCAGGTGGCCTCAAAGCCTACTTCTAGGGTGGAAGTGGCCCCAATCCAACAGAAAGGTGAAATTAGCAGCCAAATGTAGCAAGTGCATATTCTGCTAGTTAGCATGAGAAGGGGTTAACACCACAGAGCCGTATTGCTGACTGGCACATACTCAGACTATAGAAACACAATTGGTAGACAGGGTTCTGTGTGATGTCATTTCCCCTCCATATGGTACTTCCTGTCCCCTCCTCTCTTCCTTTGGCCAGTGTTGGAGGCGGAGTCGCCTCTGCCTGCTCCAGCTTCGGGTTCAGGCCTGAAGCTACTTATACTGTAAATGTAAGTCTTTTGCCTGCATAGTTTTTACTGCTGCCATTGCTGTGAACCATTGCAAGATTATAAGCTATATTTTTAACTTATTTACAAATTGTTGCCTGATTGTTTGTTAAGAGTTTGTTAAGAGTAAGAAAGGGGAGCCAGCTTGCTTCATGAAGCTGGACTTGCTCAAAAGGAGCCTACTCATTCCTACGCTTTCAATTTTGCTGCCAAGAATGGGATTTTGAAACTCAGTCCCGGCTTGTGGGAGCCTGGAGGGATATATTGCAATAAACCTCTCCTCTCCCACCCACATTCTGTGCTGAAATGAGTAGGGCTGGTGGGGGGAGCACATCCGTGGGGGAGCCATGGGGTCTCCATCCCAGGCCATTTCCTCCTCTCCACGGATCCACCCCATTCCCTCTTTTCCCGTGTCTTTTGTCCTTGAATTCTGAGCCCCAGGAGGTGCCCCAGTGCAGAGGGGGTTCTGCTGCCCTCCTCTCTCCCGTTGCTGCCCCAACAGCCCCCAAAGAGGCTCTGGCAAAGAGGCTGGAAGAGTCTCCTCCAGTCAGTTCCACCCAGAGAGATCCACCGAAGGACCTTCTGGCAAGTCCTGCACTGCAAGAGGTTGGACTAGATGAGTCCGCCAACTTGGCCATGCTCTGATTCTGTGAGTCTCCCAGGGGCTGCCAAGCCCCACGGCTGGGTGAGCTGAGGCGCTCTCTCTGCTGCCCCCTCTCTCCCCCAAGGGGACTGGAAGAGACGGGGCAGCTCTCTCTCTCCCCTCCTTACAGCCCCCTCTCCCCGACCTCCCAGTCTCTGAGTCAAAAGGATCCTGTACAGAGAATCAGGAGCAGCACCTCCACAAAACTTGGGGGACCATTTCTGCATTTGGGGTGGGGGCCAGAGGTCTCTGCGGGGGTGGGGGGCTTCTCCGTTCCTGCCTCTTGCACAGAGAAGGGGTCCTTTGAGGCTGGCTCAGCTGAGGGCATCTTTGGGGCTCCTTACGCAGCCCCCCCCAAAGCCTCTTGCTTGCCTGGCCCCATGCCCATGTGCCAACCCTCTCCTGCTTCATTCCTCCCACCCATGGAGACCCCTCCCTGCTCTGGCCCAGCCTCCTCCTCCTCCTCCCTTCTGGCCCTGATCCCTGCTCTGCTCCTCCTGCTGACTCCCTTGGGTGGAGGCGGCCCCTTGCACAGTCCTCCCGGCCTTGCCTTTGCCCTCCTTCGCTCTTTGCAATCCTCCTCGGCCTCATCCCGCCCCAGGGAATGTGGGGCTCAGCAGCAGCCAGAAAGGCTGGGCCAGGGGGTGCTGCTGCTGCTGCTTCTGAGGCTGCCACGGGGGGCGGGGGCACTTCCTAAAGCCTGATCAGAGGTCCACACCTCATCCTGGATCAGGCCCCCAGGCAGGCAGCCCCCCCCCATGCCTGCTGTGCAGCTAAGATGCCTTTTTCCCTGGCCCTCACCCACAACTGTCAGTGCAGGAACAAAAGCCAGCCTACCCCTGGGGGCAGCCGGCTCTCCCACCCCAGGCCACCTTCCTGCCCACAAGGACTTGCCTCCCCAAAGGGAAGATGCCAGTTTAGAGTAAGAGGCACCATGGTGGAAGTTTATACAATTGGGCCTGGCAGGAGAAGCAGACAGAGATAAGTTTTCCTCCTTGTCTCCTAACTCCAGGACTCCTGGGCATCCAATGAAGCTGAACGTTGGAAGATTCAGGACAGAGAAATCCAAACTCCAAGAAAGAAGATTCCACCTAAACATTAGGAAGAACTTCCTGACAGTAAGAGCTGTTCGACAGTGGAATTTTCTGCCAAGGAGTGTGGTGGAGTCTCCTTCTTTGGAGGTCTTTAAGCAGAGGCTTGACAACCATATGTCAGGAGTGCTCTGATGGTGTTTCCTGCTTGGCAGGGGGTTGGACTCGATGGCCCTTGTGGTCTCTTCCAACTCTATGATTCTATGATTCTATGATTCTAGGAAAGACTTCTTCATGCGGCACATAGATAAACTGCGGAACTCCCTTCCACAGGAGGCAGCGATGGCCATCAACCTACGAGGCTTTCCAAAAGGACTGTGCCAATTCATGGAGGATGAGGGGGCCGCAGGAGGGGAGAACTGCTCTTGCCCTGGGGTCCTGCTTGTGGGCTTCTTCCTGTGGGGGCCTCTGGTTGGCCATTCTGAAGATGCTGGACTAGATGGGTCACTGGCCTGATCTAGCAGCCAGGCTCTTCTGAGTTCTTATCTCGTGATCCCAGCTCCATCCGCTGCCTCTTTTCCAGGAACTGAGCCACCTCCCTTTGAGGCCCCCCCCCCCGACCTCCACCCTCCCCACTGCCTGCTCAGGATCAGCCAGGATGAGCCTCCCCTCTGTGCCACCCGCCCCACAGACACCAAGCAGGTCCCTCTGGCCCTGCAGCTGCCCCAGGGATGCCCGGCTCCAGGGGAGCAGAGACACCCCAGCCCCCACGTGGCCCTGGCCAGAGGGCCCTTACCTTGCTCAGGCCCCTTCAGGCTCCCGGTCACGAGTTGGAGAGCCCTGGCCACCTCCTCCTCGCTGCAGACGTTCATCTGCAGGACGTGCATCCGCCCTGAGGGTCCCAGGCGCTCCAGCTCCCGGGCACCGTCTCCTCCTTGGTCCTGCTCAACAGACACAGGAAAGAAATCCCTTGCCCACAACAGTCTGCCAAGAGTGCCCCCCCTCCAATCCACTCCCAGGGGCCCCTGGATCAGGCTGGGGGCTGCTGGGGGCTGGCACTTAGCTCCCTGACCCCCAGCTGCTGCTTCCTTGTCTGCCGGAAAGAGGGCAGCATTGGCAACCGTGTTTTAAAACCTGCTTCGTGTATCTGGGGATGGAAAACCAGGATAGTGTAATGAGTTGGGGGAATCAGGCTGAATGCCAAGACATACCCAAGCCCTGGATCCAGCAAGTGTTAGAAGACAAGCCAGGCTAACTTCCCCAGGAGGAGATCGCTTGGGTGATGGGCCGTTACGAGAACAAAGGAAAGGGGCTCTGTGTGAGATGGCAAAGGGGTGGCCTAGCAGGTGGTTGGAAGGAATTGTTGTTATTATTATATTGCTTCCTAGACATCCATCCATCTGGTGGGTGGGGGTCCTTGGTGGGTGTTCCCACTCCCCTCCACCAGGCAGGCCAGGGGACTAGGACTTTGCACCCCCCCCCCAGCTCAGCGGCCTGCTCCCCCCTTCTCTGCTCCAAAGGCCCAGGCAGCCCAGAGGAGACGCCCTGTCTGGCTCTCCTCTCAACGGACAGAGGATGTGGGCCGGCTGTATCAGGAGGGATTTCCAGATTCATAAACTGCCCCACAGCCACAGGCTGCCCAAGGGGGTGTACAAGCAGATGAAGAGGGTTGCAGACTCAGCTGAAAGCAGTAAGGCCATTCCCGCGATTGTGCAAATCCAGCGGCTGATGGGCTTTTCAGGGAAAGCCTTCGGGATCAAGGGCATATTACGGGATTAGTGGTTGCCCAACTTCGTTTGAAACCACAGGGAAGACACGAACCCTTTGCAAGGAGAGCAGAGGGTCCCCAGAGGCGATTCTGAGGCGGAAAGCCTGGCAGTTGGGATGGGGGTGGCCAGGAATGTCACCGTCTTCTGGGAACAGGAGACACAAAATCTGGCAGGGGAAGGTCCTCGCTTTGCAAACGGGTTCAGGGGCTGAAGGGAATCAGGAGCCCAGAGGAAGAGTCCCGGGGCCTCTCTCTGCCTGCGCACGGATGTCCCCCGCTGCCCCGGATGTTTACAAGGGACCCGGGCGAGGCGGCTGAGGGCACGTGGCCTGGAGCCGTGATGAAGAACCTGCACCTGCTGCTCCTGCAGTGTGGGGAAAGTGAAAGTGAGCCGTCACCGTCTCCACGGCAACAGGGCCAGGCACAACCTCACTTGGGATGGAAACTTCCAGGCTTGGCCGCCTCCCAGCGGGGGGGGGGGGGGCTCACTGGCCCTGCCAGGTCTCCCAGGCAGGCAGGGAGGAGGGAGGTCACCTTGGCTGGCCTGAACCACAAGGGAGACGGCTGGGTGACCTCTGGGTGACCCTGGGCAGGAAGGCGGCTGCGGGTGGGGAAGAAGGTGGGGAGGAGGCCACCCAAAGGCCCTCTCTGGCAGGAGGAGGAAGAGGAGGAAAAAGAATGGCAGTTGTCTCAGGCCCAGAGATCTCACCAGCCAAGGGAGCTCCCCTCACGCAGCAGACAAGGCCCGTCTGTGGGACAGGAGGTGGGGAAGGGGCAATGGCCGGCCCTGACCTCCCAAATTCCCCCAGAACGTGTCCTCTGGACACGTTCCAGTTTGAAGGACACTGACAAACTGGAACGTGTCCAGAGGAGGGCAACCAAAATGGTCAAAGGCCTGGAAACGATGCCTTATGAGGAACGGCTAAGGGAGCTGGGCATGTTTAGCCTGGAGAAGAGGAGGTTAAGGGGTGATATGATAGCCATGTTCAAATATATCAAAGGATGTCACATAGAGGAGGGAGAAAGGTTGTTTTATGCTGCTCCAGAGAAGCGGACACGGAGCAATGGATGCAAACTACAAGAAAGAAGATTCCACCTAAACATTAGGAAGAACTTCCTGACAGTAAGAGCTGTTTGACAGTGGAATTTGCTGCCAAGGAGTGTGGTGGAGTCTCCTTCTTTGGAGGTCTTTAAGCAGAGGCTTGACAACCATATGTCAGGAGTGCTCTGATGGTGTTTCCTGCTTGGCAGGGGGTTGGACTCGATGGCCCTTGTGGTCTCTTCCAACTCTAGGATTCTATGATTCTATGAGAAGGAGCTGCCCACACAGCCTCCCCCACCGGCCTCAGGGGCTCTGTCCTTGGGCACAGCCAGGGGCCTAATCTGCGCCCACCCCCAAGTCAATCTGCCCCCACAAAATCCAACCAAGTTTGGTGGCTGCAGCAAAAAGGGAGCACAATGAAGCAGGCGCCCTGCTGGGGGGGGAGAGGGGGGGCTGGCACCCCACTCACTCACAGTGTTGTATGAGTTTATGCCAATAAGAACTCGGCGGCTTGCAGCAATGGCAACCCCCACAGCTGGGATGCCCCCCTGGGTGAAGCGACCTCCCTTGGGGCACAAAATATGAGCAGTCCCCGGTTTAAGCTCCCCGGTCTCCTCTTTCCCAAGTGATGTTCTCCAGAGGCTGTGGGACTCCTCCCAGCGCCGCCGATGGTCGGGGGGGGGGAGGACGAGGGGGGGAGTCGTAGTTCAGCAACCCCTGGAGGGCACCCGGTTGGGAAAGGTTGCTCTGCAGGGTGGGCACAGCAGCTGCTTCTCTCCTGAGCCCGTCTCTCGTCCGGCTGGGTGGGCAGCAGCAGCCCCCCCTCACCTTGAGCAGGCAGGCGGCAAAGACGGTGAAGCCCTCGGCGTGGAGGCGCCTGGCCAAGGCCTGGCCAAAGCCTTTGTCGCAGCCGGTGATGAGCACGGCCTTCCCGTCGGCCTGCAGGGGGAGACAGGAAGGGGCCCCCTCAGAGGCTGCGGAGAGCCAGGAGGAGCAGGCAAGGCTCAGCCGCCAGGGAGAAAGCATCTCTACGCTCTAGACCAGAGGGGTCCACGTGCGGCCCTCAAGGCCCTTTGGTTGGCTCCCGCCCTCCTGCTTCCCTAGTTAGGACGTGCTCCGCTTTGGGAAGGAGATGCGAAGGCACCAGGGAGGAGCTGCCTGAGCCTCGTGTCTTCATCGCAAAGCCCTCCGCCTCGCTTAGCCGGTTTGGGGAAGGCGGCAGGAGGGCCAGGCAGGGCGTGGGTGTGTCAAATGTCGGCCTCTCTCCCCTAATGACCCACCCTGAGAGACGGCTTCACCCAACCACCCTCCCAACTGGAGGGTCCCAATCCAGCTCTCCTGCTCCCACACCTCTCTCAGCCATCCGTGTCCTAAGAGGCTCAACAAAGGCAGATTGATGGCTTTAAAGAATCAGGAACATTCTTGCCTACCTCTTCCAGCTAAGGATGGGAAGAGGCAGGCAAGAGCAAGCCCAGAGGGGCTGGGAGGAAGCAGGCCGGACAAGCCCCCCCCCCCCCCGAGAGCAGAGTTTGCCTCGCCTGATCTGCGCCCCCTGAAGTCACAAAGGGGGTCACCCTCCCTCTGAACCCACCCCATTTTGTGGCTTGCCACACTTGTCGCTCTCTCCTGGCCAGCTCAGAGGTGCTGCACCTCGTCCCGACTCCTAGGAAGCAACGGTTCACTCAGAAGCCTCCCGCATGGTGGCACAGCAAGGGCTAAGAGCTGCTCCCTTGTGGGCACCAGGCGCAGAGGCAGGGAGCTGTGGCCCAGCCGTGTTTGCTGCGGAGACACCCAGTGGGCACGGCCCCTTCCTCCTTCCTGCCCCTCTTTCCTGGGCACCTTGTGCAATGAGCCGTCTGGAGGCGGCTTCAGCCGCAACAAGTTGTGGCGGCAGATAAGGTTCAGGCCTCAGCTGCCAAGCCAGATCCAGAGCCGGTTTTTCAGGGCTGGGAAGCTGCTGAGCAACCGGCAGGCAGGCCTCACCTGACCCGACTGCTCTCAAGGACAAGCGAATGGGAAGTGCGAAGCGAGAGAGAGCCCGCCTGCCAAGGGCGGGTGACTGGGCTGCTGGCATGTGCGGTGGCATCTCCCCTGCGTCACCCTGGGCGAGGGAAAGAGTGACCGGCCTGGAAAGTCCTCTTGGGACACGGCCTGCCCACCCAGACCAAGGAGAACTCGGCTCTGGAAGCAGGCCAAAGGCAGCCAGGACAGGAGCTATTTTGAAGCCCACAAAGGAACAAGAAGGCCTGGGGTGTTTACAGTCCTTGTCAGCCTCCACGCCTCCCTTGCCGGCCCTCCCTCCCCACAGCCACAAAAGTCGACAGGCCAGCTTAACGGGGGGGGGGGGGTGACCAACGGACGGAGCCACACCTGAACGTGATTCAACAGCTGCTGCCTTTGGGAGCGCAATAAACTGGGAACCCTCCAGACTAGTTAAGGCAGAGCGATGGGACCTAGGATTGTTTGGAACCACATTTTAAGCACAAATTGCTCAACTCCTAGGGCTGCCATACGTCCGGAATTCCCCCCAAATAATGTCCAAATGGAATATTGGAGGATCGGTAGAAATGTTTGGGGAAACCCGGGCATATGGCAACCCATGTTGGAAATGTATATTCCTGCCCCCCCCCCCAATTTTCTAAAAAAATAGCTGTTGAACTATTCTGCAACCCTACCACCCCCAGAAGCCCCTGGTGTCCTGGTGCAAATGGCTAAGTACCGTACCGTATTTTTTGCATTATAAGACTCACTTTTTCCCTCCTAAAAAGTAAGGGGAAATGTGTGTGCATCGTATGGAGCGAATGCAGGCTGCGCAGCTATCCCAGAAGCCAGAACAGCAAGAGGGATTGCTGCTTTCGCTGCAGAGCGATCCCTCTTGCTGTTCTGGCTTCTGAGATTCAGAATATTTCTTTTCTTGTTTTCTTCCTCCAAAAACTAGGTGCGTCTTGTGGTCTGGTGCGTCTTATAGAGCGAAAAATACGGTAAATGCTGTTCTCTAGAGGTGAGGCAAAGGTGCCCAAGGCCAGCTCTGGTCCAGCAGATCAGCCGGAAGGAAAAGAAACTCCAGCAGCCTGGATCCAAAACAGAGCCACAGCAAAGGAGGCCCTAACCCTAAGGCACACTGGCTTGGTGATCTCTTCCAGCTGGGACTATTTTCAGAGGTGACCTTTGCCTGCCTCTGGGTCAGACTCTGAGCCCCACATTCCCCTCTCAGGCACAGGAGGGGTTTGCCCTCTGTCAAGGGCGAACAGGAGCCCCTCTGTGGTGGGGATCCTGGCACTGCCTGGCTCTAGCCTGGCTCCCAGGGAGGCAGGAGACACCTTGACCTGATCTCCCTCCATCTCTCCCCTGCTCTTCTCACTCTCCTGTCTTGTTTGCTCCCAGGAGGCCTTGTGGACCCTTTGACTCGGTTTCCCTCCTGGCCGCTTGGGCTGAGAAGGGCTGCCCAGTCCACAAAGAGGGGGGTGGATTTAGATCAGTGCAGCTTAAGTCTCCAAGGGGGAAAAACAAAATCCTGCAAAGTTCTTGGTGTAAATCAAGTTTCACGTTTTGTAACCTGGCTCTTTCCTAATAGCAATGAGCTCGCTGTAGCCATGGAGCCATGTTTACTTGCAGCTAAATAGAGTCCTTTGTGCTGCGCAGGAACCCCAAACCTTCATGTTGCCAATGTGACTTTTGCACAGAAGCCAAAAAGGAGGTGGGGGGGGCTGCAATGAGTGACTTTGTCTCTCTCTTGCAATGACAGCAAGCAAGACCATTTGTTGGGGGGGGGGGGCTGTGACTCAGTCGGAGAGTATCTGCTTTGCAGGAAGGTGGTCTCAGATTCCATTCCTGGCATTGCTGAGCTGGACTCTTTCTCCCACTGGCAGGCAGAGCAGCCTGCTGAGCACTCCTGCGAATCCTGACACCCGCCACCCCCCACCGTCTCCTTTCATTCATTGTGAACTGGGAGACTGGTTAGGGCTGCCCAAAGGGACTTGGCACTTATGCACAGGCACTGCTTTTCATGCAGCCCAGGGTCCAGTTTTGGGGCTGGGTCTCACGGCACTGCTCCTCGCACACTGAGATGTTAGCCAGGGTCTTCTGTGTCCCCCTGTCTCCTGCCTTCCCAGCTTGCTCCAGGCAGCTAATTAAGTACAATCACAAAATGTGGTTTTTCAGAATTTCACCACAATGATCATGACCCCATTGTGAACCATCATGTGCTCCAATTGCCAGCAGACTACTCTAGAACAGCCTCCTGTGATTGATTGCAGAGTAAACGTGATAGAAAATTTGGTATTAAGAAACGCACTGAAATTTTTTCATTTATTAATAAAAGAAAGAAAAAATGTGCAGTTATGTTGCCATAATCAACGGATTTGAATTGAGAGGAGGAAGCAACCTCCCCCCCCACCTGAGCCCAAGATTGGCAATATTTGTTTTCATTGGTTAAGCAATTACAAGGCAAGAAAGCAAATGGGATTGAAAGGTTTTTAATTGGTTTGACAAATGTGCTTTATGGTATCAATCACACAACAGAATTAAAAATCTGCTTCCTTGATTTTCCCTTCAAGCCAGTGCAGCAGCCCCCCTGCCAGAGAAAAAGGGGCTCCAGAGCTGGGCTCTTCAGCTTTGGGGATGCAGAGACCCTGGGCCTCCGGGCTCCACCCCACCCTCTCTGGGGCACGCCTTGCTGACCCCTGCAAAGAGGATGCGGGGGGGGGGGCAGCTTTCTTCCTAGCCCACAAGGCAGCGGAGCTTCCTTGGAGGTGGCTCCACAATTGTTGTTACTTTGAAGATTTGCACCTTGCCTTTCAAGCAATGATTCTCAAGGCAGCAAACAAGAAACAGGAAATATTACAAAACCCCAACAACACCCCGCCAGGCACGCAACTGAACGCCTTTCATTGTTTCAGTTTGCAAGTTTTAGTCTGCTGTAAAGTTTCTTGCAATTGCCCTGGAATCTGACATGATGAAAGGCAGCTTTAAGTAATTGGCTGTGTGGATTGCAGCATTTGGGACTTTTAGCTTAGAGAAAAGGTAAGAGGTGATGTAGATGGACGTTTGTAAAGTTACACCTGCCATGGAGAAAGGGGGTGGAGAAATGTTTCTCTCTGGTAACACTGGAACTCACGGATATCCAATGAATGTCAAAGGGTTCCGGGCACAGAAGAGGAAGTCCTTCTTCATGCAGAGCACAGTTAAACTGTGGAACTCCCTCCCACAGGAGACAGTGACAGCCACTGACCTGGATGGCTTTAAAAGAGGAGAAATCCATGGCCTGGAGGAGGAGGAAGAGAGGGCTGGGGGGGGGGGCTACCAGCCATGTTGGCTAGACTCTCCCCTTCCCAGCCCGGCTCCTGAATCCCAGTTCTGGGAAAGTGCAGGAGCAGAGAGTTGCTCTTGGGCTCACCACCTGCTTGGGGGCTTCCCCCAAAGGGCACCTGGGAACAGGAGGCTGGACTAGAGGGGCTCCCTGGGGCCTGATCCAGCAGCCTCTTCTGAGGCACAACTCCTCAACTCTCCACTGACAACACTGAAGGGCGGCTGAGGGGGGCCTGTCCTACCTCCAGGGTTGTGTGCGAGAGAGAGAGGCCTGAGGCACCTAGTCCCCCCCCCCCCAGCTGTCTCCCAGGCCGCCTGCTCTGGCACCCCAGACCCCCCCCTCTTCTTGAGCCCCCTCCTTCCAGGCTGCTGGGACGGAGACACGTGTTCTGGGGAAGAGCGCAGACTTGATCACAAACTCCCGAGCCCACGAGAAAGGGAGGAGGAAGGTGAGGGGCTTCCTTGGGGCTCTTTTTTTGGGGGGGGGGATCCTGCCCAGGGCAAGGAAGGCAAACCAGGCCCGGCTGCGGGGGGAGGAGGAGGAGGGCAGCTCTCTGCCTGAGCCACGTGGCTCCCGGCCCGGGGAGCCAGAAAGTCTGTTGTGTCGGGGGGGGGGGGTGTGCTCCCCCCCCCCGGTGCCCTGGCTCCAGCCGCGCTGCTCCTCGCCCAGGCCGGGCCCGGCGGGTGCAAAGGGCGGCACGCTCGGGGCCCCTTTGGGGCCTTCTCTGAGTTCAGCGCGGGGCCTGGGGCTGCCCCGGAGAGCGCGAGGGCGGCCCGGCCGGGGGGGGGGGCAGCAGCTCCCGCTTCCCTTCCGCGCCCCCGTCTCGCGCTACTCACGGCGAGGGCGCCGCCCCGACGGGGCAGCCGGCGGCCCAGCAGAGGCAGCAGCGCGACGCCCAGCGCGACGCCCCCGCCCCACAGCCCGAGCAGCGGCAGCGGCAGGAGAAGCAGCAGCCCGAGCGCGAGGCGGGCGGGGACCCCCGGGGGCGGCGGCGGCGGCGGCGGCGGCATCGCCTCCCGAGGCGGGCGGGCGCGGGAGCGAGCGGAGGGCGCGTGATCTCACTTCCTCGCCGGGCGGGAGCGCAGGAGGAGGCCGGGCCAGTCGCGGGAAGGACGCGCCGGCCAGCGAGCGGGAGAGCGAGCGAGCCAGAGCGCGCAGGTGAGGAGGCGCCCCAGCCGGGCCCGCGAAGGAGAAGGCCAGGGCCAGGGAGGGAGCCCCGCCGCCGCCGCCGCTGCCCTTCGGCCCGGCCCGGGGCCCGCCTGCCTCTCCGCCGGAGCCGGGCGGGCGGGGCGGGGGCGGCGCCGGGCCTCCCTCCCCCGACGAGCCTCCCGGCTCAGCCTCTCAGCGCCCGCCGCGTCCCGGCCGGCCTTCCGGCGAGCGAGCGAGCGGCAGGTGCGTCCGGGGAGGCCCAGCCCGGCTCCAGGCCCCCGCAGCCCGCACGACGCGCCCGCTTCCCTCCCCGGCCAGGCCGCGCAGCTCGGCGGGAAAGGGGCCTCGAGGCGCCCTCTGCTTGGGGGCAAGCAGGCCCAGTGCCCCCGCGGGGAGCAGCCTTTGGGCCCGGGGGGGGCGCTGGCACAGAATAGGAGGGTTCCAGGGCGGGAGGGAACCCCAAGGCTCATCCAGTCCACCCCTCCTGGTCTCTTGCCGTGTGCTTGGGAGGAGGGAGTTGAGCTTCCCGTGTCCCCCCCCGCCCTTGACCTTGCTGGCTCCGGGCATCTGCGCTGCATCTTCCGCCTGCCTGCGAGCCGGGATCCGGCTGCAGTTCTGCGCCAGGAAGAGCCGCATGCTGCAAAGCGCAGCTTGGCAAGCAAAGGGCCACAAGAGATGGCCAGAGGCAGCAGCAGCTTCTCAAGGGCCAGGCTGGCTGCTCTCGGCGGTGCCCGGGCAGCCTCGGAGTGGCCCCCCCTCCCGCCTGGCCCGGTGTTCTTGTGATGCCACATAAGGGCATTTGCATACCTGCTCCCCATTTGCATAAGGTGCTTTGTCCTTCAAGTTCTGGTGAGTGGAGAGTCCTGTGGGGCCTGGCCTGGCTGTGCCCTTCTTCTCCCTGCCAGCACCCGCTCTCCTTTCTGCCCCCCCCCCACACGCTGCCACCTGCAGGGCCTCCCCCAGCCCGTCGCTCTTGTCACTGGCCTACAGGTTCGGGAAGATGTTCCTGCTCCTGTCTTTCCTGCTCCTGCTGCTGCTCCTCTCCTAAGGGCTCCTGCCCCCCCCAGCTCTGGGGCAGGCAGCCCCCCCCCCGTGCGCTCCCCTCTCCATGAGCATGGAGCCCCACGCAGGTAAAGGGCAGAGGGCAGGGCAGGTGGCCTTGCTCAGGGACAGATGCGGTCAGGAGGCATCCATTGCCCCCCTGACACCTCCGCTTCCCTCCCCCCTCTTCAGGGGTCTTGGCAGACCTGTGGCAAAGGTGGGGGTTAGTTGAGGCGGGACATGGGGAAGGTCACCCAGGGGGAAGCAGCTGGGGGCTGCCCTTCCCAAGGCTGCCACGTTAAGCTGTGCCCTCACATTTTGCACTCCTCTTCGCCCCGAAAGGGACGGTCACCCAAGTCCCATCTGAGCTCTGTGGTCCAAGGTCCAAGGACCTCTCTAGCATCATCATCTCCTGGTGGCTGAGCAGGTGCCTCCAAGGGAAACTCAAGGAGGACCCGAGCGCGCAAGAGCCACTCTCCCCTCCGGTGGCTTCCAGCCGCTGGCGCTCAGAAGCACAGCTGCCTCTGACTCCATCCCGGCCAGTGGCCATTGCTAGCCCTCTCCTCCTCTGCGGAGGCCCTTGGGCCCCCTTCCCCTCCCGGAGAGCCAGGCTCCATCGCTTCCTCCTGCTTGGCTTTATGAGTCCTGCCATAAAACAATCTCCAGTTATACAGCCCCAAGAGCAGCACTTCCCAGGAGGAGGAGGAGCCCCTCTTTGGCCTGCTGCCTCCCAGGCCCCATCACCCCTTCCTTGGACATGCCTGGGGGTGGGGGGGTGTGTTGCTTTTGGGGGGCTAGTACAGCAGGCAGGGGGCTCCTGCGCAGAGACCAGGCCACCAGGGCCACCAGATGGGCAACAGAGATCCTGAACAGGGATCGTCCCCGTAGGAGGGGCTGCGGCTACGAGAGGGACCCCCCCCCCGAGGCAGTTGCTTGCCCCAACCGCCACGTTGTCTTCCACAAAGAGAAATCGGGTCCTGGACCTGAGAAGAGCCCCATATCTGGATGAGACCAAGTGCCAGCTGAGTCCAGCACCCTGTTCTCGCAGTGGCCGGCCAGGTGCCCTGGGTTTGCGATGCCACCCAAAAGCATGTTGCCCACACAGAGTGCCTTCTGTGTTTTTAGGCAGAAGGGCTGGACGTTGCGTGAGGAGCCTGCTGTTATCTTGATGTGTGGGGCGGGGGGAGGAGGCTCCCTCCTTTTGGACCCTGTTTTATGGCTGAGAGGCCAGTGGGGCCATAAAGGTTTGGAGCAAACAAAGGTGAGGTGCTCCTGCCCTCTCTTGCAGAGCCCAGAGGAAGACTCCGGCTGTGAAGACACCCATGGCAACCCTCCTCGCGGCCACCCGCATCTCCCGGCCCCTCGCCCAGCTGGCCACCAAGACCTCCCACCTGAAGGATGTCTCCGCCAGCCTTCGGTAAGTGGCCTTGTGGGGAGGGGTCTGCAGGGGAGCCCCTGGGGAGTTGCCCCTTCAGGGCTTCCTCTCTGTCTCTGGCCACGAGGGGCCCTTCAGCAGAGTCGCCTGATTAGGGGACCGTTTCCTTCCCCCTCCAACCCCCAAATTTCCTCCAGGCATTGCAGCTTTGCCGCCCTGAGGGTTTAGCAATTGGGAAATGGAAAGCAGCCTCCCCTGCTGCTGTCACTGAGCCCTCTGTGGCCCCATCCCTTGAAAGGCTGCTGGAGACGTCCTGATCAGGGCGTGATGCCAGGGCAGAGCTCAGAAACTGCCTCACCTGCCCGCCTGGCAGGGCTCCCTAGATTAGCCAGGACTCTGGATCCTAAGGTGGGGGGTCCATTTCCCATGGAGCAAGACGCTCCTGACCGCCCCATTCAGGAGCCAAGGCACTGCTAGGAGAATCCTCCTCTTCCCTCCTCCTTCCTTGGAGCTTCCCAGGGGCTGCTGGACTAGCTGGGCCCCTGGGAAGGCCAGGTGGGCTCAGGTTGTTCTGAGGATAGGCAAGGCACTGCTGCTTGGTGTGGCAAAAGGACCTGGCAGAGTTGGCAAGGGGGTGAGGGGGGGGGAGAGACCCCCGCTGAGGGGAAGTGGGTCGGTGCAGGGTCCATTTTTAAGGGACTCAAAGGCACAGGGATTTGGGGGGGGGGGCTCTTTCCAGCCAGTAGGCAGGACCAGCCAGTTGAGAGACCTCCCCAAGAATGGCTTCTTCCCTGACTAGCAAGCCCCGTTTTCTGCAGACTTGGGGAAGGAGGTGCCAGGATTTATCCTCTTCATTTGGCACCTCTGGCAGCGCTCAGCACCCCCTTTCTGGCCGAGCAGAATTGGCTCCTCTGGGAGCCTCTGCGTGGCCTCCTTGGACTGCCCCAAGTTGAGCAAACAAGTTTCAGAAGAGTCCAGAAGGGCTGTCCTCTTTCCAAAGTCCCCCTGACACGTAGCCCCCCAAGGCTGCCGCCTGGCCCCCTCCCCTTCCTCCGGCCGCTGGGCTGACCTTTGGGAAGGATCAGCAAGATGACGTGGGGACAAAGGGTGACCCTCGGCCACAGTCCCTCGGCGGGGGACTGTCCAGCCCAGAGAGATGGGGGGGGGGTCCTGCATTTGGGTCTGCCCCTTAGGACAAGCACTCTCTAGGGCCTGGAGATGCTGGGGGGGGGGCTTCCTTGCCCAGAGGGCACAAGGGCCTCTGCAGCCGCCCAGCCTCTCTGAATTAACACACACACACACACAGGCAGGCCGGAAGGGGCCGCAATCATAATGAGATTACCCTGCTGGGAATAGCTGCAAGGGCGGATCCTGCCTCTCCTGAACAGCGGCCAGAAGGGGCAAGGGGCCTGGCAGCAGGAGCAGCAGTTGGAGTCAGGAAGAGGAAGAGAGATGGGGATTGCAGGTGGGGAGAGAAATGGAGGGGGCGGGAGGTCCCTTCTTCCGCCTGCCCAGACCAGCTCTCTCTTCCCTCTGTCTGGCAGGGGGAAGCCTTTTCCAGCTGACTTGAAACTGGGGGTTTGTTTGTTTGTTTCTATGCCACCCTTTCCTCCCAGGAGCTCAAGGGGGCACAGATAGTTCTATCCCTCCTTGTTTAATCCCCCCCCAACAACCCTGCAAGGTAGGGTAGGCAGAGAGGCACAGCGACTGGCTCAATGAGCCAGGTGGGGCTTCGAACGCTGGTCCCTCCCAGGTCCTAGCCTGACACTCTCAGCTGGATCCCTCGGGCAGCCGGAGCCAGCGCTGTGGCCCTGTTCGGGTTGGCAGCATCAGGGGCAGAGGAGCTACTCCTGAGAGTGGTCAGGAGAGAACAAGAGAGCTTCTGCTCAGCCCCTTGGGGAGTGGGACCCGCAGCAAAAAGTCCTTGACCCTGGCCAGCCGGGGGGGTGGAGGGAGGGAGGGGTGGTGTCATCCGATAAAAATAACCGCCTCTTGCCATGACGCCTCCTGGGAGCAGCAAACCCAGGTGAGGAGGGGCGCTGGGTGACTTCTCACGGACTGGGCTCTTGTGTGTCCCCCTCCCCAAAGAAAGAGCTAGAAGATCTCAGTTTCCTGGGTGGCAGCCTGGGACTTAGTCTGAAGCAGTGCCCCCCTTCTGGGGCAAAATGAAAGGGGCTGGGCCCCATTGGGAGAGGTGGGCGCAGCGCCATCAGGGCGCAGGGAAATGGACAAGTGCCCAGAAAGTCCAGCCCCTCCCCTTGGCTCTGGAAGAGGACACTTGCCCCCAGTGAGGGGACGGGTTAATTCAAGAGGGTCAGATCTTTCCAAAATGCCTGGGGGTCATGGGGGCCACAAGAGGACAGGCCTTTTTAGGGAATTGTAGAATCCTGGAAGGGACCCCTCGGGGCCATCTAGTCCCACCCCCTGTAAGGCAGCAGTCAAAACCCGGCGTCCCTGGCAGGCGGCCAGGCTCCCCAGCTGGACTGCTCTCCGCAGGGAGACGAGCCTGGGGGTCGGGGGGGGGTCACAGCCAGGAGGTGCTGGAGCCCCTGGAGAAAGAGAGAGGGAGGGAGGGACATGATGTTGGGGATCAGTTTTCCCGGATGGGAGCTTCCGCTGACCCAGCCGCTGGCCTGCTGCCTTCTCCCTTTCAGGCCCCTGCCTGAGATCTGTTCCTCGGTGTCCCGCCTGCAGGGCCGGCGTTCCTACGCAACGGAAGTGGATGAGGTGAGAGCCTGTGGAATTCACTGCCACAAGAGGGGATGAGGCCCATGCAGGGAGGGGCACAGAGATGGGGATACTGGGCCACTCTTGGCTCCTAGGGGGTCTTCCTCCAGCTTCCTGGCTGAGGTGGGGAGGCAGCAGGGAAGGGTGGGGCTGGGGGCTGGGAGGCAGCTCAGTGGCCTTTTCTGGTGGGGGCTCTTGTGGGGTGAGGGGCTTCCTCCCAGGGTGCCCCCTTGTGGCCAGCAGCAATACTGATCTTTCTGGGCTGTTTCCTGGAGGAACCTGAGCTGTCCATCCTGAGATCATAGAATTGCAGAGTTGGAAGGGACCCCCGGGTCATCTAGTCCCACCCCCCGCAATGCAGGAATCTCAGCTGAAGCATCCATGACAGACCTCCAGGGAAGGAGAGTCCACCGCTCTCCTCTTGTGGAAATCTGTTCCCCTGTCAAACGGCTCTCAGAAAACCCTTCCATGGAGCCAGCCTGGGCTTCCTGGTTCACCTGGGGAAATTCCCCCCAGCGCTGTTTCCTTGATGGGGCTGCTGGCATTTCTGGGGGTGTCTGAAGACCCCAAAGGTTTGCTAGCAGGAGTCCTGACCTGGAGGGTTCTGGGTGCCCCTCCTGAGGTTGTGGGACCCCCTTTTCATGAGAGGTGGGTGGAGGTGGGTCTGCTCCTCCCTGGGGGGTCTCCAACGTCCCCTTTTTGTGCTCTAGATTGGCGAGAGGCCCGTCCTCATCACTGGCTGCGATTCCGGCTTTGGCTTTGCCCTGGCCAAGCACCTGCACGAGCGAGGATTCATCATCTATGCTGGCTGCCTGCTCAAGGTAAGGGGGGGGGGAGCTGGGGGGGGAGGAAGGGGAAGCCGAAGCCGCCAAGCCCCTCCTGGGCAGACCCCCCCTCCAGCTGTGCCTCCAAGCTGCCAGCTGCTCTCTCCCAGGGGGCCCTGGGGGGTCCCTGTCTCTCCAAAACCCAAACAGAGGGAGCCTGTGGATGTGGGCAGGAGCAAGTGTGGGGCAGCAGGCGGCCTGGGGGAAGGTTAGTTAAAGGCAGCTGGTCCCCCTTGGAGACCCCTCTCCAAAGCCCCCTGCCTGGCCCGGGAGGGATGTGGGGCTCCCCCTGCTGGCCACACTGTCAAACGGCAGCCAGAGATGCTCTTCCCTTGCAGGAGAATCCCAGTCATCCTTACCATTTTCAAGGGCCCAAAATAGTTGGGGGGGGGGGGCAAAGCCTTTTCATGAGTGCCTGGCCCCCACCTGCTGGTTCTGGCAGCCCTTCCCCTGGCTGGGAGACCCAAGGCAGCCGGCTGCAGCTCTTGCCTGCCCCCTGGTGGCAAGACAAAATGCCTCCTCTGCCAAATTGGTGGAAGTCTGGCAAAGGGTACTTTTGGTGAAATAAAACCATAAAATTGGCACAAAGTAAAGTCTCGTTTGCAATGGAATGGCACAGTTTCCTTGTGCTCATGGCTAAAAATGAAGAGAGGGAACTCCCCTCACTGTACAAAACTTTTTGGTTAACACGAACTGTTTTGTCTCCTTCGCTCCATACAAACTGCCAGGGAGAAGATTCCGTCATGTTATTTGGCCGCTGTTCTGCACACTTTGCCTAAACACCAGCTTCTGGGTTCAGGGTGGGATATTTGAATATTTAGCCGTGTGACATTGTTGCATGCTGGAAGGATGTCAAAAGAAATCAGTAAGCAAACAAATGCCCCCCCCCCCCCGCCGCTCTTCCTCAGGAGCAGGGAAGGGGCGGCTCCAAGGATCTGGATGCCATGAAGAGTGACCGGATGAGGACCGTCCAGCTCAACGTCTGCGACAGTGAAGACGTTAGCCGGGCCGTGGACTACATGACCTCCACTCTGAAGATGCCAGAAAAGGGTAGGTGGGGGTCTGGCATGAGATCGGCCAAGGAAGGGGGTCCGGCAGCCCTTGGCTCCGCACGTGGCCCCCCATCTCCCCAGCCACCTCCTCTGGGGGGACCTTGTGGGGCTGTGCAGGTCTGAGGCATTGGCTGGGCCTGGCAAAGACGCCAGAGGCAGGAAGGCAACCTCCGAACCCTTCCAGCCCCCTCCTGGCCTGAGGGCTCGCCTGGTGCAGCCTGGCTTGTGAGGCAGTTGTGGGGAAGCCCCGCTTGGCTGTGCTTGTGGCTTGAAGCCCCGGTCATTGCTCCCCCTGGGGGCACACAAATGCAATTACAGACTGGGTTTTGCAATGACTGACGTCTCCGTGGGTCTTCTCCCTTCAGGGCTGTGGGGCCTGGTCAACAATGCTGGGATCTCAACCTTTGGGGAGGTGGAGTTCACCAGCATGGACACCTACAAGGAGGTGGCGGAGGTGAACCTATGGGGAACGATCCGCACCACCAAGGCCTTCTTGCCTCTCATCCGCAGGGCCAAAGGTGAGTGAGACGGTGGGGCTCCCCATAGCCGTAGGTCAGGGGTCCGGACCTGTTGCAGGCTCTGCCTCCACCATCCCTAACCACTGGGCATGCTGGCTGCTGGGCAGGGTGTGTCAGGAACCCAGCAGCATCCGGGGGGGGGGGTGCTACGTGAAGGGAGGCCTTTGGGGTTGGTGGGTCTTTGGGAGAGGAGGAGGGCTGGGTCAGGGAGCTTTGCCCAGCAGCCAGCGTGAGTCGGGGGCTTCCACCCCACAAGCCCCTGGGGAAGGGGCCTGTTGGGGGCCCCCTGAGGCGGCCCCCGCCCCTTGCTCTTCAGCCCCTTCAGGGTCCCCCGCTTCCCCCGCCAGGCCGCGTGGTGAACATCAGCAGCATGATGGGGCGCATGGCCAACCCGGCGCGCTCCCCCTACTGCATCACCAAGTTTGGGGTGGAGGCCTTCTCCGACTGCCTGCGCTACGAGATGCGCCCGCACGACGTCAAGGTCTGCATCGTGGAGCCGGGCAACTTCATCGCGGGCACCAGCCTCTACAGCCCCGAGCGCATCCAGGCCATCGCCGACAAGATGTGGGACGAGCTGCCCGAGATCGTGCGCCGCGACTACGGCCGCAAGTACTTTGACGAGCAGATTGCCAAGATGGAGTCGTACTGCAACAGCGGCTCCTCGGACACGTCGCCCGTCATCGACAGCATCGCCCACGCCCTGACCTCCTCCACCCCCTACACCCGCTACCACCCCATGGACTACTACTGGTGGCTGCGCATGCAGGTCATGACCCACATGCCGGCCGCCATCTCGGACCGACTCTACATCTACTGAGCGGTAGTGTCCCGCCACCGTGTCCACCTCCAGGAAGGGAAACTAATGCTAAGGGTTACCCTGTACAAATTTCTCCGTAGTCGCTTGTCTAGTTGAGGTCCAAGTACTGTATTTTTAGGGCTAAGCTGTTGTTAATTTAAGCGTTTGAGGCTCCCTTATTCCTTGCATGGTGTGTCTCCAACCAGTGCTATTTATTTCCAATAGTCCCATTTCCCCCCTGCCCATCTCAGCTGCTTTGGTCAGAGTCCCTGCTGCATCAACAGCTGCCCTCCCTTGGGAGCCCCCCCCCCCTTGAGTGGCAGGCGGGGGGGGTGGACCCTGTGCCCCTGGCTCCTTCCACCCAGCGCCCAGAAGCCCTAGAGCCCCTCCCTCTGGGCTGGAGCTGGGGCTCCAAAGGAGCCGTTGGGGCTCCTCCGGCCTTGCCTGCCTTTTGCACACTCCTTCCGGGGGGTGACTCTGTGGACCAGAACACAAACACTCCCCCCCCCCCCCGCCACTAGGCAGGCTCATTCCCATGCACTCCTGCGAGCAAGCGAGCGATGTTCTCCTGAGCCGGGCACTTTGAACAGGGGCTGCGGGGGAGCTTCTGGGAGGCCCCCGTCCCCTCAGTTTGGGCAGCCAGATGCTCCTAAAGGGCAAGGAGGATCCCTTGGGCTGGGCAGGGAATTTTTTAGAGGACTTTTTAGAAGTTCAAGCTCTTTCCGGCATGCTGGCGGGGGGGGGGGGTGCCTGCCCCCTTTGCTCCCCAGGGCCAACTGCGCTCACAGGGCACTGCAGCAATAAGTGGCTCTCGCTGTCGGTTGCGCACACCAAGGAGCCGCAGGCTAGCCATGCCCCCCCCCCCCAGCCACTGAGCGAGGACTGGGGGGGGGGGGCCTCTGGGAAAGGGAACAAGCCCTGCAAAGCAGGACGGCAGAGTCTCTGCTCCACTGAAGTTTTAGGAACACACTTTTGTACAAAAAAGCCACGTGGAGATATTTTTGTGATGCTTCAGAGGCGAACAAAACTGTCACTGGAAGCTGATGAAAGTGTTTGTGAAAGTGGGGGGCAGGGGGGGCCTGCACTTCTGTAACGGGGGAGGGGGAGTCTGTGATCAAATATCCTCTGCCTTGATTAACATTAAACAACAGTGACAAGGAAGATGCTGCCAGACTCCTTCCTTCCTCTCTCTCTTTCTCTATATTTGCCTGCAAATCTAGACGTCGTCTTCTTTACAATCCCTCGTGTCTTTGATAGAAGCAACATCAACTTTGTTCCGGTAAACTCGGCGTTTCTTCCCACAGACGAACTTAATCATTGAGCTGCACAATGAAGTAGTAAAGAAGCAATCGCTTAGAAAACAGGACAAATCTGTGCCTGTATTAATATTTCCCTTGAAGGAAAGCTAACAAATAGAATGATGAAGAGCCTCTCTCTGTTCTTCCCTTGGCAAAGAAAAGTGGAGATTGTAAAGAAAAGGACGACGTCTAGATTTCTCTGCTTGTCTGTCCTCCTTATCGCGGAGCACTTGTCCGTGGTGAGATATTTTTCTGTAACTTCGCATTGTGCTATTATATCACCGCCCTCTGTGCTGCCTGTTGAAGCATCTGGCTGGGGCTGAGCCCCCCCCCCCATGTTAGGCAGCCAGTCTCTTCTGCAATGGGGGCCACTGGGGGGGGTCTCTTGGCCATGCCTCGCCAGAGCTGCCACAGGGCATTGTGGGGAGCCTGTCTGGCGGGTTTGGGGGGTGGAGAATAGGGTTAGTGCTTGGGGGGGGGGTCCTTTAGGCCACAGGAGGGAGCTCCTCCCAAGGGACCCCCTTTCGAGAAAGTGTTTTCTTGTGAGGCCTGGCAGGGCTGGCCTGCAGCTGCTCCCCACCTCCCTTTCCCCAGCATTCCCCTGGGCATGGTGACCCTGGAGGGTCTCTGTGCTGTGGCATCTGCTTGCTGTGCCGGGTGCCAAAGGCCTCCATCCTCCTGGCTGGGTCAGGGGCTGCCTGCCAAAGCTGGGCCAGGAGTGCAAGAAGAGCCCATGAGAGAAGCTGCCCCTCATCGCAGGCCAAGGGCAGCTTTTTAGGGGGGAAATGGCCAGGGGGGCAAGGCAAAGAGGTGCCAGCAGCCCTAGAGCCCGAGGTGGAAGGCAAAAGCCTCCCCAGTTCATCCTTACTGCTGCCCCCCCCAGCTGCACAGCCCCCAGCCTCATGGCAGGATGGCATGGAAGGGCAGCACCTCCCACTCCAGCTTCGGGCCAGGAACCCCCCATGCATCTTCCTGCCCCCCGCTGCTCTTCACTGGCCAGCTGTTTCTCAGGTCTGCTCCCCCCCCCGGCTGAAGGCTGGGTGGACCAGGCCCTGGGGGTGGGGGGTGCCGTAGAATCAGAGTTGTAGGGCTGGAAGGGTCGCCAATGGTCATCTAGTCTCTGCCTCTGCCATGCAGGCAATGATCCCTTGCCTGTTTCACGAAGGGCAGGCCTTGTCTGCCTTCACTGGATGGCTTGCCAGGAAAATGCTCTTGGAAATTTTCCTGGTGGAAAGTTCCTTCCTGGTGGGGAAAAGGGATGCGCAGGAAACAGCTGCTTTGTGCCACACAACAACCCGCAATTCCTGTCCAAATCGGTGAGAAAAGCTAGACACGAAACAGGGCGACTTTGCCAGAGCAGCCTCCCATCACCAGGAGGCCAGAAACATTTCAGCAGCCAGGACCGGCCGGCAGAGAAGCCTTGCCCTGGGCCTCAGACCTGATAGCAGCCTCAGAGCAGCTGAGCCCCCTCTGCTCCCAAGATCTCGGCCTTGCTTGGGAGAGCGGCAGCAGCCCCTGGGCACCTATAGTATTTATTATTTATTTATTATGTATTCAGCTTATATACTGCTCTTTATCCAAAAATCCCAGAGCAGTGTACAGCACAAAAACATAATTTATATAGCATAAGAATAAGAATGGGAAAAAAACAATCAGAGAAAAAAATCATGTGTATCTGAAGATGTATGCATGAAAGCTCATACGAAGAACAAACTTAGTTGGTCTCTAAGGTGCTACTAGACAATTTTTAATATATTTCTACTGTGTCAGACCAACACAGCCACCTACCTGAATCTAGAAAAAAATCATCATAATAGTCTCTTCACTTTTAAAAGGCCATAATTTAATGGCCAGAGGCTTGGGTAAAGAGAAATGTTTTTGCCTGGCACATAAAGACCATATAAGGAGGGCGCCAGGTCAGCATCTCTCCTGTGGTGACTCCACAACTGGGGAGCTGCCACAGAAAAGGCCCTTCTGGTGTTGTCACCCTCCAAACCTCTCCAGGAGGGGGAACATAGAGAAGGGCCTCAGGTGACAAGGGCAGAGCCCAGGGCGGTTTGCATGGGGAGAGGCGGCTCTGAAGGCATTGAGGTCCGGAGCCTTGTCTCGATTGAGCTTCCATTGGTGGGCTCTCATCCAGTCTATTACTGAGGAAAGGCAGCATTCTGGCACATCTACTGCCTGGCCTGTGGATATAAAGGAGAAAAAGAGCTGTGCATCACCAGCATATTGCTGCCAACACACTGCAAATCTCCGTCTGACTCCGCTCCGTGGCTTCATGGTGGGTGGGATGGAGCCCGAGGGACCCCCCATGGAAGGCTCCTTGCGGCTCCTGAAGACAACCATCCAAGGAGGACTGGAACCACTGCAGAGCCCTACCACTTGCCCCCCAACTCAGACAGCCTCTCCAGGAGGATTCGGGGGTGATATCGAAACCTGCGAGAGGAAGATTAACATTGCCCATCTCTCTCAACAGAGGTCATCATACATGGATCTAAGAAACCAGTCTGCTCCAAGAGCACCTGGATCTGGTCAGTGAACAGAACGGCAGACCAAAGCAGAGAGCGATCCCCAAACGACCCTCTGAGTGCAGTGCAGGTCTCAGGTCTCAAAGTGCTGGCCAGGGCCGGCCTCTGCGCTGGCTGGCAGCAAACAGGATTGGGGCCTTGAGCAGGCGAGGCAGATGCCTTCCTTGGAAGTTTTTAAGCAGAGGTTGTGCGGCCACCTGTCATGGATGCTTTAGCTGAGATTCCGGAATGACGGGGTTGGACTAGATGACCCTTGGGGTCCCTTCCAACTCTACGATTCTATACTCTGTCATTGAGCTGCAGCCCTCACTCATTCTGGACTCTGCTTAGCTAAAGGCTGTGCCTGGCACAGGGCAGCAGGAGAGGACAAGACCCTGATTGTCGTCGTCCTTCGGGATTCATAGCTTACAGGAGCCCAGCAGAGCCAGGAGTCTGGCCTGGGCAAACGCTGGCACGGAAAGCGGGGGAGGAGGAGGAGGAGGAGGAGGAGAGAGACCTTCTCCAGGCCTTCACCCTCCTCCAGATATGGTTCTTGTGGCCTCAGCAGCAAAAGGTATTCAGGATGCTGCAGAAAGCAGCCAGATCAGCTCCTGGGAAGACAAGTTTCTCTCTGCTGGGTGGGGAGGGAGAAACTAGAGGGCTCCCCCCCCACACACACACCTTGGCCTGATCCAGCTGCAAGGCTCTCCTCACATCCCAAGGGCTGCCCACCACCTGCAGCCAGGAGAAGACGGAGCTGCCCACCAGTGCCCGTCTGTGCCACCTCCACTGCTGCTCTGCCTCCTGCACTGGCACCCAATTGAGTCCTGCACTCCCCCCTCCTATGCGCCCCCCTCCCTCCCTCATGCACATGCACACACATGGCCTCTGTGTAGTGTTCGTGCCCCGATCTGAGTAAGTGGCCCATCTGGGGTGAACTGGCTTTGTGCTCCAGGGGGCATGATGAAGACCCAGGGGAGTGGGGCTGGGGCAGACCCTGCCCCTGCTGGCGCTCCTCCTGGAAACTCTTCGTGGATGGTGGTGTGGGGCGGGGGGGGGGCAGGGTCCATCTGTGCACAAGATGCCAGGCTGACTCCCTTCTGCGCTCCTGGAGGGGCCAGGCGGGGTGTTTGCAAGAGAGACGTCATGTACCAAGGCACCCTGTCTCCCTGCTTGGCGCAGGCTGGCACCACCATGGGACTTGGGCCCTCCCAAAGTGGCTGAATCGGGCTTTGTGCGGAAAGCGAGCTGTGCCCAGCTGGGAGGAGGCACCTGCTCCGCTATCGGGCACAGCCCTCATGCTCCCCCTCCCTGGCGTGGCGGATCTCGAGAGCTGGCCAGGGACCTTGTGCTGCCCCCAGGCCAGCTGGGCGGAGGAGCCAGGCCTGCTGGCTCAGGTCAGGCCCCCCAGAATTGGGGGCAGGGGTTGGGGGGGTGATGGGCTGTCCCTCCACAGGTTCTCACCTTCACAGAGTAGAAATGCTTCACATTCCAGCTTTAGTGTTTCTTCAAGGAATTATAGTTACCTGCTTTTCAACTGAAGCAAACTTTCAAACTGAAAAAAACCCAAAATGCATTCAAACCTCTGAGGAGAAAATACAATCATTTTTAAACAAACTTTTATGAAGTAAATAAATCAGCAGCGTTACTTTCACTGCAGGGCGAGAAATGCGAATGCAGCCCCAAAGCCTGTTCCACTTGGAGGGGAAAGTCTTGAGCCCCATTGAAAGGGCCACATTCTGGCATCCAGCCATTCTCCAGCAGCAATGAAGACACAGGCACCTGCGGGGGGGGGGGGATGACTGCCAAGAGCCCTCTCAGCCCCAGAGGAAAGGAGGATGGGCAGCCCAGGAGGGAATCTGCTCTGGATCTCAGTCACGTCTGCTACTCCCTGCCTACATGGACACAGTCAGGGCAGCATCCCACGATGGTCTGGCAGAGACCAGACAGCAGGGGCGAGATGCTGCTGTCAAGACGTGATTTGGGGAAAGCCCCTAGAAGAGGAGCTCTGGCGGGAGGGAAAAGGGTACCAGGAGGGCAGGCAGAAAGGAGGTTTCTGGGGTAGGAAGGTGCTGCTGCCCGGGGGGGCGGGCTGCGTTCCTCCTCCTGAGCCCCTTCAGGGGGTCAGCACAGGCAGGGAAGGAAGCAGACCTCGGGGAGAGCCCGTTGCCTCAGTGCTGGCTCACCTGGAAACGGGCAGCTCCTGGAAGAGGACATTTCCCCTTCTCAGCCAAGGCTGGGTGGCCTGCCAGAGCGGGAGCTGCCGTGCTTGAGCAAGTCGTCCGGAAAGTGGCATGCGTGGTGCAGCAGGACCTTTGGGTGGGGCTGCTGGTGTGAACGGGGGCATGGAGAGGCTTCTGAGACACCTGCAAAAGGCCATTTTGCCAGTGCTTCCCTGCTCTGCCCATTTGCACAAGGAAGAGGAGGGCAGAAGGAAGGGAAGCAGCCACTGCCCAGGCCAGCTGACTGCTGGCTCTCTGGAGCATCCCGGATCGAGGCTCTTCAGGAAACTAGGAGAGTTGTGAAATAATAATAATAATAAATCATTTTTATTAAATTTTCTGTTTTACAAATACACATTAAGATATCAATGACTTCCCTTCTCTTTCCATGGTTCTTTTTACATATCTTAAATCCCTGCATATTTTAATAAAACTATACCAATCGGTTTTCCATTGTTGCACCCATCAAAACTTCTTTACACTGTTGTATTTATCTTAATGCTGCCAGCGTTTTTAGCTGTACACAATTATTTTACATATATTCAATAAACGTTTTCCAATCTTCTTTAAACGTATGTTCTTCTTGTTCTCTTATTCTATGTGTTAAGTCTGCAAGTTGTGCATATTCTGTCAACTAAAGTTGCCATTCTTCTTTGGTTGGGACCTCCTCATTTCCCATGAAACTTGTTAAATTAGGTCAGGAGCAAGCAGAAACTCTCCAGGACAGGAGTAAGAGGCTCCGGTGGCTAACTGGCTGGCTGATGGACTTTCCTGTGCTGGCAGCTTTCATGTGCAGCGCAAGACCACAGTCAAGAGGTCAGCAGGGCATGCCTCCTAGCGGGGTCACCTGGGGTCTCTTTTCCCAGCAAGGACGTGACTGGCGCACATTCTCTGCCAATACAGATCTCATCCCCCCCCCCCCCGGCTCCAGTCAGGAGAGGACACCCCAGAGGTCTCCTGTCAACTGCCTAAAATAGCTCCGCTTTCAGGGATTCAGCTAGGATTTCTACAGGGCAGCTGGCCAGATCAATGAAAGATCCCTTAAGCTACCAGGAAACCACCTGGACCCATAAGTTTCCTGGGATCAGACCACCTTAATGAACCCACCACCCTACAGAGGCCAGAGGTCACCCAAACCCAAGGACAAAAGAAGAACTTGCTGGATCAAAGCAATGGTCCATTTGGCCCAGCTCCTCAAGTTGGAGGGAGACCTGGTGGATGAAGGGTTAAGCTGACATGCAAGGAGAGTGTCAGCAACACCAATTTATTTATTTAGTTATTTAATTAAAGCTGATCAACTGGATCAGAATTATCTGCTTGTTGATACTCTCAAGAGTGCTGTGGTTTCTTTCTAGCAGGGAAACTAATTGAGAACTAGCATATTGTGACTTGCATGTGCCCAGAAATTGCTTCTTCTGATTCTGTGTTTCACCTGAAAGAAAGGTGTGTATGTACATAACTCCCTTGGAGAGATGCTCAATTAGTCCCTGTTTAAACGAGGAGGGGAAGAACCATGTATGCCACTTTGGAAAAAAGATGGGATACAAATGAAATCAATCAATCTAATAGGACAGGGCTTTCCGTCACAGAAACCATGTTGCCTCTGCTTCAGTAAGGCTTGTTCTTCTATATGCTTCTATATGTTGGGTTATTTTATTGTTAACGGTACTTTCCACCAGTTTTCTCCCTGGATCCATTTTTAAAAATTGGTGTAACATGGGCTATTTTCCAATCCTCACATTTGAGTTCTTTGAGGACTCTGGGATAGATACAATCTGCCCCAGGTCCAGGGTCACCTCCCCTCTGGTCAATTCCAACATCAACTGCTCTGAGCTACAGTCATTTAGGCTATCTAGAAATAGTACCTCTGTCATGATGGGAGCACATATGTGGCCAATTCTATGTGACTTGAAGTTGCCCATTACTACACGGTCTCTCCTGTTAGATGCTTCCTTGATGTTCTTCTTCATCCTTGAGCATTTTGATCAGGCAGATAAAAGCGCATCCCAGTACCAAACTACTATTGGGGGCCAGTATTTACACCCACAATGACCCTGCCCTTTTGGGGATTTCTTGTTTGTTCGACTTGATGCCTTCTTTGACATACAGAGTGACACCATCTCTGGTATGTCCTTTTCTGTCCTTCCTATAGAGTTTATAACCAGATAAAGGTACATTCACAGAGAAACCAAAAAGCTTGTTTACAAAGCTATCATACTACCAGCTTTACTGTACACTTGTGAAACATGGACCACTTATAAACACCATTTCCAACTCCTCGAAATATTCTATCAATGGTGTCTCTGAAAATTTTTACACATCATTTGGGAAGACAGGTGAACTAATGCCAGTGTACTGGAAGAAGCAAAGATCACCAGTGTCAAAGCAATGATTCTTCAACATCAGCTTTGTTGGACTGGTCATGTTGTTCGGACGCCTGACTATTGTCTTCTAAAGCAACTACTCTATTCCCAACTCAAGAATGGAAAATGTAATACCGGTGGACAACAAAAGAGGTTTAAAGATGCTCTCAAGGCAAATCTTTAAAAATGTAGTATAAGCACTGATACCTGGGAAACACTGGCCTGTGAGCGCTCCAACTGGAGAACAGCCTTTAACAAAAGTGTTGTGGACTTTGAAGAAGCATGAACTTCAGACGAAAGGGAGAAACGAGCTAAGAGGAAGGCACACTTGGCAAACCCTCACCATGATCAACTCCCGCATGAAAACCTATGTCCCCACTCTGGAAGGATGTGTGGATCCAGAATTGGCTTTCACAGACACTTACAGACTCACTGTTAAGACTGTGTTTATGGAAGACAAACTTACTCGGCCAGGAGTGATCGCCAAAGAGAAGACGAAGAATATCCAGATAAGCCCGACCCTTTTGTTCAAACTGGGCTTGTCCCAGCATGTTCCCTAGTGCCTAACAGATCCAAGCCTTCCTCCCGAGACCATTGTCTCTCCCACTCACTGAGACCACAAAGGGGAGCCTGGCTGGCTGGCCCTGTGTGTGGAACCGGCAGCACTGCATCAGAAAGCTGCCATAGAGATTCTGACTTTCAGAGGTAGCAATCTACATCCGGCTTCCAGTATCTCATTTTTGGCCATCATCTTGTGCCTAGTGTGATCATAAAATCATAGAATTGTAGAGGTGGAAGGGACCCCGAGAACCATTAGTCTAACCCCCTGCAAGTCAGGAATCTGCAGCTGTCCCATTCAGGGACTGAACCTGCAAACTCGGCATGATCAGCACCGTGCTCTAACCAGCTGAGCTATCCAGACTGAAATCTATCAGGCTATCTAGGCAACATTTGCAGCCTTCACCCCAGGCGGACAATTCACCCTGCGATTTGCATGCCCACCGTGTACCCAAGTATTTACGTTCCTTATGACTGAGGGTCCTGCTCTGTACTGGATGAATCTCCTCAGCACATGAGGGCATTTGTTGCTCCTGCAAGGCAGGTGCCCCTTTCTAAATGACCACTTCTGCTTCCTCTGAGTGACAGCCCTTCTTGAGAGCTCCAAGGCCAGCCAGCAGCCTCCTCCTGCCTGGTGGTGGCAGAGGCCTCTGCAGATGCTGCCCTTCCCCAGCCCAGCTCCTTAAGGACAAGGGAGGCCAAGGGAGGGAGGGGTGCCATGCCAGGGTCCGGCCTCCGTGCCCTTTCCTCCCTCCACTCCTCTCCAGTGAAGGGGAAGAGAGCACAGCAGCTTTGCACCCCCTGATTTCAAGAGGGCAGGTCTTCAGGCGCAGCAGAGACTGCTGACAGGGTGGGGTGCGAAGGAGCTTCTGCCCTGCTGGCTCTGCTGGAAGCACAACTCAAAGGGCACCAGAGAGGTTGTTTGAATTTGCGGCAGCCAAAGCCTGCCATTAATCCTCTGGCCAAGCCCACATTAATTTGCTCTCTACTTAGATCAACGTGAAGCTGCCCATTGGGCTCTGGTTGGCCTTTTCAGGGTTCGCTGCTCTTGAGGCGCCGGGAAGTGGAGATTTGGGGTTTCTTTCAAATACTTTGAGCGCTGCCGGGTGATCCTGGCTGGCATCGTTGCAGCAAGAAAGATCCTGAACATTGCCTGAGTGGCAGAATGAGGCTGAAGATACCGACTAGCCTTTATTTAGTTATTATTCATTTGTTTAAAGCATCTGCACCCCATCCTGCTGAGTGTGACCCTTCCCTATCATGTAAAAAACATGGGGGAGGGATGCACCTGAAAAATGGAGCATGGGGCCCCCTCAAAACCTTGTGCCTTGAGTGACATGTGGCTGCTCTCCTGGCAAAGTGGGAGCATGAACTGGAAGGCTCAAGGCTTGTTGTGGGATCAGTTCCTCCCTTATTTCCACTTGCACTGGCTGCTGTTGGCACACAGACCCACTTGGTGGTGTTTTGGAACCAACCTTTCAGCTTTGGCAGACGGGGCTGTGAACACCAGGATCTAGAAGCCCCTTTCCCTTTGCTCCACGCAGACGGTGCCATTGTCCACCATGACATACCAGAACGGGCTGCATCTCCATACATTGCAACATTTCACCAATGAAAACAGGGGCAGCCTAAGGAAAAGCAGGACATTCTGGGATCAAATCAGAAGCCAGGATGGCTTCTGTAAATGCGGGATTCTCCCTGGAAAATAAGGGGACTTGGAGGGTCTGTGTCTCTGTCCTGCGCAGGCTTCTTGGAGGAGCCGGTCTGAGCTGAGGGTGCAGAGGCCGGAAAGGAGGCCTGTCGAGGTGGCGCTAGGGAGACCTGCTAGGTTGGCAGGAGCTAGGACAAGAACAGGAGGGATCCTTTACCCAGGGAGACCTGTGGCTGAGAGCAGTGCAGAGCAGCTTCCGGATCTTCAAAGGATGCGCCATAAATCTTTGAACAGCAACAAACGTGCTTCATGCAAGAGAGTTGCAGGATGGCAGGAAGCAGTTGTGATGGCGAGGGGGGGGGGGCAGGAAGGAGTGCACCTTCAGCAAATTTGGGAAGAAAATACATGCTGAAGTGGCCCAAAAGGGAGCCTTGGGGGCTTCAAAGTCTACCTGGATGCAGTTAGATGAAGATCAGCAACAAGCCACAATGCACAGCATTGATAGTCAGGACCAATTTCTGGTCACTGTGCAGCACGGCCTCTGAGCAACCACCATTCCCTCACCCAGCACAAATAGAAGGGGCCACAAATCTTGGTATTATGGGATGGCAGCTCCCATCATCAGCCCAGGCAGCCAGCACGAGTAGTGGTTAGGGAGGAGGGTGGGGGCTTCAGGCTCTTTCAGCTCCTCTGGCCGGCCACAAAGGGCGCCTTCTGCCCAGCCCAAAACTGAGGTGCGGCTGGCAGTGCTGAAGGGACAGAGTCCAACAGCCACACTGGAAGGGAATGAGCCACTGTTGAGAAAGAATTCTGCAGGAAACTACACATCAGGTTATTTGTGCTTCTATAATGCTCTTCTATTCTGAAGAAAAAGCAGGTGTAACATCTCTGTTGGAAAGTGAAGAGTGTTTGTTATTCCCACTGAAAACCAAACATTGGGTGCTTTTACTTGATTTCAGTGCTTCCTAGTGCGTGTTGCTTTTCCATGTCTATTTCCCCCCTAATAACGGCCCTGAACATTTTCCTGGAAAGTCTCCTGGTAAGTGCAAGGATAGCCAATCTCTGGATTTTGCTCCCTCTTTCCCTCCCCTCAGCAAGGCTGCCCCTGTGGCTCAGACGTCTTGCACCCTTTTAGGGGGCCTGATTCTGGAGGAGCAGGCTCCTCTGCGTGGCCCTCCCTCCCCATCAGTAAAAAGGCTAGAGAGTGGCTGGTCCATCCCACAGAACTGCTTTGCGGGCAAACCCTGAGCGATATCCCTTTGCACATTTTTACTGGGTCCATTTTGCTGGCAAAACTCCACCTGCAAAGGGCCAATGCCAGGCTTAGCCAGTCTGAGCCCAAGTCCTCCAGCCTGGAACCTGGGAACTTGGCTACGTGATCTCTCTGCCCCCCAACACTTTCCAGTGGGGCTGGCTCCACAAACGCCAAAGCTTCATAGGCACAGCTTGGCTGTTCAGAAGAATTTTCCTTTGCAATCATGAGAAATAAGCATCTCAAACGTCATTCCCCAGATGTGGCTGTGGAAAGGTTTGCTCATGATCAGCTCAGCCACCTCCCTGGCCAGACCCAACTCCAGCCTCATCCAGAGGCAGCTCAGCGTTGGCCTCCAAGCAGAAGAACGAGAGGAAGATCTTCCTGTGGACGCTGCCGCATGGCAGTTGGCCCAGGCAGGGCTGCCTCCTTCCCTGGGAACCGGGAAGCATTCTGGAAGCTCCAGGTCACTGAGCCTTTGAGCTCAGCATCACCTGCCCTGGCTGGAAGCAGCTCTCCAGCAAAGGAGCTTCTCCTTGCCCACCTGGGATGCCCCAGGGACTGGGCCAGGGATCTTCTGCATGCCAAGCAGGTGCCCCACCCCAAGCCGTAGCCCTTCCATCCCCACCAGCCGACCACAGGAGCAGCTATTCCCCGCACTCACTCTCACAGAAACCTCTCCTTTGTGAGCCCTTACAGGCAAAGCTGGATTTTCGCCTTTGCATTGGGAGGAGGTGGGGGCAGCATATGTGATCACATCCAGTGGTCCACCAACCCTCTGGCAAAATTGGGCTGGCTCAGGAAACAGAAGCAAGAGGCCATTCCTGTTCCTGGATCCCCCAAGACCTCCGCCATCCTTCCTCCTTCCCTCCAGTCCTGGGGTTGACACTGGCTGATCCAACACCTGTTAAATTTAATTCAAGCCCCCCCCCCCCCCGTATTATATTTTTTATTTTGAACATCACCTTGATACTGTTGTGGACTGGCTCCCTGCCCAGCAGCCCAAGCCTTGTGGGTGCCTTCATGGCAGCCCATCCAACGGTCTGGCCAGCCTCCAGATGCACCAGCCATCAAGGGCATCTCTCCCAAGGCACATTAACCCATCTGTGGAGAGAGCAAACAATGGCCCTTGCCCTGAAGTGAGGAAGAAGGCTGTGCCAAGAGATGTTATCTCCCCTGAAGGAGAGGCACTTGCTCTCTCTTTCCTGAAATGCAGCAGCAGGATCCAGAGTCTGGAACCCAGAGCATGCATTTGGTAGGCTGCAAGATTTTCATGCTTTGGGGTCCAAATGCCCCTCCCCACCCCACCCCCAAGCAGTGGGAAGCAGCTGCACCAGTGCTGGACTTCGGGCCGGTTTCTGGCCACCTGAAGACCCACCACCACCTGACTCCCTTTGGGCAGAGATGACCCGGCCTGGCAGCGACCCCCTCCCATCTCATGGCCGCTCACAACCCATGAGCAAAATCTTGCTCCAAAGGTGGTGGGGGGAGCGTGATCCTAATGCACGGCAGGGACCCGGGGCTGCTGGCGAGGGTGAGGTGCGCTGCCGTTATTCCAGCAGCAGCAGCATTACCTGCCCCAGATTGCGGAGGGAGGCCCGTGGCTGAGCTGAGCACTGGCGGAGAGGGGCCTTTCCCAGTCCCGGCTCCAGCTCTGCGCCCCGGGCCCGGCCTGCTTCCAAGGCGTCCGGCGGAGAGGACAAGAGGGGACTGTGGAAATGGAGGGACCCTTCCCTCTCAGCAGCTTCGGCGGGACAGCGGACCTCCGGCTGCTCCTCGGGCGCCACGAGGCGGGAAGAGTCGAAAGGGGCTGGCGGCGAAGACGGGACCCCCGACGGGCTGGCTGCCTCGGGCGCTCCAGACGCCCCCCAGGCGGGTTCCCGCCCCGTCCGCTGAGGACTAGCGCCTTGGGAAGCCCTCGCTCGGGCGCGCTTCTCCTCCTCCTCCGCGAGGGGCCTGGTGGGCGGGGCTCCGTCCGGCCGCCTCTCACCTGTCCCGCCCCGCCCCGTAGGTAGCTGGCGGCGGGCGGCGGCGCGGATTGGCGGGCGGGCGCGGGAGGGGCGTGTCTGCCCCGCCCTCCGCCTCCGCCGGCCAGGCCCGCGACGCCATCTTGCCTGGAAAGTTTGGAATTTCGGAGCGGCCCCCCCGGAGGGAGCGCGGAGGCGAAGGCGGAGGAGGCGAAGGCGGAGGAGGCCCAGGCGGCGGCGGAGCGGGGCGAGCGGGAGGCGGCGGCGGCGGCGCGGAGTCGGGCGGGAGCAGGAGGAGGAGGGGCGGGCGGGCGGAGGAGCCCCCTCAGCGCCCACCGGCCGGCGGGGGAGCAGGGCCGGCGTGGAGGGCGAGGCGAAGGCGGGCCCCGCCGCTCTCCCGCGCCCCGCCATGCCCGTCCGCAAGCAAGGTGAGGCGCCGGAGGGAAGAAGGGCGAGAGCGCGCGCCCGGCAGCCCGCCTCCTCCGGGAAAGTTTTCCTCGGCGGCGCCGCGGGGCAGGCGGGCGGAGGCGGGAGGGCGGCGGGCAGCCCCGGCCCCGCCGAGGAGGAGGAGGAGGAGGGGGCGGCGCCGCGAGGGAGCCTCTGAGCGCGTGCAGAGCGCGGTCCGCGGGGAGGGCCGGGCGGGGCGCGAGGAGGAGCCCCTGTGCATCGACGGTGCCCCCTTTTGCAGACACGCAGCGCGCCCTGCGCCTTCTGGAGGACTACCGCGCCAAGCTGAGCCGGGCGGACGAAAGGCAGCTGCGGAGCTCCGTGGAGAGAGTCATCGGCATCTTCCAGAGCAGCCTCTTCCAGGCTCTCATAGGCGAGTATCGGGCAGCTGGGGAGGGAAGAAGGCTCCGGGACCCGCTGGGACGCCGAGAGCCTTTCTGCGCAGACATCCAGCCCTCGACGCTCATTGAAACGGAATTGCATTTGCTGTCCTCCTCCTTCTGCAGCACATTCACTCAGTTTGGCAAGTTCCTGTGTCTAGACAAACTTGGCTGCCTCTCTGCTTGTCCCTGACTCTAGATCATTTATGAGCAAGTTTAAAAGGCACAGTTTCCACTTTCTGTGTCTCCATTTGGAAAACTTTCACTTCCATTTAGCCAGCTCCTAATCCACAAAGGGCCTCTCCTCTTAATCCATGATTGCTAAGTTTACTCAAAGGTCTTTGAAGAAGTATCTTGTAAAAAAAAAATTAAAGTCAAAGTACGCAATATCAGTCAGATCACTTCTGTCTGTCTGCCTGTTGATGCTCTTGGAGAGCATAGTTTGTGAGACAGACTTTTTCCTTGCAGAAGCCTGTTGCTTCCGCTTCATAGAATAGAATCATAGAATTGTAGAGTTGGAAGGGACCCCCAGAGTCATCTAGTCCCACCCCCTGCAATGCAGGAATCTCAGCTAAAACATCCATGACAGTTGGCCACCCAACCTCAGCTGAAAAACCTCCAAGGAAGGAGAGTCCACAACCTCTTTCCATTGTCAAAGAGCACCCGCCCTGTGGAACGCCCTCCCGTCAGATGTCAAGGAAATAAACAACTCTCTGACTCTGTATAGGGAAGTTTTAATATTTGATGTTTTATCGTGTTTTTAATATTCCATTGGGAGCTGCCCAGAGTGGCTGGGGCAACCAAGTCGGATGCGCGGCATACAAATAATAAAATAATTACTATTAATGTTAACTGTCAGAAAGCTCTTCCTGATGTTTAGTTGGAATCTCCTTTCTTTTAACTTGAAACCATTGGTTTGAGTCCTGCACTCAAGAGCAAGAGAAAACCAACTTGTTCCCTCCTCCATATGACAGCCCTTGCAATATTTCTTATCAGTCTCCTCTTTTCCAGGCTAAACATACCCAGCTCCTTCAACTGCTCCCTATAAAGCTTGGTTTCCAGACCCTTGATCATCTTGGTTGCCCTCCTCTGCACACATTCCAGCTTGTCAGCATCCTTCTTAAATTGTGGTGCCCAGAACTGGACACTGGACTCCAGGTGGGGTCTGACCAAGGTGGAATAGAGTGGGACTATTACTTCTCTTGATCTGGACACTCAACTTCTGTTGATGCAGCGTTAACATTTTTTGCTGTTGCATCACACTGTTGACTCACGTTACGCCTGTGGTCTACCCCTAGATCCTTTTCACATGCACAACTGATAAGCCAGGTGTCCCCTATCTTATGTTTTCAGTCATTCGTATTACACCGGCTGTTTTCCAGTCGTCAGGTGTGGAGCCTGATCTCAGTTAAATTTTTCTGTTAGAAGCTCAGCAACTTCACATTTATTTTCCATGGGAACTCTCAGGTAGATGCTAGAAAGCCTGGAAAGGTTTTCTCATTCTAAGAATTTACTGCCCCCCCCCCCATCTTGTATAATTGGCTGTATATCCTAAAGTTGTGCTTTCTTTACAGGCTTTGTAGGTTCTGCCACTGACAGTTAGGATGTCTCTTTGTGTGTGTGCCATGTGGGGCTGGTGTTTTTGGTCACAAGATGCTCCCTTATTCTGATGGAGATCTGATTATAAATTGAAGGTGGAAGGAAGATCAAGTGGAAAGCAACAACTGCATACAGTATCTTTTCTGAAAATCAAGTGCTGAACCATATTTTCTCACTCTCCAGATATTCAAGAATTTTATGAAGTGACTTTACTTGACAATCCCAAAAGTGTTGATCGCTCAAAGCAGATTGAATTTGTACAGCCTGTGAATACATGGGACTTCTCCAGCCTTCCAAGCACAACAGTGACTTCTGAAACACTGCCAAGCAGCCTTAGCCCAACCACAGAGGTATGACTTTAAAATGTTTGCTCTGGCTCTTGAGCCAGTGGGATGGCCATTCTTAAATCTAGATCTCCTGTACAGTCAGTTTGACAGTAAATCAAAGAGTGATGGTTGCCAAGCTTGTATCCTTGTGTGGCAGGGAATCTGCATTATTTTTCTGTTTGGGCAGTGGGCTGGAAACACCAGAATTGGAAATGGGGGTCAGGTAGGGTGTGCCCACCTTCCCTCACTTCTTCCAAGTTGTACAGTCTTCTTATTTCTCCATATAGAAGTCATGGAAGAGTGAACGGTTGTGTCTCTTTTTTTACCGTGGGAGCAGGGCCGGGGCGGGAGAGTGCTAGAGTCCTGTCTAGTCAAATTGCGTGGGATCAATTCCAATCTGTTACCTCCGAGGATGTGGACAGGCTGCTTGGACGAGTGAAACCAACCACCTGTCTCCTTGATCCTTGCCCATCCTGGCTTATAAAAGCTAGCTGGGAAGGGCTGGGCGATGGGCTTCGTGGGGTGGTGAATGCTTCCCTCCGTGAGGGAGTCTTCCCAGACCCGCTGAAAGAGGCGGTTATTAAACCGCTTCTTAAAAAACCATCTTTAGATGCGGCCACGATGGCCAACTATCGCCCAGTCTCAAATCTTCCATTCTTGGGCAAGGTGATTGAGCGAGTGGTGGCTGAACAACTCCAGGCACGCCTGGAAGAAGCGGACCATTTGGATCCCTTCCAGTCGGGATTCAGGCCTCATCACGGGACTGAAACTGCCTTGGTCGCACTGGTTGATGATCTCCGGCGGGCTAGGGACAAAGGTGAGAGCTGTTTCCTAGTTCTGCTGGATCTCTCAGCGGCGTTTGATACCATCGACCATAACATCCTTCTGGACCGTCTTGAGGGGCTGGGAGCTGGGGGTACTGTCATACAGTGGTTCCGCTCCTTCCTCCTGGGCCGTGTTCAGAAAGTTGTGGTGGGGGATGAGTGTTCAGACCCCTGGGCTCTCACTTGTGGGGTGCCTCAGGGTTCTGTCCTCTCCCCCATGCTTTTTAACATCTATATGCAGCCGCTGGGAGAGATCATCAGGAGGTTTGGGCTGGGTGTTCATCAGTATGCGGATGATACCCAGCTCTACCTCTCTTTCAAATCAGAACCAGTGAAGGCGGTGACGGTCCTGTGTGAGTGTCTGGAGGCGGTTGGAGGATGGATGGCGGCAAACAGATTGAGATTGAATCCTGACAAGACAGAAGTACTGTTTCTGGGGGACAGGAGGCGGGCAGGTGTGGAGGATTCCCTGGTCCTGAATGGGGTAACTGTGCCCCTGAAGGACCAGGTGCGCAGCCTGGGAGTCATTTTGGACTCACAGCTGTCCATGGAGGCACAGGTTAAATCCGTGTCCAGGGCAGCTGTGTACCAGCTCCATCTGGTACGTAGGCTGAGACCCTATCTGCCCGCGGACTGCCTTGCCAGAGTGGTGCATGCTCTGGTTATCTCCCGCTTGGACTACTGCAATGCGCTCTACGTGGGGCTACCTTTGAAGGTGACCCGGAAACTACAACTAATCCAGAATGCAGCGGCCAGACTGGTGACTGGGAGCAGCCGCCGAGACCATATAACACCGGTCTTGAAAGACCTACATTGGCTCCCAGTACGTTTCCGAGCACAATTCAAAGTGTTGGTGCTGACCTTTAAAGCCCTAAACGGCCTCGGTCCAGTATACCTGAAGGAGCGTCTCCACCCCCATCGCTCTACCCGGACACTGAGGTCCAGCACCGAGGGCCTTCTGGCGGTTCCCTCACTGCGAGAAGCCAAGTTACAGGGAACCAGGCAGAGGGCCTTCTCGGTAGTGGCGCCCTCCCTGTGGAACGCCCTCCCACCAGATGTCAAAGAGAACAACAACTACCAGACTTTTAGAAGACATCTGAAGGCAGCCCTGTTTAGGAAAGCTTTTAATGTTTGATGTATTACAGTATTTTAATATTCTTTTGGAAGCCGCCCAGAGTGGCTGGGGAAACCCAGCCAGATGGGCGGGGTATAAATAATAAATTATTATTATTATTATTATTATTATTATCTCAGTGACTAGAATTAGGGCCATGTCTGTGGGGAACCCAGGCTTATGAAGCTTGCTAGTTGGTGGAATTTCAGGAATGTTGCTGTCCTTCAGTTTAATCAACCTACAAAACTCTCTGAGTTTTTGTGGCATCAAGAGATAGCAGTATGTCATAGTTGTCTGTTCCAGTGGAAATGTCCACAAGAGTACCTTGTCATCTGTTGCCCCACTGAGGTTATGGAGGGATGTGGAATGTTCTGTGTGTTGCCAAAGGTGGAAGTGAGCAATCTGAAAAGAAGCTGTAAAACAAAGGCACATACATTTTTGGATTTTATTGTTTGCAGTGAAGGCTTACAGTGCCATCCGGTCTCTCTCAGTTCTGTTCTGGGGCAACAGCATGTCTTCATTATTCAGCCTGCCTCTGTTTGACATTGGAGTAGGATCGACTCTCAAATGATGCTTAAGAATGTTTAACACCTTCAAGTTGAGATATTCACCTGACGTTATATGTGATAAAATTGATCAAACTGAGGGTCTCTCCAGCTTAGCATTCTGTTTTGCCCCTCAGAATGATCCAAGGGGGAGTCTACCCTTTCTGAGATGTCTAGTTTGTTTGATTCCGTGTCCTCTTTGATGTAGGAAGTGACAGTCCCCATGATCTTTCAAGACCTTCTTAGAGAGGCAGCTGGTTCCTGCTGCACGTTCATTGCGCCTAGTCCTACCCTATCCCTGCTTGGATGGTCAAGTGTGCTTTGCCTTTAGGATGTAGGATTCCTCCTGAACTAGCCCCTGGCGGCTTTCTTCTAGGGGTCGGCTTAAAAGCTGCTCTTCCACATTTTTGATATTAACTTCCAGTATGATTTTAACTTCAGTTTTAAGTAGAATCATCCCCTTTTGTACATCCTGGTTTGCCCCCAAATGTTTCTCAGCACAGAGGAACCCAGAATACCTCCTCTCTCCTGCACTGTATTATCCATACAGTGGTACCTTGGTTCTCAAATTTAATCTGTTCCGGAAGTCCGTTCCAAAACCAAGGTGCCTTTTCCCATAGAAAGTAATGCAAAATGGATTAATCCGTTCCAGACTTTTAAAAACAACCCCTAAAACAGCAATTTAACATGAATTTTGCTATCTAACAAGACCACTGATCCATAAAATGAAAACAATAATCAATGTACTGCAGTCAATCAATCAATCAGCTGAACTAGGTTCCACACAGTCACAAAAACAAAACAAAAAGAGCTGCAAAAACGCAAAAACAGACAGACCTCAGTGTAACACTCAAAACGGAAGCGTAACACTCAAAACTGAGCATGTTTGGTTTCCGATAATAGTTCGCACCCTGGAACACTTACTTCCGGGTTTGCAGTGTTTGGGTTCCAAGTTGTTTGAGTACCAAGGCGTTTGAGAACCAAGGTACATGGATATCCCTTAACTCTGTTTGTTCTGCTGGTCGTACATGCAAAATACCTTGGAGGTACCGTATTCCAATGTTCTACCTAGCAACCTTAATTTTGCTTCCAGGACCACACTGTGACTTATCCCTAATGTACTGTGGGTGCTGGCCTGTCACAAATAGCAGAGGCTTGACAACCATATGTCAGGAGTGCTCTGATGGTGTTTCCTGCTTGGCAGGGGGTTGGACTCGATGGCCCTTGTGGTCTCTTCCAACTCTATCATTCTATGATTCTATTCTATGATTCTAAATCCAGAGGCATATGCTCAGCATGTGAGCATGCTGTGCTCCATCCTCCAAGAGTTCCTTCTGAGGAATCATTCCCTTCCTTTCCTGAGAACCTGCATCTCTGTGACGGCAGAGGAGCTGTCATCCTGGGAGTGGCATGTTGCTGCCACGTCCTTGGGGGCCTCATCCTCAAATCTGCCCACCCCTTCTCAATTTCTCCAGCTGAAGAAACTTGTACCTGGAGGACCAAGAGCTCATTGCACTTGGCACACGCCCATGACTTCTGTTCAGCTGTCATGCATGCAATGCTCTGTCATGCAAGGCTCATAATGTGTTTTTGTGTGTCGTTTTCACTAATATCAGCATTTGTCTTACACTGCCTTAATTGTTGGTTGGGGAAACGCACCACAAAATTTGGAGAAGTGTGGATTCTGAAAAGAAGGATGCATTTCAGTTCACATATTGTTTCAGGAAGTTCAAATTAGAAATCCAAGGCGAATTTTTCGCCCACCCCACATATAGTCCTCTCCTTGGCAGGATTTTGGAAGCCAAAAGCCTGAAGGACTTTTTCCAAAAAAGTGCGAGGAGTAGTAGGACCTTCTTTCAAATCCAGCCGTAGGCTACACGTTATTAAAACAAGCCGCATCCTAGACGCTGCCGCCTGCCTTTGCAAGACACTTCCCTGTGCCCCACCCACCCGGCTATAAACCGCTGGCCAATTAGGCCAGCCCCAAAATTCCTTGTATACTCTTTCTAATACAGTGGTATCTTGGTTCCCAAACTTAATCTGTTCCGGAAGTCCGTTCTAAAACTAAAGCGTTCCAAAACTAAGGCGCGTTTCCCCATCAAAAGCAATGCAAAATGTATTAATCCGTTACAGACTTTTAAAAACAGCCCCTAAAACAGCAATTTAACGTTAATTTTGCTATGAAACAAGACCTTTGATCCATAAAATGAAAACAATAATCAATGTACTGTACTATAAAATAAATAAAACAGTAGTGTAGATGATAAAAATAAATTATTTTTTTCCCTTACCTGCACTGATGATAGTCATTGTTTGGATGGGAGTCTTTTATCCATTTCCACAGTCACACAATCAGTCAGTAGCTGAACTGGATTCTAGTCACAAAAACAAGTCGCAAGTCAGAGTCCCATAAAACGAAGAGTCCCACAGTCACAAAAATGAAAAAAATAGCAAAAACGAAAGACCAAATATCACCTCAGAACGGAAACAGAAGGCTTCCATTACAATGCGGGGGGGACGACGGACGGACGGACACGCAAATTAGCAGTGCATCAGTACAAACGGAAGCTCAGGAGCACGTTTGGCTTCCGGAGCAAAGTTTGCAAACCGGAACACTGACTTCCCAGTGTGCGGTGTTCAATTTCCATGTTGTTTGGAAACTAAGCTGTTTCAAAACTGAGGTACCACAGTATACTCTTAATAAAGTTTCATAATTGGACCAGTGCGGTTTGTGTGTGTTTGCCAGTCTCAGGTTTGAGAAATTCCTGTGCATCTAGGTGGCTTTGGGTTCCACCTTGTTGGAAGACCAGAGTTAGTAAAGCCAGGAACTTGCCTTGTTCTCAGGGAGAAGCAGAGGTCTGGAGAGCTGGCTTGATGCTCTGTAAATTGCAAGGGATTTGCTGGAGGTGCAAGGTGCGCTGGTCCAGAATCCCGGGATTTAACTATTGATCATATATTCAAAGTGTCCCTCTTGTTTTTGGGCTGGTTGGTGACCTAGAAAGGGTAAGATTCAACAGGCAGCAGTTAGACAAGGAAGGGGGAGGAAAGGCTCTCCTGAGTATCCCTCCTCCTTCAAGTCTGTGTCTTGTTCCTTTTAAGTTTGGTAACTTAACGCTTTGTCAGTGGTGCTAAGAGGGGCTCCCGCTCACACCTGTGGAGCTACTTTGTAGTCTTAGCGCAGACACACACATGGACTTGGTTCCTGCACGGTGAACTTCTGATCTCTTCATCGTTCAGGTCACGACGGTCTGGTCTATGCAAGGTGAGGGAGGAGGAGAGCTCCTCAGCCTGGCTGCCAGCCTCGGTAGCCCAGAGGGTCAGAGTCGCTGGGTTCCTCATCTGCCAACGAAGTTGCACTCACAGTAGACCCCTTTAAATTAATGGACCTCAATTAGCCATGGCCATGAATCTCACTGGGTCTACCGGATAGAGCACACAGTTTATGTAAATTGTGACTTTGTCCTGCACTGTGATCAGCAAAGCTTGCAGGAGTGCTGTTGGTCTGGTTGTAGCAGCCCCTGCTGAGTCTTTTTAGTGTTTACTCAATAATAATAATAATAATTCTGGAGTCATTTGGACATAGGCAGAAGCTGTCTTAGGCAGAGACAAACCGCTAGTCGGTCTTGCTCAGTACTGATTCTCAGCCCTGCTGCCTGAGCCCTTTGGATTGGAAAGAAATGGGGGTCTTTGGTGTGCAAGCAGGTGCTGCCTTTGAGCCACACCCTGTTAAATCTGGTACATTCAAGACGGGCAAGTGCTAAAAATAGTTAAAATCAAGCTTTGTTGTTTGTCTTCCTAAGCTCTGTTTTCACTTCCCACCCCTTCAGAAATTCTACATGGAATATTCCATCTGTTATCTTATTGACTCCAGATGCTGAAATTGTTTAATGGGGGAAACCTTTGCATGTAACTGTAGCTTTCATTCGCTGGAATGCTTCGTTGGGGAGGGAGAGAATTCTTTTATTCAGCGGTTTATTCAAAATATGTTTAATTAAATACAGCTTTGAATCTCATCCATCAAGCCGTCTTTAGAACTGGGAGTGCTGGATCAAACTGCATAAAGAAGCAGGTTAATTGTAAACCTCAGGAATAATTTGGAGCACATTGGAGAAGCCCCCTTCCTCTACAGTTGTTTGTTCTAGGGAGCATTTCTCATTTCCCAACCTGTTTCTGGGTTCTTTCTTCCTTGGCTGCATCCTGCGACAGGTCTTGATGCTGTGACCCCCCCTTTCTTTCTTCCCCCCTCTTCCCCCCTTATTCTCTCTCCCCCCCCCCCCCCAGTTTTCAGTAAACAACCACAGGCCAAATAATGGACTTAAAGTAAACTAACTGGCTGTGTGGAGCAATGGACTGCCTTTGCATTGTAACCACCAAGGTAAGAGACGGAGTTTCAGCAGGGCTATGTTTGTGGGAAGCCGTATGTTAACTTCCATGCTTTGCAACTTTTTGTAGGGAGGATTTCATTTCAAGCCTCCTCTGGGATATCTTAGCTTGCTTAGCAGGACACAAAACGAGTGCATGTAAATGGATGTATTTTCTCTTCAACTTGATACTTTATGGTATTGAATGCATACAAATGCTAGCATCTTCTTGCTGCTTTGCTTGAACTCTCAGAATAGAACTCATATGCTAGTTTTACATAACCTTTAATCTTCCCTTTTTAATGGTTATCTTAATCTGAGGAAGCTTTATTGGGATTCCATTTTTAAATGTCCTGTGACACAAAGGTTCCATGTTGGCTGTGCTGATGCTGGCCAGTGCTTTGCAATGGTCAGTCTACCTCATTGCTTGCAAATGGCCAAGCGTCCTGACTTGGGGAAGCGGAATGGGGGTCCCGGAAAAGGTGGGCTGAGAGAGGACTGGCGTGCTCTGTACTATTGAAGACCTTTTTCTTCCTGTGAGACACTTAAAAGCCCATCCCCACCCCCGTAATTCTGCCTTCAGCAAGCACAGTCATTGGAATGAAATGAAAACTACTTCATCAAGAATAGAATCTGACAACTTTTAATGAGAGTATCTTGGCAGTTTACAGGTGATGGCTTTTTAGAGCAATAGATGTGAAAGCCTGTGAATTTTTCTTATGGTAGGCAAATGAATGCATCCTTTCATACCTACTCTCTGTTTGCGCAAATGTCGTCTTCAAAGGGTTTTGCCTTGATGGCTGAAACAGATGAAGTCTTGTCTTTTGCCTGACAGCTTTATCTTAGAGTTCTGTTTTGAGCTCAGGGAATGTTTAAGTGAGTGTTGTATTTGTTTTGGATCCAGGGTTGATGTCATTAAGATAACTGGCATTGCACATTTAGAGTGTCAGTCCCTGAGTAGGAAAACTTCTCTGGACCTTCCAAGCTCTGAGCTTTAATGGTGAACCTTCCAAGAGGTTTTGACTTCATTCTGTATAGCAGGGTGCTGCTCTGGGGTTTAGAAACTTGTCTCAAGCAGTGTGAGCTGGTGCCGCGCAGAATGAAGCGTTCAGGTCATGTATTATTTATTTTAAGAAATGTATAACCCATTGTTTAATAAAATTGCAACATTTCAAAACAGTCAAGAAAATTAAAAACATGTAAAAGAAAAGCATATAAAATATACTGAAAATAGATTATGCTGTTCCTTTTTTAATTTTCACACTTTTGAAACAACAAAACTTCACAGGTAATCATAATTTTAACCATAAATTTAACATCTGGGGCACTAAAAATACCATCTGCTCTAAGAAGATTACAAATAAGTGGTTTAATCACATCAGTTCAATCTCTGTATTACTCAAAGTAATCAGTTGTTCAATATGCTACAAAAGGATTCTGTATGTTTTAAAGTTACATTTCTTTAACTCATTTTGTCTCGCATGTGTGTGTTGTGGTTTTCAGCATATTGCACCCTGTTCTTGGAACATGAATCTTCCATTTAGATATTTTTAATATTGGTGAGGAGCAGATGTTTTTTTAGCTGTCAGTGATACCTCACTATTGTAATATCAATATAATTATGTAGAAAGAATCTAATGTTCCCTTAATAGTCCTATGCTTTATCACATTCTGTTATAAACACCTGAAGCAAATGAAAAGCCTTGGTTAGTAATAGGGCAGCCTTGCCTTCTTGTAGCTCTTCCTGATGCCTTAGCGATAGTGAGCCTGAGAGAGAGAAAACCCGCTGGAAAGTAACTTGTCTATTGATTACAATGGGCCTAATGTAACAGCTGGGTGCTACTGTTATCGTTAGTATTATAACTGCTTATTACCTGTCCTTCACCGTAAGGTCGCAGGGCAGGTTATAACATTAAAACACAGTATTTAAAACAGTGTTAAACAAATTAACAATCACAGTAATAAGGTGGGTAATAGACATTTCATTTGTCAAATGCCAGGGTAAAGAGGTGTGTCTTCGGAAGCTAAATAATGTAGGTGTCAGACATACCTTTTATTGTGAGTTGTGGCAGTTTCTTTGCCATATAATATTAACATGCATTTTTGCCAGGATGACTGTAGCTGGTATAAAGACTGGTAGTCTCCAAAACAGAAGCGTCTTTCAAAATCTTGATGATCAAGAAACAGCAGCCCACCTTGGCATCTCTCCCTCCCCTACTATACCGTCAGTATTTTATAATTATTTTCAACACCTCTACTTCCGAAGTATGACCTTTTATAACTTTGCTAGCATTTACACATCTTGAAGCTAAGGTTTATAACTAGATCCTGACCACCATTGTCCTCCCACCTCTGCCATTCTGTGATTCTGTGGTTCTGGAGCGTGTTCAGGAATAGAGAAGACATGCTGCCCTCTGCTGCTGGCAAAAGGCATGTCTTACTCTGACAACCACTGTGAGGAAAACGAAAGGGTTGGATGTGTTGCATCCATTTTGAGCAATAGGAAGAAAGGAATTGTGGGCCCTTTGCAATAGCAGTTTGCAGGTGGCTGATTCTCTGTGGAAGACAGAAGACGAGCTGTGAGCATCCTCATTGTGTCTGGATGAGATTACTGCAATAACATGATAACTTTCTCTCATGTGTGCTCAGAAATATCAGGGCAGGAAAGCATCTAGATATAATAAATAAGGACAAAAACTTTCAGAGCTTTATAAACATCTTCTATTTATGCCAAACTTTGTATTCCTAATGTTGAAAGCTTTGTAGCCCTTTGTTGTGACTTTGCAACCTTTTTCATCTTGAGTCTTTTATATGTACCTAGAGAGACCTAAAGTGTAATGCTGGCCCCAGAATTGCTTCCATAATCTTTTGTAAGCCTATTCCAGCTTTATTGATTTCAAACCTATATTAGCCACTCTTCAGCTGTAGCTCTCAGCTGTTCACAAAGTATAATATTAAAAACACAGCAAATAGCTAATTACAGCAGATGGAACAATCAGAATTAAAACCAAATAGAATGAAAAGGCCTGGATTTCAGCTGATGCTGAGAAGAAAATGAAGAGGGTGCCACTGAACCTCTTTTAAGAATGGAATTCCAAAAATGGGGCACCCCCCCCCCAAGCCTCTCTTGCTGCAGCTGCTGCCTGCATCTTCTCTCCCCTTGGAGCAGCAGCACCTCAGAGGCTGATCCTGCTGGAGGGAGCCGGCAACCTTAAACCATCCGGCACAAGCCCCCAGTTCCATATAACCAGATGTCACAGAATCAGACATGTACTTCAGGGCTTTAGCATATTGTCACTGTTGATTATTATACACTTTCCATGAATTAAACGGGCCTCTTTTCCTGTGAGACAAATTCTCCTTGTATATGCATTTTCTGTTTCTAAAGCTGGCTTTAGAGATGTATTGTGGACCATGGTTTCCTGTGAACCATATATGTTTCTAGTGTAGGCACTATCAGTCCGGTAGAGTTCCATGTACAGTGGTACCTCGGGTTACAGACTCTTCAGGTTGCAGACACTTCAGGTTACAGACCCCGTTAACCCAGAAATAGTACCTCGGGTTAAGAACTTTGCTTCAGGATGGGAACGGAATTCGTGTGGCGGCAGCGGGAGTCCCCATTAGTTAAAGTGGTACCTGAGGTTAAGAACAGATCTCCGGAATGAATTAAGTTCTTAACCCGAGGTACCACTGTATTGGCTGCTTTGATTTCAATTAGAAAAGATGGCAAAATCCTCTATGCATTGGTATTCTACTTGTTTGAATGGTTGTGAGCAAGTCCTTTGGAGAAGCGGATGTTTGCAAGGCAGCCATTGACTTGCCTTGCTGAAGTGGGAGTCTTTGTCCATCGTATTGTTAGGCAAGACAACCTCTTAATGTGCCTCAAATGCATTCTCTGGGTGTGCCTGGCGGGGTGGGTCCTGAGGCATCATCCAAGAAAACGGGCTGAGAGCTTGTGATTCCCCACCCCCAACACTGTACGGACCCAAGGACCGCATCCTGCTCCTTTTATGCCGCTTGCCCAGGTTGGCTAAATCTTGGAGAGCCTGTCTGACTGTTATGTTTTTTTAGAAAGCAGGCCTTCACAGAATAGGTATGGATGAACTCAAATGGAAACACACCAGGCATTTGGAAAAAAGATCTGCAGTGTTCCTGTTTTGAGGGCAATTAGTCTAAATCATTTATTCTAAAACCACGTGGAATGATCTGCCTGCGGTGTTTGTGAAAATGATACGCACATTAACTGCCAGTTGTTGTGTACTGGATGTGGCCCTCCAGTCCATCGCTTGGCTTCCAAGGTGTTCCTGAAGCTGAAGAGGTTCCCTGTCGGGGAGAGAAGGAATCACATGCAGTTCAGGTGTGGTCCTTCTGCCCCCTCTTCTGCGTGTGTACCTGGCTAGGAGGGCTGGCTGAGCCCAAGTAAAATAACTGATCCCGGAATAAAACAGCCATGCTTGGACCAAATAAGTGCTGCCAGGGCGCTTTAGGCTAAAAAGGCCTCCTAGGGGGAGGAGCGCAAAAGAACAAAGCTGGCCCAAACTATTCTGAGAAATTAGCAGTGTAGTGGAATTGAACTTCCGCCTGTTTTTACCCTTTCCAGGGCCACACTGTCCTTGGTTGTGTCTGTTTTCTAGACTTGGTGGTCGGGGGTGGGGGGGGCACCACATGGCCTTGCCCTGGCTGCTTCCCTTTGCTTTTGTTCCAAAGCAGTGCAGGCAGGGACCCTGCAGCAAAAGTGCCATGTGCTGATGGATGGACCCCCCTTAGGCGGCAGCATAACGGTCAGATGAACGGTCAGCTCTGCCAGTTCCAGGTCTAAGTGCAAGAGCTTATTGTTTGAGGTGACAGATGAAACAATAAACCCTCTCTCCTGCAATTTCTTTAATGCAGCAGTGAATATTGCTATTGGATTGCCCTTTTATTTCAAATCCTTATCTAGTCTCAGCAATAAATCCTGCTGCCCCAAAGCCATTGTCCAGCCCTGCAAAACTGGCTGTTAGGCAGGATAGATTTAACAGGACCCTGCAGTGCTAATAACTCTTATTGCAGTCTGTGGGTTGGAAATGAAGGCACAGTGGTGAGAAGGGAAGCCCCTTTTATTCTGATGGGAATGTCTGGGTGATTCATGGCTGCCCACATTGATGTCAGCTTTTCATTCCTGGTGCTGATTCACTGTGAAGCATTCCACGTATGCAGGCTGCAATAATTAACATCGTTCTTTGCTACCCACTAACACTGCTGCCCCTCCGTTGCCCTGCCATTGTAATGAAACCTCTTCTGATACTCGATGTCTCCGTTCACCAATGGAAATGGGCTCCAAGAGAGACAGCTTCAGGATGCCCCATATATTGGTTGGCTGTTCCAGGTGCCAGCCCTCCCTGCCTTCCAGGTAGACAGAAGTCACAGGACCAGGAAATGAGCAGCGAGTGGCTGGATATTTTGAAGCTGGCTGCATTTACTTGGATTTCCAAGTTCTGCTACAGTCTGAAATGTGCTTGCTAGAGCTTCTCTCTCTCTCTGGCGTGTGCTTGTGTGTGCCCCCTGCGATGATGATGGGTCGGTTGCTGCAGCGTTTTGCCCCTCCCCCTCAGCATCTGGCATCAACGGAGCAGTGGCTGCAGCCAGATGAGCCGCTTTTATCCTTATGGAGGAGGTAGCGGAGCTTACTTTGCCTGCAGCAGGTGGAACTGCCTCATCCCCTTCTCTCCCTCCCTCCCTGCTCCCCTCCCTGGAGATTTTTGGCCAAGAGGATTCCAAAAGGGAGCCCTTGCAGAGTTCTCTTCATGCTGATGCCTTTTCTCTAACTGAAGAGGGAGCCACCCTCTTGGAAAGGGACACATGGACCTCTTCGGCTCGATCCCGCAGGCGGTGGGGACTTCTGCCACGAGAAATAATTCCGTGCTGTTTTTCTGTCTCAGCTTTCTGTTGAGAGGATCATGGACTCACACGTCCAAGGCAGGCAGCAAGCCCTTCTTTCCAAAAGCATTCTTCTTGAATCTCGGTTGCTGAATGATGGAGGTGTCCTGGGTCTGAAAAGATGTCTCCTAGCACAAAAAACGTGGATTGCTTTTCTCCAGTGCTGTGCCACTGCAAAGTAGCATGCAGCAACAACACTGTCTCTTTAATGTTTGGATGCAAGGTGGGTCCGAACGGGGTTTCTGGCGAACCTCTGGCACATCTAAATAAATTAGCAGCATCTCCTTGTTAATGGGATCTGTAGCAATAGAATTATGCCATGGGATGGGATTAAGTCATATGCTTTTGGTGACGTGCTGGGGGCAGGCAGGCAGGCAGCGGCGATCTCTGCTCGGTCTGTGTGCCTTGTGGAAGAGGGATATTGCACACGCACCCTCTGCAGGAGAACAATTAAAAGGCAGAGTAGAAAAACCTCTGGGGAAGGCTGAAGCACTGCCCTGGCAAAGCACGGCATGTTTTTGTAGTTACAGTTTTTACTTTGTAATATTCATACCCTGTTCTTTTGTTTATTGAGCTCCTGGGGTGGCTTATAGTAATAAAAAGGTATCTACAGCAGGAAGTAGCTCTATTAATTGCCATCTTAAATGTTTTGCTCCTGCTTTATTTTGTGGCTATCATGTCAGAATGGAAGCTCCCTGGGGGAACACCTGAGGGCTTTGGGGGCAGGGTTGACAAACTGATGGAGCAGTGAAGGGGGCATAGTGACCTTTAATGCAGAGCATCCATTTGGATTGACTTGATGGCTTTTTTTCTTCCCTCCTTTTAAAAAAAGTGAAATGCATGTTATTACCCAGTATTTGGGGGTTTCCTTATGTGGGTTGAGATACCTCAGGGTGCGATTGGTTTCCATCCCATGTTGCAGATACTTTAGAGAGAGAAGAGCTGAGGCATGCATTTTGCCTCTGAGAGGACCTTCAGGCAAGCTCAGTTGACCCAGCCAGGGTTCTTGAGGACTGACTTGCAACTGAAACGTTGCAGGGAAAGTGCAGTGATTGGACGGCGGCTTTGGGGTTGGCAATGGGAGGGAAGTGGAGGAGAGGGTTGCAGGAAGGCAATAAAGAGTTTCCAGTGACGGCAGCTGCCTCACAGCTGCCCCTCTTGGGGAATGGCAAAAATGTTCAGCTCCATTCTTTTTAAAAAATCTTCCTGTTGGGTGCATGTTTCATGTGAAATCTCAGCAGTTTGTAGATTAGCTCTTCCAACTTCCAGTGTGGCCTGCAAGTACCCAGTGCTAGGCGGACTCTTTAATTTAGTGGCTGACTAGACAGTCCCTTCACAGAGAGGTGTGTTTGGCACCTTTGTTGTGTAACTTTTGTTATATGCTGAAGATGCACCTCTTTTTCCTGGCTTTTGACACCTGAGACATATTTGGACCCACCCTATGTTTTTGACCATGATTTGTTGTAACAGATTTTAATGTTGTGGTTTAAAATAGTTGTAACCTGCCCCGAGACCTTGTGGAATTTTAAACAAATAAATAGTGTGTCTGGATGGCAGCTAAGACTTTCCCTACCACTCAGGCTGTGTTTTGCATGCTGGTTGTAAGCAGAGGAGGTTTAATATGCCAGGAGAAAACTTGCCCTGGAGAGGTTATAGATGCTGCCTTCAACTTCAGATTCTTGTTTCCTTCTCTTCCCCACCAGTGATGGAACAATAACTTTGGGGGGCACAAGTTGAGGTTTCATGATGTTTCCCTTTCCTCAGCATTGGCCTGGGGTGAGGTGCAGTTCATCTCCACATTCCATTGTGGTTTCCACAAGGCTGCCAAGGTTTGTCACTGCATATGCTCCCAAGCACTCTGTGTGCGGGTGTCTTTTTCCAAAGTACCATTTTAAACTGATTGGTCCCAGAGGCCGGTGAAGCCTGGGGAGTCCCGGTGGTGCTTGCAGGTATGTTTGTAGGTCCCCTCCCCCAGTTGTTTATTGCTGTTACTCCTGAAGCATATCCAGTCCATGGGAAATGATTAAAATGCTCTGTTAACGGTGCTAACTGTGGTGGTTGAAGGACCAGGCAAGCCAAACCCAAAATGGAGAAGCTTACTTAGAAGTGCTTATTTCTGGTATGCTTTTTGCCCAAGCGGGCTAAGAAATAACATGCCTAGGACATGTGAGCAGTATTATAGCCTGACCTGTACCAACGCCAGCCCAGCTTCAGTGTTACTCACATTTGCAGTATCCTCTGCCTTGGCAGAAAGCAAGAACTATATCTTTGGCTTCTGTTACTGGCCTAATGAAACAGTGACCGACACATGGCTCCTAGCTCCAGCTGCTGTTTCCTGAGTGCCAGTGGTTGTGTGCCTTTCACAGTTCTTGTGCAGAACTTCAGATATTTATTCCATCAAGGAGGAGGAAGGTCTCCTCCTCTTGGTCTTCTTCTTTAAATAATCCTTTGGCTCCATGGTCTGATTCTTCCCCGTGACAGCTGATTTCCTCCTCTGGCCATCTTTTGTTCTCAGAATGATTCAGACTGCTGGGCAAAAGAGGCGGGAGGGCTGCAAACTGCCATTTGCCCACTGCACTGAAACGGGTGGGTGAATGCTGGAGTTGGCAGCACTCTGTCTGCAGAGGGAGAACTGGGAGCCGCAGGGCTGAGAGAGCACTTGAATTCCCAGCGCCTGGCTCTGAACAAAAGGCAGAGCATGGCCTTTTTGCTTGAGTGCTCAGGCAGTCTCCAACCTGAAACACGCAGTAGGGATAAGCTGTGAAGTTTTTCTACACCCAAGCAGTATATAATTTTTAATGAAATTTTATGAAATAAATAAATACCCACTGGCACCCCATTCAGCCAGTGCCCCCCTGGGTAAGGTGGGATGGCTTGGCCTCTCAACACTCACGCAAGTACCCTGCCCCTCCTCAAAGATTTTTTTAAAAAATATTTTTTATTAATTTTCCATTATAAAAACAAACATACAAAACAAACATCTTATTTATCACCAACGTCCTATTTCTGACTTCCCTCAGCCTTTCTGATGATTCTCCATTCTATTTACTTCTTCCACATTTCTCACTTAATATTGCACAACCTTAATACCTTATTTATCCCTTATTTTTTTAACAATATTTCTACCTTACATTTTCACAGAACTTCCTGAAAACCTACAAACGTTATTTGATTGTCACATAATGTTTGCATATATTCTGTAAATTTAATCCAGTCCTCAGTGAATCTCTGGTCACGTCGATTCCGGATCCTTCCTGTTAATTTATCAAGTTCCGCGTAATCTGTCAATTTCATTCTCCATTCTTCAATCGTAGGTAATTCTTCTTGTTTCCATTTTTGGGCCAACAATATTCTTGCTGCTGTTACTGCATATAAAAACAACTTCCATTCTTTCTTATTAACTTCATTTCCTGTTATTCCTAGTAAAAATGCTTCTGGTTTCTTTAATGAATGTATATTTCAACATTTTTTTCATCTCATTATATATCATTTCCCAAAAGCTTTTAACTTTTTTACATTCCCACCACATATGGTAAAATGTTCCTTCTTTTTCCTTACATTTCCAACATTTATTACTTACTTTATACATCTTTGCTAACTTCACTGGTGTAACATACCATCTATACATCATCTTCATCACATTTTCTTTTATTGTGGTACACACAGTGAATTTCATTCCTTCCTTCCACAATTTTATCCAATCATTCAGTTGTATATTATATCCAAAATCTTTGGCCCAATCTATCATAACCGATTTCACCTCTTCATCCTTTGTATACCATTCCAATAATAATTTATACATTTTAGATAAGATTTTAACTTCATTTTTTAATATTTTCTGTTGAAACCTTGATTCCTTATCAGCAAAACCTCTTTGTACTATATCATTTTTAAACATTTCATTAATCTGAAAATAATGCAGCCAATCATTAACATATTCTTTCACCGCCTCATATGGTTTCAGTTTCCATTTACTTCCCACCTTCATTATTAGAATCATAGAATCATAGAATCATAGAGTTGGAAGAGACCACAAGGGTCATCGAGTCCAACCCCCTGCCAAGCAGGAAACACCATCAGAGCACTCCTGACATATGGTTGTCAAGCCTCTGCTTAAAGACCTCCAAAGAAGGAGACTCCACCACACTCCTTGGCAGCAAATTCCACTGTCGAACAGCTCTTACTGTCAGGAAGTTCTTCCTAATGTTTAGGTGGAATCTTCTTTCTTGTAGTTTGTATCCATTGCTCCGTGTCCGCTTCTCTGGAGCAGCAGAAAACAACCTTTCTCCCTCCTCTATGTGACATCCTTTTATATATTTGAACATGGCTATCATATCACCCCTTAACCTCCTCTTCTCCAGGCTAAACATGCCCAGCTCCCTTAGCCGATCCTCATAAGGCATTGTTTCCAGGCCTTTGACCATTTTGGTTGCCCTCCTCTGTACACGTTCTAGTTTGTCAGTGTCCTTCTTGAACTGTGGTGCCCAGAACTGGACACAGTACTCCAGGTGAGGTCTGACCAGAGCAGAATACAGTGGCACTATAACTTCCCTTGATCTAGATGCTATACTCCTATTGATGCAGCCCAGAATTGCATTGGCTTTTTTAGCTGCCGCGTCACACTGTTGACTCATGTCAAGTTTGTGGTCAACCAAGACTCCTAGATCCTTTTCACATGTACTGCTCTCAAGCCAGGTGTCACCCATCTTGTATTTGTGCCTCTCATTTTTTTTGCCCAAGTGCAATACTTTACATTTCTCCCTGTTAAAATTCATCTTGTTTGTTTTGGCCCAGTTCTCTAATCTGTCAAGGTCGTTTTGAAGTGTGATCCTGTCTTCTGGGGTGTTAGCCACCCCTCCCAGTTTGGTGTCATCTGCAAATTTGATCAGGATGCCCTTGAGTCCATCATCCAAGTCGTTGATAAAGATGTTGAATAAGACCGGGCCCAAGACAGAACCCTGTGGCACCCCACTAGTCACTCTTCTCCAGGATGAAGAGGAACCATTGATGAGCACCCTTTGGGTCCGGTCAGTCAGCCAGTTACAAATCCACTGAGTGGTAGCATAGTCAAGACCGCATTTTACCAGCTTCTTTACAAGAATATCATGGGGCACCTTGTCAAATGCCTTGCTGAAATCAAGGTAGACTACATCCACTGCGTTCCCTTCATCTACCAGGCTTGTAATTCTGTCAAAAAATGAGATCAGGTTAGTCTGACATGACTTATTTTTCAGAAATCCATGCTGACTATTGGTGATCACAGCATTCCTTTCTAGGTGCTCACAGATTGTTCGCTTAATGATCTGCTCCAGAATCTTCCCTGGTATTGATGTTAGACTGACTGGGCGGTAATTATTTGGGTCCTCTCTTTTCCCCTTTTTGAAAATAGGGACAACATTTGCCCTCCTCCAGTCTGCCGGGACTTCGCCTGTTCTCCAGGAATTCTCAAAGATGACTGCCAGTGGTTCTGAGATCACATCTGCCAGTTCTTTTAATACTCTTGGATGCAGTTCATCTGGCCCTGGAGACTTGAATACATCTAAACTAGCCAAGTATTCTTGTACCATCTCCTTAGTTATTCTGGGCTGTGTTTCCTCTGCTGAATCATTTCCTCCAAATTCTTCAGGTCGGGCATTGTTTTCTTTATCGGAGAAGACTGAGGCAAAGAAGGCATTGAGGAGTTCAGCCCTTTCTGTGTCCCCTGTTTGCATTTCACCATCTTCTCCTCTGAGTGACCCCACTGTTTCTTTGTTCTTCCTTTTGCTACGAACATACCCATAGAAGCCTTTTTTGTTGCTTTTAACCTCTCTAGCAAGCCTGAGTTCATTCTGTGCTTTAGCTTTTCTGACTTTGTGTCTACACGTGCTGGCTATTTGTTTGAATTCCTCTTTGGTGGTTTCCCCCCTTTTCCATTTTTTGTACACATCCTTTTTTAATCTTAACTCAGTTAAAAGTTCTTTAGATAGCCACCCTGGCTTCTTTAGGCACCTTCCATGTTTCCGTCTCATTGGTATTGCCTGAAGTTGTGCTTTTACTATCTCCCTCTTAACAAACTCCCAGCCATCATGAACTCCCTTCCCTTTTAGTATTACTGTCCATGGGATCTCACCCAGCACTTCCCTAAGTTTTATGAAGTCGGCTTTCTTAAAGTCAAGAAATTGAGTCCTAGTATGCTTGGCTGCTCCTTTCCGTTGTATAGTAAACTTCAGAAGAGCATGATCACTTGCGCCTAATGATCCTTCCACTTCTACCCCATTAACCATGTCATCGACATTGGTTAGGACCAGATCTAAAATGGCTGTTCCTCTTGTTGCTTCTCCCACTTTCTGGACAATGAAGTTGTCTGCAATATGATTAAACTCTCATATGTCACCCAATTCCCCCTCATGTTAATCTTCTTCACGCTCAACACCTCCAATGGAGATAACCAATATGGGGTTTTTGGCTCCAATAAATTTTTATATCTATCCCAAACTTCAATGAGAGATCTTCAAATTATATGATTTTCAAAACCCTTATGTACTCATTTCTTATCCAACCACAAATATGCGTGCCAACCAAATCTGTTGTCAAAACCTTCCAAATCTAACATTTCTATGTTTTCTAATTTCATCCATTCTTTCAACCAACAGAGGCACGATGCTTCATAATATAATTTCAAGTCTAGCCCCTCCTCAAAGATTCAATGGAAATCCCGGGCCTGCTGGCTATGTCTAGATGGCCTTGGCGACTGGTCCACCGGGATGCCTTTTCCCAGCATCATTTGGTGCATCAGCTGCGGTTCCCTTTGGTTCCAGGATGGCCTCGTGCCAGGTGTCCCCACGTGAGTCACATCCTGACTCACTTTCCTCAGTGCTTGTGCTGGGTCAAGCAGGGCATCCAGGCTGTTGACCAGGGGCTTGTGGTTATGAGCCTGTTGGCTTTGCTCTTCCCAGGGGACTCTGTTGGCTCCTGGCTCATTTCTGGGCACAGTTCTAAATGGTGGTTTAGAAATGGTCTCAGATGGGTTTTCCAAAGGACATCCTCTTGGCCTGTGATCCTGCCCAGCGTCTTCAGGGTCCTTCGCTTGTGGGTTTTTCTGGAGAAAACTTCTTCCTTTGTCTCTCCCCTCTCCCCACCCCACCCTGGCAGGGGAGTTCTCCTGGCATCTTGTTCACTAGCCTGTGGGCACTAGGTAAAATCTGTGTTTCTCTTGGCTTTTGGTTGTTAATGTGCTAATGGTTTGTTTTTGTCCAAGCTCTTTAGTTTAGGTTATAGAACTGGTTTTCTAATGGCTAAAATGTTTATTGGCGGCTTGTGGTGTCTGCCAGGATTTGTTTCTTTATTTTGCTATTTTGTTTTGTTTTGTATTTTGCTTGAATGTATACTTTTTATTTGACTTTATTCATTGATGCTTTATTCTGGATTGGTTTATTTGATGTTTTAATGTAGGTTGCAATCCACTTGGAGATTTCTTTCTTAAAAGCATAAAGTGGCATAGAAATGAAATTAATAATAATAATAATAATAATAATAATAATAATAATAATATTTTATGGCATTTTCTGGGATGAGTATGTCTGTCATTTTGACTTAAGGTGTCTTGAATTCTGGTCTGCACAAGGATGGAATTTAAATGCCATAAAGAAGTAAAAGTGGGTGGTTCTACATGGGGAGGTGGAGTCTGGCAGGGACTCTGCTGCACAAGCGGGGGGGGGGGGGGCGCAACCTTGCTGCGCAACTTGGGCAGCCTGTGCTGGGACCGTTGCAGAGAAGCCAGAGCTCTCTTGTTGCCGCCTTCTTCCCCTCTTAAGTTGGGGAAGCAAGTTGTGTTGTTGAGGTTTGCCTTGTAAAATTGGTCTCCTTTTGAACCTTTTTCCTCCCCCAGAAATACCGTTCTCAAGATGACGATGACACTCCTTCGCCAGAGCACGGCTCCCCCCGGGAAACTCCCAGTGAGGCAGCAGCTCCAGAGCTTGTGCATGTTTCTGAGAAGAGCCTCTCTCAAGTCGAGAGCGTCCATGGATTTGTGTCCCACTCTCACATTTCGCCAGCCAAGGTAGGAGGCTCTTTGGGAATGATGTGTCCGGTGTCCGGTGAAAAGTTGCATGCCTTCTTCTTGCTGTAAAGATTTCATGTTCATTCCAAGTCCTACCCTTATGTCTTTCTAATTGGTGGGTTCTCATCATAACATGAAGTTCTGACGTGTTATTCATTCATTTCCTACTGCATCTCTGAAGCAAGGTAACCGGTTCTTCCTGTTTGAGGAATCTAAGGTTTCACTCTCTCAGAAATCATTGTTTTGATGGCTGTGTAGGATTTTGTCTGCAAATTCTTAGTCTATTTCTAGGTTATGGCATGAAAACCCGAGTATTCCTCTGTTGTAAGATTTTTTATTCAGTTGAGTTTAGGGTTGAGAGCAGGGTTTCCCAACAATGTGCGAAATTAGCCAGGTGTCAGGGGCATTTTACTACTGGCTATCAGCTACTTACGAGTAAGTGAAGATGCCTGGGTACCAGGATGGCGCCTGACATTTCCACTATCTGGAGGTGCATGCCTGGGGATCAGTGGATCTGGACTGTTTTCACATACGAATACCCCATCCTGTAGAAATCCATTTGTTATCTTTTATCTGTACAATCAGAATGAAAGCAAAATGCTTTTTCTGTGCAGCCTGAGCAGGAACAGTGAATGGCTTACATCTTATTGTTGTCACTTGCCTTCACTTATCCCCCACCCCACAGTTTCTCTGATAATAATATGTGACCTTAAAAGAGGGGTGCTCAGAACAACACACATAGGAACTGGACTGCTGGCACATTTTGAGCCTGCACTGACCTGGCATTGACCAGGCATTGACCTTTTGCATCATGGTGGCAGCAGTGGGAGTGGCGTGGGTTTCTGAGATTCAGGAGTTCCCTGCTCAGCACTAGCAAGGTTGCCTTGGGTGGTGAGTTCTGGGCAGTGGGTTCAAGAGGGCTATGGACAAGCTGCCAGTGGGGCTGGAGGGGACAGCTGTGAGAAGGGCGGGACCCTGAAGCAGTTCTTTCAGTACCAGGGAGCAGCAGCTGGTGGACGGTTTTTGAAAAGCGGAATGGCTCTTGGGCCGGGATGGAAGGACCATGATGAACCAGACAAGAAGAGTCCTTGTTTAAACAACAGAAAGGTGGATGGTGTAAAAGCAGTTCAGGAGAGGGGAGGCTGCCATGGGAGGTTGTGGTGCAGCTGGCACAGTCCAGTTGGTGTGCTGGGAGGCTGGGCATGAACTCCTCAGGTCATCCTCCCCCAACATGCTGCCCTCCAGCTGCAACTGGTCTGCAACTCCCATCATCCCTGAACATTGACCGTGATGGGTGGGACTGATGGGAGTTGGAGTTCACCAACCGGGGGGCACCAGGTTGGGGAAGGCCGCCTTAGGAAAGCAGCTGTACCCTCAGCCCCCTCCCTATTGCTACCACCTGCAGAATAGGGTTGCTTCTGTCAAGCTGCTTCATAAGAATGCATGTGAAGTATGTTGAATGATGCATCATGCAAAATTCTTCTTGGGCTTTGGACACACCCAGTGTTTGAAACTCCCGTTGTTCTAGGCACATTTTGTGACAGGGAATTTCATTAGCGTGAACAGTCTCTGAGCTCTGGGTGCAAATACTGTGCCTAAGATTTCAGATTAAAATTGCAGAGTGGAAGGAAAGGAGGACCTTTTTCTGCCTCCCCACTTCCAGCTACTCTCTGACGACTGGAGAAGAGACCCTCTTAAGAATATTAGGGAGGGGGGCACACAAAGGACTAGACCATGTGAAAAATGAACATAATATTTTAGCTGCAGTTCATTCATTTTCAGCTTTGTATTCTTGTTATAAAAAAGTGCGCCTAGACATTCCGGTGTTGCGCCCATAACCTTGGTTTAAGGTGCCCTTTAGCTCCTGGCTTTCCTATCTCTGTTTCTAACCCTGCACACATCGGGGCCTGAGGTGTGCTAAAGGAGAGGCTGAATGAGTTACTTGCCTCTGCCATCCTCACAGTGAGAAATGTAGGGCAGATAGGTGAGCCTGGACTCACTTTGACAGGAAGGGGGCTTGAAGAACTGAGGCCGATAGCAGTGTCAGGCAGGGAATACGGGAAACTGGTGTCAGAACTTGGAAGTAACCCACAGCAGTCAATGGCAGGTGCCTCCCGGCCTTTCCTTCTCCCCAGCCCTGCCTTGAAACACACCCTCATGCCAGCCTCTTCCTACCTGAACCAGCCCAGGGGAGGATGGGAATTGGCAGAGCAGGTCTCCCAGCCCCAGAAAGACAGGAAGAAGCAGCCTGCTCAGGGATTCGGAGGGTGGGGGCAGCTGCCTCATCTGCCTTCCTCTGCTAGGGGCAGAATCCTCAGGGACCTGGAAGCGGCTTAATGCAATGGAATGTAAACTGTGGGCCTGCAGAGACTGGCTGGCTGGCTGAGGAATTCGAACTCTGCTCTGTGGTGGTTGTCCCTCTGAACAGAAATCTTTGGCGGTGCATTTGCTTTTGTAATGGCCTCTAGGTGGAGATGTTGCAAAGGAAGACCTTGGCCACAGGCCTCTCAGGTTACCAAATATTGCTTTGCCTGCATTCACATGGCCATTGATTCCATTCTCATGGCCTTCCCCGACTGTTGATTTCCATGTTAGGTTTGAATTTACACACAATGTAACAGCCACTTCCAGAACTATAGTGGAATATAGTGGAACATAAGGAAACAAATGCTAAACTTGCTCTATTATTTGTAAACAGTTTTTTTCTGGAAGCGAAAGTGATCACTAAGCTTGCACTGCACTACGATAGTTTGAGAAGTGGCTTTTACGTTGTGTGAAAACTGAAATATAATGTGGACTTAACAGTTAAGGAAAAGTTATGAAAACGAAGTAAACTGGCAGGTGAATGCAGCCTTGTTTGTTTGTTCAGTTTCATTCCTACCTTTCATGTACGTAGTCCCAGGATGTGATACATAATAAAACTAAAACATACAATAAACATCAGCCAGCAGTGGTGCCATCCGTATGCTGATAATACTCAGCACAGTTTCTATGGCATCTGTGGTGTAGCGAGGGAGACGCACCTGGACTCTGTGGTGGGCTGGATGAGGGCCAGCAAACTGAAGTGGGATTTTGACTAGGCTGGAGGTGCTCTTGTGGGTGGGTGGGTGGTTCTTGGGCCTGGGAATGAGAGAGACTGCCTGTTCGGGGGGGGGGTGCTCCACCTGGAAGGGGCACCCATGTGCCCTGGGGCTGCTTCCAGAGCCGTCACGGCTGGAGGCTTGGTTGCAGCCATTCCTATGTCTGGAGCTAGTGACAGATGAATGGGTAGGCAGAGGAGGTCTAGCGCACGTCAGGCTGTCCAGGCGAGGCAGAGACTGGAGACATGTCCCCCAGTGCCACTCTCTGAGACCAGGTCTGCAGGAAGGATGGGAGCTCCAGCTGCCCTGCGCCTCCCAGGCCACACAGACAACTGATCCAGAAGCAGACTATGATCTATGGCCGTGCTTCCCAATTGTTGGTCCGTGGACCCCAAGGGGTCCGCATAACCCACCCGGGGGTGTGTGGTACCATACACGTAACAAAAACTGCCATAGAGAGATCAACATTTTAAAAAGTAGAGGGTCCATGGCTTGACCTTTGAAAAACAGAGAGTCTACAATACTTAGCTAATTGGGAACCAGCTGATCTATGGTGATCTGTCATGTCTATGATGATGAGCTCCCCAGTATGAAGTGTGTGCACTACAAGCATTGTTTTGGGTAGTAAATGTTCCCCAATGTCAACCCAAGGTCAGCTTGGGATCTGTTTGCAAAGCACGGATGAAGAACAGGTTCCAGGTGTTTTTGTTGGCTGGAGGTGAGGCATCTTTCCTCTCTAGGTGGGAGCAGAAGGGTGCTCAGTGGGCGGCTCCTTGACCTGGATAACTGGGCAAGAAAGACTCTTCACTTGGGAGCAGCATAATCTGTAGATCTGAAGTGGGCAGAACGTGCAACAGACGGAAGTTGGATTAATCAAGAGGCACTAAGGCAGTTGGGAGGGGGGAGGCAGTGCCCGTCTGTCCGTCCATCACAGCTGCTGCTTGTGATTCCACTTTGAGCTGGGCTGTTTGCTTCTCCACTGCAAGACGTTTTTGGAGCAACTTCTAATAAGGCCACTGTCAGGGGTTCAGGAGAAGAGTCGCAGGAGAGGCAGGAAACGGAGAGCGAGGGGGAGGAGTCTGAAGGAAATGTCAGCGACGACAGTAGTCCGAGGTCTCTGAGTCTCTCCAGTGACTCGGAGGATTCACAGAAAGGGGCCCCCATGGTCAGGGCAAGGGGGACACCTCGGGAAGAAAGGGCCAGAGGGGACTCAGAGAGTAACAGCTGGAAATCCGGACCAGCTTCCCCCCCAGAGTGCAGTAGGGGGGAGGAGTCCAAGGCATCGGGATCAGGGAGCGCGCAGGCAGAGGGAGAACGTGAGGCAGGAGTGGCCACACCCTCGTCAGGGAGCGAGGAAACGGTCATCAGGAAAGTTAAACGCGCGCGCGCGCCAAGTTCAAATGTACAGGAGGGCGGCAAGGTGAGCAGCCCGGGTAGGGAGCCAGGTCCTAAAGCCCGCCGAAGAGAGGGGGAGGAGTCAGAGGGGTCAAGCTCTGCGTCAGAAGAGTCCAGGAGGGAAGAGACACCGGGGGGTAGTAAGACCCAGAGGAAGAGAGAGAGAAGGAAGAGGTGGAGTAAGATTAGGGTGTTAAGCTGGTGCACAGGGGGCGGAGATCCAGATAGAGCTTCGCCGGTCTAAAGCTCAGACGTAGAGCTGGGACGCTGAGACTTGTAAATGGACACTATTCTTCAATAAAGACTTTGATACTGTACTACCGGCTAGCGTTGGTCCTTGGTGAGCTGGGACCCGGAGCCAGCTCTGACAGTAAGCTCTATCTCACAATTTTAAAGTTTTGGCACCAAGAACCTCGCCACGTGAGTTGACGCAGCGAGGGCAGAGGAGGGGTGCTTCCAGCTCACAAAACTCAGGCAAGATGACGACGGAAGAGCAGATATCAGCCCTGCAAGAAGCTGTGACACGACTCAGCACGGAGGTAATTGCATCCAGAAAAAGAGAGGAGGAAATGAGTAGCGCCTACCGGGATCTCCAAGTAAGATTGGACGTGATTTCCAAACAGGGGCCACCTGGATCCAGAGCAGAGGGCATTGGATTGGGAAAGAGGGGAGGCAGCCTTGTATCCCATTTTGACGGGAGTTTACAGCAGTACCCCAACTTTAGAGCAGACCTGTTGTTTGCGCTGGATCTGCTTGACAAAGACTTTAGAGATGAAAGAGAGAAAGTGGGGTTTATCCTATCCCATTTGCATGGTGAAGCCAAAACGTGGCTGAGAAATTTATGGAGGGACAATGATCCGGCGCTCCAAGACGCGAAGGCTTTCATTAAAGCTATGGACTCGTGTTTTTTATCAAAGATAGACGTTGATATTGCCAGGAGAGACATACATGGACTTAAGCAAGGCAAAGCCAGCGTGAGGCAGTACCATACGCGTTTCTTCGGACTGGTTCATGCACTGGGATGGGACAAAGCTTCTGCGCCAGTGAGAGATCTCTTTTGGGAGGGCTTGAATGCAGAAGTAAAAGCTGAAATTGGAAGGGGGGAGAGGCCAAGGAGCACCCAGGAAGTGGTCCAGAGGGCTCTGGAGATCGGGGTGCATCTGGAGGAACGTCCTTACAACAGAGAAGAAGGACGTTGGGGAAGGGCACCAGCCCGAGCACCTCCCTTCTATCCCAAAGAAGCAGCGCGGGCGCAGTCCACGCCCTCACAGGGCGGGGGAGAGGAACCGATGGAACTTGGAGGTGCCAGGGCTCAGTCAGCTACCAGAGCCCTCACGCCGGGAGCAGTCAAACCGAAGCCTCCTAGAGGGAACAGGAAGTGCTACATCTGCGACAGTGCTCAACACATGGCGAAAGAGTGTCCCCAGAGGCTCCACAAGCATACTGCAGCATCGGCAACAGTGACAGAAGCAACGCAGCAGGGAAACGACAGAGTCTGGCTGGAGGAAGAGGTACTGGGGTCCAGCCAGACAAATCAATGAAACAATCCCCAGAGATTTTGCAGCCCACGGACCCCCTCCCACCCAAACCAGTGGTGCAGCTTACAGCGTCTCTCCAACTGCCCAACGGAAGCACTCTGGAAGTGCCGATCACCATTGACTCTGGCAGCAACGCCGACTTTATAGGACTGGATTTTATTCAGCAACACAATATACCACTGCTGCCAGCCACACTGCCCCTGAAGGTTGTCACAGTGGATGGCAGAGACTTGTTAGGGGGGCAGGTGGTGCAACAAACGCAACCAATGGTGATGCGGATTGGGAACCACCAAGAGGTCATCAGCTTCAACGTCACCAAACTGTCAGGCACGCCGGTAGTCTTGGGCATGAGTTGGCTGCACAGGCACAGTCCAGCATTGGCGTGGTACCAACGCCAACTGACCTTCGGTTCCTCCTATTGCGCGGAACATTGCATTCTTCATAGCCCGGAAGAAGGAGGGGAAGACACGCAGCTACAATTGAGCACGCTGCAAGCAGTGCCACGCAAGTACGCAGCGTTTTTGGAGGTTTTCTGCGAGAAGGAAGCGGACAAGCTGCCTCCCCACAGGCCCTATGACTGCCAGATTGACCTCCTGCCAGGGGCGACGCTGCCAGCCGGGAAACTGTATTCCATGTCTGAAGACGAGCTGCAGGAACTCAAGGAGTTCATAGACCTCAACTTGAAGCGCGGTTTCATCCGGGAGTCGAAGGCAGCGGGGGGCAGTCCTGTATTCTTTGTGAAGAAAAAGGACACGCCCCAAAAAAGACTTGTAGTGGATTTCAGGCTCTTAAATTCAAAGACCAAGCCCACAGCCTTTCCAATGCCCAAAATAGATGACCTGCTTGCAACGGTGAGGAAAGGACGCGTTTTTACAAAGTTGGATCTGAGAGGGGCGTACAACCTGATTCGCATACGGGAGGGGGACGAGTGGAAGACTGCCATGTTCACGCCCCTGGGCACATATGAATACAGAGTTATGCCCTTCGGTTTACAAAATGGCGCCCACTGTTTTCAAGCGTTCATGCATCACGTCCTGGCGGGTCTTCTCTACAAGAAATGCGTCTGCTTCTTGGACGACATCCTGATATTCTCAGAATCTGAGGAGACCCACGAGGGGGACGTCAAGGCGGTTCTGCAGCGACTGCAGGAGCATCGGCTATACGCCAAGCTGGAGAAGTGCCAGTTCGACAGGAAGGAGGTGGATTTCCTGGGCTACAAGCTGTCGGACAAGGGGCTCGCCATGGACAGCGCCAAGGTTCGCGCGGTGTTGGATTGGAAGAGCCCGCGCAATCGGAAGGAGGTCCAGAGGTTTGTGGGGTTTGCCAACTTTTACCGCAAGTTCATCAAGGGGTTCGCGATGCAGACAGCGGCCATTACCGACACGCTCAGCTCAAAGAAGAAGAGGTTCATCTGGACGGAGCAAGCGGAGCAGTCCTTCCAGAACCTCAAGCGTCTCTTCTCGTCCGAAGGGCAGCTACTGCATGTGAATCCCGGCAAACCGCTGAGGGTTGAGACGGACGCCTCAGACAGAGCCGTGGGCGCCGTACTGTTGCAGGAGGACCCACAGGGGGACTGGCGCCCGTGTGCCTTCTACTCCAGGAAGCTCAGCAAGTCAGAGCAGAACTACACCATCTGGGACAGGGAGTTGCTGGCCATTCATGCAGCATTCAAGGCGTGGCGGCACTTCCTCATCGGGGCCAAACACACGGTGCAGGTTCGCACGGATCATAAGAACTTGGAGTACTGGCGCACGGCAAGGTTCCTGAACCAGCGGCACATCAGATGGGCGGAGTTCTTTGCGGATTTCGACTTCAGGATAGAATACATCCCAGGCGACAACAACATCATGGCAGATGCACTGTCCAGAAAGCCGCAATACCTCGAAGAAGCGGCGCCAGCAGCGGCCAAACACATTTTCGCCCAGAAAGCCTGGGCGTGCGCTTCTGCAACTGTGGACATAGAGGCGGTCCGTCGAGCACTGCAGGAGGACTCCTTCGCTCTAGCCAAGATGGAGGAGGTGCGCAAGGGCACGGTGAAAAACGACGAGTTCCAAATACGAGACGGATTGCTCATCCGCAGAGGAGCACTCTATGTACCGGGAGATGAGCTCCGTGCGAAAGTGCTGCAACAGTTACACGACGCGCCAACCGCCGGGCACTTCGGCAAAGAGAAGACGGCGGAACTCGTTGCCAGAGATTTCTGGTGGCCCAAGATGAGGGGGGAAGTCGCGGAGTACGTCTCGAGGTGCGACACCTGCCAAAGGGCCAAGTCAGTACACAAACCTCCGGCAGGACTGCTCGAACCGCTGCAGACCCCGAGCGAACCGTGGGAGAGGGTGGCACTGGACTTTGTCACGGATTTACCCAGCTCGAGGGGTAAAACGGCAGTGCTAGTGGTGGTGGACATGTTCACTAAAATGGCCCACTTCATTCCGTGCGCGAAGGTGGCCACGGCAGAACAGACTGCCAAACTGTTCATAGACCACGTCTTCAGAGTGCATGGACTGCCACGGTCTATCTTGTCCGACAGGGGGCGCCAGTTCATTTCGAGCTTCTGGCAGAAGCTGATGGGTTTCCTGAACGTCAAGATCAACCTAGCGTCGGCGAGACACCCGCAGACCAACGGACAAGCGGAGCGCGTCAACGCCATCATGCAGCAGTACCTGAGATGCTATGCAAATCAACAGCCGACGACATGGGTGGACTACCTGCCGCTCGCTGAGTTCGCCTACAACAACACGAAGCACGTGTCCACAGGGGTGACGCCGTTCTTCGCCAACAACGGGAGGCATCCCAGAACCTTCCCGGGATTGGAGAGACTAGGGGAGGGGGAGCCACAGGCAGCGGAAGTCTTGGCGGCGGAATTGCAGGAAGTCCACGAGCAGCTTAGGAGGCAGTTAGAGCTTGCAAAGCACGCATACAAACTGCAGGCTGACAAGCACAGAAGGGTGGGGGAAGACATACAGGTGGGTGACTGGGTGTGGTTAGCGGCCCACGCAGTGCCGACCAGATCCTTAGCTAAGAAGAAACTCGGACATAAGCAGCTAGGACCTTACCTGGTTGAGGCACAGATCAATCCGGTGGCCTTCCGGTTGACACTTCCGGAAGGATCCAGAATGCACCCAGTATTCCATAGGTCGGTGCTCACGCCCTACAAAGCACCTCACCGATTTCAGGCGCAAGGCACGGCACCAGACCAGTATAGGGAGATCCCCCCAAGGAGGGAGTCGCCAAGTAGGGAACCCATCAACCAGGTCACAGAGATTTTGGACTCGAGATGGGGGGAAGAGGGAGTAGAATATTTTCTCGCAAGGGAAGGTACCCCGGCCAGCGCCAACAGTTGGGTGCCGGACTATGCCCTGGACGAGCCACTCCTCAAAGAGGAGTTTCATGCCTTGTTCCCACACAGGCCCATGCCAGCCGAGTATTTCGACGACTGGCTTTTCACACCCACGCTTTCTACCAGCACGTTCCAGGGATTCACCTCGGACGAAGAACCAGCATTAGAAACACGTTCACCGGAGGGCTCGCCCTCGGGGTTTGCCTCAGACCGCTCCTTTTGGTGGGACAATCGAGGTGAAGAGAGGTGGCTGAGGGGCCCTTGGCAGGCAACGGACCCAGAGGGGAACGAGGGGGAGAGGGACATGGACGTGATGGGGGAGGACGTGGGGTTTGAGCATGGCGGCACGGAGATGGAAGCAGAAGAGAACGAGGTCGGCGAAGACATGGAGGACGAGCCGGATTTCTCTAACTGGATGCACGCCACGGGGGACGAACTGTATCCACCATTCACCCCCACAACGACGGAGCACCCAGCACCCCCGCCGGAGGAAGGGGAGGGGGGAAGGGGGGGCTTCGAGGGGGGGATGGATGTCAGGGGTTCAGGAGAAGAGTCGCAGGAGAGGCAGGAAACGGAGAGCGAGGGGGAGGAGTCTGAAGGAAATGTCAGCGACGACAGTAGTCCGAGGTCTCTGAGTCTCTCCAGTGACTCGGAGGATTCACAGAAAGGGGCCCCCATGGTCAGGGCAAGGGGGACACCTCGGGAAGAAAGGGCCAGAGGGGACTCAGAGAGTAACAGCTGGAAATCCGGACCAGCTTCCCCCCCAGAGTGCAGTAGGGGGGAGGAGTCCAAGGCATCGGGATCAGGGAGCGCGCAGGCAGAGGGAGAACGTGAGGCAGGAGTGGCCACACCCTCGTCAGGGAGCGAGGAAACGGTCATCAGGAAAGTTAAACGCGCGCGCGCGCCAAGTTCAAATGTACAGGAGGGCGGCAAGGTGAGCAGCCCGGGTAGGGAGCCAGGTCCTAAAGCCCGCCGAAGAGAGGGGGAGGAGTCAGAGGGGTCAAGCTCTGCGTCAGAAGAGTCCAGGAGGGAAGAGACACCGGGGGGTAGTAAGACCCAGAGGAAGAGAGAGAGAAGGAAGAGGTGGAGTAAGATTAGGGTGTTAAGCTGGTGCACAGGGGGCGGAGATCCAGATAGAGCTTCGCCGGTCTAAAGCTCAGACGTAGAGCTGGGACGCTGAGACTTGTAAATGGACACTATTCTTCAATAAAGACTTTGATACTGTACTACCGGCTAGCGTTGGTCCTTGGTGAGCTGGGACCCGGAGCCAGCTCTGACAGCCACCATGTTCATTTCAATGTGGCATGCTCAGAAGATGAGCAGGAGGATCCTAAAGAGTGTCCGGGAGTCCAGGCACTTCAATCTTCATATTTTGGTAGGTGAACTAACATAGCCTAATGATGGTCCGGTTCTTAATTCAAGGGGAGATACTTCTGATACATAGAAAACATGTATCTTCTTTTGGCATTCTGCAATTTACAAATATTTAAACCACGCTTATTACAGGGGTGTTTGCAAGACCAGAGGTGGGGAGATCTCTGGAGTCAGATTCAGGAAGATTTGGGGCATCTTCCGATGGTCCTTTGCTTTTGTACAGTAATGTTTGTGCACTTCATTGCCTGGTGATGCAGCTGGATTCAGAGCCTGACTGATGCTGGGCTTCTCTGGTGGGGGTGCCAAATCTTCCAGAGCTCAATCTGTTTGCTCCTAGGACCAAGCCACATCTTCCCCCAGAGGTGCTGTTTTTTTGCTTTGAATGTGTGTGGGTTTTTTAAGAAAAAGAAAGAATGGTGCTTAATGTTCCACATCTCTGTCATTCAAGGATTGGAACATTTATTAGCCTTTGTATCCTCTCCCCTCTTGAAGTACATATACCTGATACCTCCACTCTTCATTTGAGTGTGGACCCAGGCAAGGGGATAGGTAGAAGCTTTTACTAGGGATTGGGGTCATCCGATAAAGCCAACTGGCAGGCAACTTGCTTGATCTGAGCACAACACAAAACTCGCAGGATATGCAATAGGATCTCCCGTCCCACCCTGTGAGTTCCCTGTTGTTGTGGTGCTTCCATCCAAGGGCTGCTTCCTTGTCTCCAACCCTCTTTCTCCCTCCCACATTCTCCTTGCTGTGATCCACTGGTCAGGAGAAAAAGAAAACTTCTAGACAAGATGTAGAAGACAACTCCAAAGAGATAAATCCAAAGTGAAAACCACAGCAGAAAAAAAAACAGCACTGCCAAAATGTCTGTTTTGAAAACTAGAAGCCCTGGGGAAATAAGGTCTTCACGTTGCACCGGAAAAGACCACCCTCAGGACTGCATCCCCTCTTTGGTCTCAAGTCTTTGTCCTTCTACCCGTGGTGCCCATTGCAGCTATGAATAAGGTGCCGGCCATTTAAGAGCCCTGTTAAGAGTGAGCCCTGCGTCATCCCAGTTTGCACGTGGCTTCAGTGGCTGGTGGGTCAAGCTGCTTGCCAGTCCCATTGAAGTGACTGGTTTAGCCTCCCTGGCTGAAGCCCAACAAAGAGCATCTTTGCTTAACACACATCCATTTCAGTAGCATTTGGAGAACATCAGTTATGTGGGGTGGGAAATTTTTGAATTTTTAGAAATGCACTGTTTCCTGAAATAAATTAGGAACATAAATAAATGAACATAATGCCAGCCGTCCAGCATGCTACAGTTAGCGTGTTGACCGTATTCAGTGCCTATATATTTTCTTTTAAATAAGGTAAGGTAAGGGTATGACATTGAATCATAGGGCTGGAAGGGACCCCAAGAGCCGTCTAGTCGAACCCCCAAAGCTGTCAAGTAAGTATTCCAATAAAAATAGTTTCCTACTAAAGCTTTGAATCTGTTTGCTCTGTCACTGTAACCTCACTGGCAAAAGCCAAACCTTCTTCTCCTGCAACTGCTGTATTGTGGCCTCCAAAGGCAGCCCCCCTGCTCCACCTGCAGGGACCCCCCCCCTTCACAGTGGAGAAGTGAGAGGCCCACAGCATCCTCTGGCCCCTCAGCCATCCCTCCTAGGATTGCTCTAAGTAGGCTAAGCCCCCCCACCCTCTGGTTTGGATTCCAGTAAAAAAAATCCCCACAGCTTTTATCTGTGATAGCTTCTGTTTCTGTTTTGACAGTGTTCATTAAAGTAATCTTAGCTTGGTTTCCTTTGGGATGTCCCCATGTGATACGTGAGAGAAATAACACGATACTTTTGCAACAAGGAACATGATATTATTGCTCATGTAGTAATGTTAATCATCTGTTAATTACATTGTCCCTATTACGGTATAGCTTTTGCATGTAAATAAATTCTGTAAAAAGAAAGCAAAATCCCCCACCTCTCAGATTGCAGCAAAAGTCATTTATTTACATTCCCTCTCAAGGCTCCTTGTAGGAGCCTCACATGTCATTGGCTTCTGTGAAGACTGGATGTAATTTTAAACTAAAATAAATTAAATCTTGCACATTAAGCCAGGCCCAAATTAGAGCAGAGGTTCTTATCTTTGATGCTGACTCAGCCGCAGGCCCGAGTAAGGAAGACACACACAGGCCCAGGGCCCCACCTTTCTCTCCTGACAGTCACTAAAGGAGAAACTTTAAGAGTTAAAATTAATTTTGATTGCATATTGTTGAGACGTTGGAGGATACTAAATCACTGTATGTTGCTGTTAGCCAGTAAGAGGTTTTAGAGGTTTGCTGCTGCTCTGAGTTGATAATTTTCCAGCTTCCTACTATTGAAGGTTTTTCCATGTTTGCTTGTCTGTTGAGTAACCTCTGAACTGAGCATGAGTCCTCGAAGGCTCCCACTCTCACATGTTCTGAAAACCAGTTCCAGGAACTGCAGGAGAAGAGAGGAGCTGCTTGGGGACTTCCCATAGTGGCGTCTGGTTGGCCAGGTGAGCAGCGAATGTTGGACCGAATGGGCCCGTGGCCTTATCCAGAAGACTCTTCTGGTGTCCCAAGGAGCTCTTTGCATTTTTATCCCATTAATGACTTAGGGGAGGTGATCAAACATCCATCTAGAACTTTTTCAAGTGCCTACAGAATACAGTACCATAATTCTAAATTATCTGAATAATTCCTTCCAGAAACCACTCAACTAGCATTGTTGAATATTCATGTATATACAGTGGAACTTTGGGTTGCGGACATAATCCATGACGGAGGCGCGTCCACAACCCGCAGAGTTCGCATCCTGAAGTGCCGCGTCTGCGTTGGTGCGATTTGGCGCTTCTGCACATGTGTGAAGCACGATTTAGCGCTTCTGTGCGAGCAGCAAAACACGGAAGTAACCCGTTCCGGTACTTCCAGGTTTCCTGCGGTCCGCAACCTGAAAACACATAACCTGAAGTGGCCGTAACATGAGGTATGACTGTATTATTATGCAGTCAGTCTGTGGGGCAACTTGCAGTATCAGATAGACAAAGAGCAGGGGGAGCACAATGAGCAACCTTATTCCCTAGCCAGACCTTTAGGCCACCTGGCCTGGTCCTGTCTCTGTACCAACTGGCAGCAGCTGTTGTGATGTCAGGCTGGAGTTGCCTACCTGGAGATTTTTGCACCTGCCGCGTGTGCTCCATCACTGAGCTGGGCCCCTTCTCTGGAGAGGGAAGCTTGCAACAGCATGGAAAGTGCTAGGACTCGGAGTGATGGGCAGCAGCCAAAGCAAAATGACTCTCTGGAGAACCTCTCTTGTTATTTGCGAGTCAGCAGCTCGAGGAGATACAGATTTTCCATTAGGTGGTTGTATTCATTAATTTATGTATGAAATTTATGTGCTGCTTAAGATAAACATAAATCTCTTAAGCAGTTAAAATATAATCAGGAGCAAAAGAAAAACAAGACATTTTCCTTTAGGAAGCTCAAGAAGAGAATAAAACTATTTACCATAGATAACTTAGTAGTACACTAAAAGAAAGCTTAAGAACCAGGAATCGGAGTCCAGGGAAGTTTGGGTAAACACAAACGTCTATAAGAGGCATTTAGCCTTGCTTGTCTCCATCTCTCAAGCCAAGGGTGCTGCTGCCACAGCAAGAGCCCTCTTCTGGGTCACAAAGTGACCAGCGTCCGGGGACCCTGCTTCCAAGTTGCTTAGGGCTTGGACCCTGAACTTGGCTCAGTAGCTGAGAGGCGGTTAGTGGAGAGCTTGGTGTGTGCAAAGCTGGGTACCACACTGAGCAGCTTAGAAGCTGTGTTTTGTATTAAGTACAGTTTGTGACCCCAGTCTTTCTAATCTTCTTCTGTGGCACCTTATTTTTGGATATTCACGGGGCTGTTTCATCACCTTAAAAGGAGAGGATGTGGCCCGATGGGGATGCAGGAGCACTTCTGCGTAGGGGCTTTTGCTTCAAGAGAATTATTTGGGCGTGGTGTTTTCCCCCAGTGACATGAATCTCCATCTCTGGTTCCAGTTTTCTTCCTCCCCTTTGTGTGAGATGCATCCTGTTTTACGGGTGTCTCAGTCTTGCCTTGTTAGCCTGCAGGCAGGGATTGTGAACACCTAACGATACACAATATAGCAGCTGCTTGTTGGTTTATTATGGGATGGAGGAAATAGTATGAGCAATTACTGTTGCTGCTAGTTTCTAATAGGTGAGAAATGGAACCTGCTTGGTGGGCTTGTCGAAACTGCCACTTGTGTAGTTTCAGAGATTTGTTCTGAGGCTTAAAAGGGGCTTCTGGTCTGTGTGTGTTTAAAGATGCTTCCATATTATTAATAACTGTTTGGCCATGAGGTGGGTGGGCAGTGCTGCTCCCCCTTTTCTGGAGCGGCTGCAAGCAGCCGCAAGGCACCTCTGGCTTTTTCGCACAGGCGCTGGTGGCGATTGGCTCCGGGTGTTCCTCCCACCCGCCCAGCGCTGTGCTTTGTCAGGCGTCCCCAGAGAGCATCTGTTGTCTGATGCCGGCAGCATCCCTCTCTACCTGCTAATGGGTCTCGCTCCCTGAGTTCCATTCCGCCTGCCTCACTGCTGACAAAAGGAGGAGGTTTTTGATCTTGGCAGACCACAGAAGCAGATAATAGCCTGGAAGGTGGCAGGATTGCCCCTTTGCCTTCCACCCATGGAAGTGCCCCCCGGGGGAGTAACAGGTGCGGCAAGAGTCTGGCCATGGGCGCGATGGATGGGAGCTGGCCTGGAGAGGAGCCTGAGTGAGTGAGGCTGGCTGCTGTCCTTCCCTGAGTGATGCAGCTGTAATCCTGCCTGCCGTTTGGCTGATCACTCACTGTGGCTCAGCAGCTGACGGGGACCCACGCCTGCCTGCCTGCCTGCCTGCCTGCCTGCCTGCCTGCCTGCCAGCCAGCCAGCCACCTGCTGGGCTGCAGAGATGAATTACATTTTTGGAAACAACACTCTGCTCTACTCGCGCACCAGTCGGGGCGGCAACACTGGATCCGGCCATAGCTCAGGAGGGCCCAAGCAGAAGCTGTGGGCAAAGAAGGGCTCTGGGGATGCCCTGCCTTCCGAGGAGGCCGAGACTTCGCGCTGGCAGCAGATTGCTGCCTTCTTCACTCGCAGGCATCGCTTCTTCTTCTTTGACTGCATCTCTGTGGCTGCCAGCTCCAGCCAGGTAAAGCGTCACTTGTTGAAATCGGGGGGGGGGGGGGAGAGGAGAGGGAGGGCAGCCATTGATAGAAGGGCTGGATCTGGCAATGGGATCTCCTTCCACAGCTGCCAGGATTAGGGCAGGGTTAGAAGAGGAAGGAATATTGCAGTCAGCCTCATAGGTGCCTGGATTTGGCTTTGAGCATATTAAAAACTTGCATGAATACCAGCTTGGTGGCTTAACATTTCTTCTGACCTGCCACATAAATAGGGATTTTGGCACAAATGTCTGACACGATTGAGGCTGCAAAATTAGACTTAGTCAAACAGCTGGATTCCAGGGAGAGGCTAGGAGGGCAACCTAGGGCACAAGTAGCAGGCTGCATGGCCTTGTTTGGTTGGGTGGGCAAGCGTTGTCCTGGAGTGAAGAGTCCTGACTCTGCTCTGGGTCGCCATGGCTGAGATGTCTGACCCCAACGGGGTCTTGGTAGGCCTGGTGAGATAAAGGAAGAGAACAGAGTTGGAAATGCCTCTTTACAGGAGCTAGCAGCCAAGACCGGGAGGCTTGTCTTTGCAGAGCCCCAGGAAACGACCAGGCCGGGAGGGCAATGAGCTCACTTTCCCACCCTGAGGGCAGGAAAGGAGAGCACTCTTCTTCCCAGAGCATCCCTGGGATTGTAACTTGCCCAACTTTGTTTGAAAAGTTTCCAAGGGGTGAATTTCCACAGCTTTGCAAGGCAGCCTTGGCTCCTGCTGGGCTGCTCTGAGAGCTATGAAAAAATGTTGGGCTGCTTCCTTCCTGTAACTCAAGCACGTTACTTTCATGTTCCTTCCTGGGTGGATATAGATAGGGCAAGTTTTCTCCTCCTTTTTGGCACCTTTCTCAATATCTGACACCCACATGCTCCCTTGTGGCCTTTTCTCAGTCTTTACTTAGGACTTGCCTTTTCGACTTGAGTTCTCCCACCTCCGTGGTTTATACCAGCCACAAGCCCACAAGACAGGCCTGCATTGCAGATATAGGCAGAGAGGGAAGGGGGCAGGTGGGTTGCAATGTCCTAGTGAGTTTGGGGCTGAGCCTGGGTGCTTCCTGGCTTCCAGCTCTCCCTCTTCTCTCTCTTTTCTCTGCAGCCCAGTGGAGGCCCAGTGTCCCCCAGGCCCCTAGTTGCCAGCTAAATCTTAGTGCTGCTGCAGCACCTCATGAGCTCTCTGGCCTCATCCTTCTTTGCACATGTTCAGGCCCTTGATGTCCATACCACTTTTTTGCTTGCATTCTGTTGCTCTTCGCTGCCCAAGCATCCCATTCTCTTGTTCCAGGAGCATCATCCCATTCTGATGCTCCTGCAAGAGCGTTGACTTAGACTTCCTGCCAGATTGTTCCAAAGATGCTGACAATCGTTGAACCAGCTGAATTTCTCTTCTCCATCTGATTCCGCTTTAGTTTGCTTTAGTTTGATCTTGGCATATGTATTCAGTAAGTTTGGTATCTTTTGGTGCTTTCATCTACTCTGGCAAGACAAGTATAGCCGCTCCTGAGTTCGGATCCCTCGACCACAGTTGTCCGTGCAGTTGTCCTCAAGCTTGGATTACTGCAGTCGGCTCTACGTGGGGCTGGCCTTTAGGTTGGTCCAGACGGCAGCTGGTGCCTGTCTGCCCACGTTTCTGTTCTCGCAGTGGCCAGCCCGATGCTCCTATGGGGAACCTGCAAGCAGGACATCAGTACTCTCCCCACTGTTGTTCCCCAACAGCTATTATTCCGAGACCTCATATTTGGAAGCTGTTGAGCTTAATCCTTCACCAATTTGGCTAAACCCTTTCAAAGCCGTCCATTCAAGATGGTGGCCATCGCTGCAACCCCTGGGAGTAAATTCTATAGTTGTAAGTCTGTGCTGTGTGAAGAAATACTTGCCCATCCTTAATTCTCCAATATTTAGCTTTGTTGGATACCTCTGGGTTCTTCTAGTATTATGTAAGAGGAAGACAAAGTTGTCTTTATTTCTACCACACCCGGCATGATTTCATGGACTTCTATCATGCCACACCTAAACTAGTTTTTAAAAATAGTTTGGTGTTGTTTTTTTCCAAAACCAAAAAGCCCCTCACAGCCTTTTCTCATAGGGGAATTGCTCCAACCTCTTTAGCACACCTTTAACTCCCTTGTTCTCAAATGGTCCAGTTGCTTCCCCTGATTCATTGAAATATTTTTTATTGTGGATTCTAATGGTCTTGGCTATCTGCTGCTTGAATTCTTTTTTTGTACCCCTTACTGTCTGCTTGTCTTCCTTTTGCCAAAGTTTGTGTTCCTTTTTGTTCCCCTCATGTGAGCAGCCCTTCTGGTTTTTAAAGGGAGCCTCCTGGCCTCCTCACAGCTTCCCTGACTGCTTGCTGACCACACAGGTATCCTGCTGACCTTGGTGACACTTTTCCTCATCTATAGTATACATAACCATCATGACTGTTTTTTACATTGATTTGTCACTTGCTACAAAATCGGCTCAAAACAACGTCTAATTATAAAGGCATTCCTAATATAAAATGTAAGACACACACACACATGTATATGTATACAGGAACATTAATTAGCCAAAATCTTGCAAGAATGTAAAAAGAACAGATGCTTCTTAAACACCTATGAAGACTTGGATATGGCCATACTTGCTATCTGATGCTTGGGTGACAGGAGCACGTTGTCTGGCACCTGGGGGAGCATTGCAGAGTTGGGGAACCACCAGTGTCAAGGCCTCTCTTCTTGTGGCCGCCCTGTGGACCTCCCTCAGATGGTCCTGGCTGAGTTCCTACGATGGTGGCTTTGAATAACCCCCAGGCATTGTGGAGAGATTTGACCCTCTTTTCACCTTCCTTTTTACCAGTCCCCTCATTTGAGTCCTCCTTGCTTGCGTGTTTGTTGTAACCTGCCCTGGCATCCCAAGGCACAGGGTGGGATATTAGTTTTAAAATTAATTAGGAAACACCATTTTCACTCCTACCCCTGAGGGAGGCTTTGTCCTGGACTGAAGGCTCCTTCGCTCCTGTCTGCCCCCCCCCCCCCCGGGACTTGTCTGTTCAACTTTTTAGTACCAATGGATTGCATAAATGGAGTCACCTTTTTATTTTAAAAAATCCATTTATTTTACATTGTTAGCAAGTACATCTCCCACAGCATACACCCACACCCACAAACCCATAGAAATGGAATTTATTTATTTTTTGTTATTTATTTATTTTTATTAAAGATTTTCTTGGTTTACAAAAGTATGTGCAATGTCCCTCTCTTCTTTTTTTTCAAGTAACATTTCTTACAGTTCAGTTTCATTTGTTGAGACATTAGGAAGAAAAGGGGGAAAGAGGTGGATGGGGGGAAAGGTGAGTGGGGGTGGGGTCGGGTGGCTAATTTTTGTTATTTATTGTATTTGTTTGGCTCCCAGCAATAAAATATATAATAATGTAATTCATCAAAAGTTTATCAGCTAAAACAATAGTACTTGTTAATTGCGTTCCTCCAGAATAATTAAGTATGACCAGGTGCACCCCCAAAGCCTCAGAACCAATGCCAGGGAAGATAAAGCTGCCCCTCTCCTGTGGAAGAGGTCTTGGGCTTGGCATTTGGTCCTCTTCTGGGGGGGGGGGAGGTCCACAGGGTGGGGGTGGCTAAGTGCTCAGACAAAGGCCTGAGGCTCCCAGGGAGGCTTGTGTGGGGAGAGGTGATGCAGGAGATTTCCAAGAGTTGTAGGTTGAAACCAGCCTGTGGGGCTGGGCTTGCAAATGAATTGGCAGCCGGGTCTGAATTAGTAAAACAAGGTGGTTAGTGTATGAAACATGGAAAGAACAGGCCTGTCTGGATGCTTCAGTGCAGGGGGCAGCAAGAACTCGCATTGCCCCCAGCCGCTCGGCCAGTGTTCAGGGATCACGGGAATCCCTGTACTCTGGGCACTGGTGGCTGCTGCTGCTGAGGAGTGCTGCCAGGTGCTGCTCTGGAGTCACCCTGCTGGCGCCAGTAGCGCCCGTCTCACAGGTGCCCAAACACCGAGGGACAAAAACGCCCCCCCCCCCAGCAGCTTGATGCCGTTATTTGTGGCAGGGATCCTGCAGCATCCATTGTGGGCAGTTGCAGCCCAGTAGCTGCGGTTGCCACTGCAGAGTATGAAAGCCTTTAAGCACTCCAGTGGCTTTCAGGAGAAGGTTTTTGGCAATGACCCACCATGGAATGGCTGAGCCAGGGATGAATGGGGAGGATTAGCTGGGTGGGGCAGGGTTAGCTGGGGTGGATGGTTAGGAGTCAGCAGGTGTCTTGCTGTCCCACAGGCAGAGATGCAAAATTTCGGTGAATAACAAACATACATGCTATTGCAAAAGGCTTGGGAAACTCTTTATCTATGCACGTGGAGCAGTTAAATCTCAATTTGGTCTGGCATTTTTCTCCAAGGTGTTGCTTGAGCTTAAATGCTTCTAAATTGCAATCAGGAAGGCTTGCTGTGTGTTTAATTTCAACTCGCCAACCCTCAACATCCCTAGAAGGGGTGGCTGGAGGAGGAGAGGGATTGAGATTCTTCCTGTGTGCATCACATTTTCTTAGTAAGCAGAGCTCTATTTAGAACGCTGAAAGCCACTTGGATTTTCCATACTGTATTGTGAATAATTTGGTATCACCTGCAAATTTGGTCACCTCTCAGCTCACCCATAACTCCATATTGTTTGTGAAAACTTTGAAAAGCGCCCGTTCTTATCTGTCTCCATTGTGAGAGCTACTCTGCTATCATATCACATTAGGTGCCGAGTTCTGGCAGCTGTGTAGCCCAAACAAGATGACGGAGAAACCAGAGGGGGTGTATCAGACTGTGCAGCATCCCCCCTCCCCGCAAACAAAGGTTTGCAAAAGTAGGGGGGGGGGGAGCACAAACTGAGGGCTGGTGTCAACCTGTGTCATCACATCCTACTGACGATTGAACATGCTCCGTGTCTTAGAAATCCCGACGGTCTGTTGGCTTGTGGGGGGTGGGAATAGAAAACTGGCAGGTGGGTGAAAAGCAAGACTGGCTGCCTGCACACCAAACAAGAGCATTTTCTTTGGCAACACCTTGTTGTAGATCTCATGCTCTGTTTTGTATTCTTTAACCATTTACCCATTCAAATGAGGGCTTACCTGCTAATTCCAGGACTGTGAAGGTTGCTCAAGAACCTTCGTCAGGGAATTGGTGGAAACCTTTTGAAAGTACAAGAATTTGCTGTCTACCAGTTCATCTGTCTACTAACTTGCTTGTTGGCATTCTAAAATGACAGTCTGAAATGTTAGTAAGGATTTCCTTTTGCAGAAGCCACATTGATCCAGCTTCAGCAGGACTCAAGAGTTGTATCTCACAAGTTTCCACCCTTCGGTCTGGAACAAATATTAAGCTAACTAGAGCTGGGAAATATTAGGTTTTAACATCGCAGTGTGTCACCAGCCAGACATCGCGGTTTGCCAATATATCATGATGTTGAAAAAAGCTGCATTGGCCCCATCCTTTGCGGTGGTGGGGGAAACTGCCACAGCTCTCACTGTGGAGCCGAGGCTCTTTCATCCCAGAGCCTTGCAGGGCCCAAGCCCCCTGCTCAGCTGGGGGGGGGGGGAGGCTTGCGCCCAACAGCTGAGTGAGCCAGACCACTCCCCAAGATGGAGGGAGCCCTGATAGGCTCCCTTGGCAAGGCTAATTCGCCTTCGTCGGTGAGGGGAAGGGGGGGGGAAGAGGCCACTTGCTCCCCCCCCCCAGCTGAGTGAGTCTGGATCCTCCTGCTGCTCTTGTGCAAGCAGGAAAATTATTGGGGCTTCCTCAGTTGGGAGCAGGAGCAGATTTACGCCCCCCCCCGATGACTCCTGTGAACTGGTGGCGGGTCTGGGTCTCCGTCAAACTGCTTGGCTGAGGCAAGGGCAGCTACACTCCTGCACTGGTTGGGGGCGGGGGGACTGACCACGATGGCGGCTTCACTCAGTGGTATATCGCTAGTAAAACCACCGTGGCTCCTGAGTCCCTCTGCCTCCAGCCCGGCCCGGCTGCAGCTTGTTTCTCCCTAGGCATGCTGAGTGCTGGGGGGGGGGGCCCTGAGGAGCGGCAGAGGTTTCCCCCGTGATATAGCGCTGAGTGAAACCCCCATTTGTGGTGAGCCCCTCATACCAGTCCTGGGCGATATATCAATATATCGCCAGGCCTGAAGCTGACCTGCCTGTAATTTCTTCAGTCTCAAGTCTTACTTTGGCTACTTTCCAGTTCTCTAGAATGTAGGCTGATTTTAGGGACAAGTTATGTAATTTCCTTAGAAGACCAGCATTCCCATTTACATTCTTTAACTCGCAGGTGGATGCTGTGGGGACCTGGTGACTGGTTAACTTTTAATGTCAATAAGCCCTTGTTGGCATGTGGCTCAATTTTTGGGGTCAATCTCTCTCTCCCCCCTCTCTCTCTCTCACACACAGAGATTAAATTCCGCTTCTCTCCTTCCCAAGTATTCTGTTTGCTCCCTTGTGTAATGCTCCATCATCTCCCCGGCTGGTCTCTTGCTTCTGGTGTATTTAAAGACATGGCTGTTGTTTTTATTATGCATCTCTCAGATTTTTTCTGCCTTCCCACTCGCTGCTGGGAAGTAGAGCAGTGCTTCTTGCCAGTGGTGTCTGTTTGGCAGGGATTGTGTGAGCTGTCAGTAGATTTGAAGAGCCCAGATTGTGCCTCAATTTGCCGGCCGTTTCCCAGGGCCAGGAGTGGGGCTGCAGCTTTGTCCCTCTCTCTGAGGTCAGGTGCTTTCCCCAAGCCGGTGCTTCTTGCAGATGGTTGTGTGAAAAGAAAGCCCGGTGGGCAAGCGCCTGCCTGTGTGTGGAAAGGCTCCATGCCGCTGGGACACCTGCACAGTCGAGTGCCTCAGCCATGTGGAGCCCCTACTCACGAGCAGGCAAACGGGGCTCCTTTCTCACACAGCTGTGTGCAGCATGTGGTTCTTGGTGGTGTGTATGTGGAGGCAGCTCTGCAGTGCCAGGTGAGGCCGAAAGGACAGCCCTCTGCTCCTCACACTTAGGCCCTGGAGTCTGGAGAGGGTCGCATCCTGCCCTCTTGTGTGCAGTTGTGTGCGGAAATGGCTTGGGGATTCTCCAGTGATGGATTCGTTGTCATGCAGACACACAACCAAATGCAGAAGCACCAGCAGATGTTTCCCTTCACATTTTTACAGTATATCACAGATGTCATCCTGAGCCACCAAATTGCCCCTCTTCCTTTCTCCAGACTTCCTCTTCTTCTTTTTCTTCTTCTTCTTCTTCCCCTGTGATGTTGGATGAATAAAAATAATATAGGTTGCCAGTTCATGTTTTTAGGTGAGATGGTGCATCATATTTTACTTCCAGTTTTAAAAGAAGCAATAGGAGATGCTTCCTTGGTTACCTAGCAACTGTGTGATATCCCACCTAGGTCCCCACCTCCAGTAATTCCTTTTAGCTCCTGCTGACGTGAAACCAGCGGGAATCAGACCCTCCTGCGCTCACGTTCCTCTTGTCTCTTAAGTTAAGGTTTCATCAAGGGGGAAAGTGCCTTATCTGGGGCCAGTTGATGACCTTCTGTGGGCCTTCCTCTCCTCCCTAATAAGAGGCAGAGTGAAATCATGTCCTGCTCTGTCTTTCCTCCATTGTAAGGCGCATGTTATGTCCTGTGGCAGATCAGGCTGTGAGCAGCTTGGCCCATGCAGGGGATACTGGGGACAGGTCTCTTGTCCTGGGGCCATGTGATGAATCCAGAGGCAGCTAATCGTGTGCTCCTTGCTGTGTTCTGCCCAGGTGTTTGATGCACCTGAGCTTTGCCAGCTTTTTATTCATTTATCTCAAGGATTTATGTGTCCCCTTTTAGGGCATAGCCCTTACAAGATCATATACAGTCGTACCTTGGATCCCAAACGCCTTGCAACTCAAAACATTTCGACTCCCAAACGCAGCAAACCCGGAAGTGAGTGTTCTGGTTTGCAAATGTTCTTTGGATCCTGAACATTCGTCGCAGCTTCCAATTGGGTGCAGGAAGCTTCTGTAGCCAATTGGAAGCCGCGCCTTGGTTGTCAAACGTTTTCGGAAGTTGAACAGACTGTACCATGATGAGGAAAGTTCCATTAAGATCCACCAGAATGATCAGACCAAAAGAATTCTGTGTCCTAAGAATGCCAGGAGGAAACAGCGACCTAAAAACTTTGGGGAAGGAGAATCTTCAGGTCAGGAGCCACCTTGGATTGAGCTGTTCCGCAGACGTTGGTGTCCAGTTTTCTTTCTCCTGTTCCCTCACAGTGGTGGCTCTGGCTTGCCTCAGAGGAGGTCTTGGAAGTCACACATGACCCTTGCTTCCCAGGAAGGGGCTGAAGAAATGGTCTCCTCCCCAGTGAGTCCAAGAGCTGGTAAACCCAGGGAAAGAGGCCCCAGAGTGTCTCAACAGAGGTGGGCCCCTGCGCCTCTCCGCTGCATCCACTGCCCCCTGAATTCTGAGCTGTCGAGTGAGGTGGATGCAGACCCTCTTGTTAATCCACAGAGCCCATCTCTAAGGACTAGTTCCCACCCGGCAGCCCCTTGCACCTCCAAGACAGAAGCACAGCAGCCTTTGGAGGTAGGGATCAAAGTTGTGGCCTTCTTGTACTCTACCACTCTTTGTCTTCAGCAGCTGCAATCCACAAGAATAGCTTGGGGGCAGGATGGTTTGGGAGGTCTCTGGAGCAGCTGGAGCCCACCACACCACACCCTCCCTCATTCGGTAGCTCCTCCAGCAGGGACGCTTCCTCCTCCGCCCTCTCTGAGGGGGGCTTTTCCTTTGGAGAGAGGCAGTGTGTTTCCAGCAGTGCTGAGGGGTGGGGTGGTTGCAGCTTTTGGGTATCTTGGTTGCCTCCTTTGCAGGGCCTGGAGGCAGCATTCCATCTGAGCGCAGAAGGGCTGGCCTGGCCTTGGGAAGCAGACCTGGCCCTCCCCAGCACACCTGCAGCCATGCGATGCGCTGATGAGCATTTGCCCTCATGCTCAGTCGTGGCGCAGGGTCTCAGGCTTCCTTGCCGTGTTGGAGTTTGCAGCATAAAGGCACTGTGGACGTGCCAGGTGACCTTTGGCGCAGCTTCTCTTCCCTCTGCAGAGCATTGATTCTGTTTGCCTGGCAAAGGGGCCGACAGCGTGTTGCCCAATGGGACGCCTTCTGTCTCTGGAGAGGGCGTGCAAAGCCAGGCTTCTGCTGGACTGGCCAGGAGAGCATTTTGCTCGGCTGTCCGGAGGAAATGTGCCACTGCCTCTCCGCTTCTGCCTGTGCTCCCTTTTAGCTGGCCGAGCAGCTTAGCTGGGCACCCGGATGGCCGCCTGTTCCCCCCCACGCAAGTGCTGCTGTGGGGCTCCTGACGGCTGTGAAGTGGGGCCTCTGAGGCATGCTGGCTCTGCCGCCAAGGCCTGGGCAGACGCACCTCCGGGGCTCCAGCCCCAGGATGCAGCCGGGCAGCTGCCTTGTGTTTCAGCCACGTTGCCTGTGGCATCCAAGCACAGGGGCAGGTTCACCAACCTGCGCGACAGTGTGAAAAAGAGCCCCACCAAGAGCACCGCCAAGGTGAGGGCTGCCAGCGGGTGGGGCTCCGACAGCTCGTGGTCCAATTGCTCCTCGGAGAAGGTAAGCCCCCCCCCCCGGCTCTGCCCCAGCTCCTTCTCCCTCCATGCAGGACTCAGCCGCAAGGCGTCAGCTGGAAGGGGGCTGGCGTGCTCCTGAAGCGCTTTCCTGCTCCCTTGAGTTGCCACGATGTCAGGCCAAGGAAGGTGGTTGTGAGTGAGTGTGCAGGAAACCTCAGGTTGGTTTTCTGAGGATTTGGTTTTCTGTGAATGGAACTGTAAAATTGTGCAACCCCCAGAGCCCACCCTTTGCAGGGGGCTTCAGCAGCAGGAGTGGTTTTTTAAACACTTTAAAAGGTATTTGGATGAGTGGGGGGCACTGAGGGGGGTGCCTGATTCTTTGGTGGCTGAGTGTTTGTGGGTAGGAAACAAGGGGCAGCACATGATGAGCAGGGCTCTCCAGTGACCATATTGATTTTGTCCAATTCCAATAACCTATTTATAAAGCAGGTCACATGCTGTGTGCTTGTAGAGGATTCAGCTGAACCAGGGCTTGGCAGCCTTTTCTCTCACGCTTATCTGCTAACCAGGAGAGGGAACAGAGTGGGTGCTGGCCAGGATCCTGCCCCTCTTTCTCTGACCCCCTCTCCCCTCCCTTTTGGCCCAGGTCACTCTGCCTCACTAGGGGGCCATTGGCATTTGGTTGAGGGCTCCGTAAAATTAGGCCAAATAATTTGCCTGTGGCCCCAATTTAGAGGCCGGCATGCTTGTCCTTTGCTTCTAAAGGGTGGCCGGGCTTGAGAGGTCTTTAGGGCACTTGCTTGCATCTTTAGTAGTATTAATTTACATGTGCTGAACATTTACAATAATGCCCAAGGGAGCTGTTTCTGCTTCACACCCTGGCCAGGCTTGTGCCCTGGGGAGTCACTTTGGCAGCGGTTTGACTCCCGGAGGAAAACTCCGTTGTCTCTCGAGGCAGATGGATGCCAGCAACAGCCATTTATTTATTAACTTTTTTATACTGCTCTTCATCTGAAGATCATAGGTCAGTTCACAACATAAGCTTACAAAAGAAGAACACAAAGAACATAGGGAAAAACAAAAGTAAACTAATAATCTCCGTCCCACAAACACATTTCCAAGGCCGTTTGAGTGTGTAATCAGCAAAAGGCCTGGTTATAGAGGAACATTTTCTCCTGGCACCCAAAGGTGTATAATGAAGGCTCCAGGTGAGTCTCCCTGGAGGGATAGGATAGATGGACTCTGCCGTCAACGTTCTGTGATGGCTGTCAGTCCTGCTCCTTTCTCCTTTAGTCTTAATAAACTCCCTGAAATTGATGTTGGGGTTGGGTGCATTTCTGCAGGACTCAAAAGGAGAGTGTGAGAGGGCTTGGGCAGTGGAAAGCTGGGTAAGTTGTGTGGTCTCTCTGCTTTCCTTCTAAAGGTTTGCCTTGTATTCCCAGAAAGAGCCTCCCCTGCCTGTGGCTAGAGGGGACCTCAGGGGGTGGCAGCCCTCTTGAGAGGCCTACCTGGACTGGCTGTTGTGGGAGGAAGGCACCCAAAGGTCTCCCCTCCTTCTGTTACAGTACTTGCTGCTCACTCTTCCTTGCTCTGTGGAAGTGCCTAATAGGACCAGTGAAGTAAAAATGGCAGGTGCATTATTCTTTTGAGTGATTGTGGATTCAGCCTTGTGTGTGCTGGATGCCTCTGGGTAGGTGGAGATGTCTTAATAGCATTGTGGTCCACCCCCCACCCACCCCCCGATTCCCCCCTGGCAGGGGGACGCAAGGGGAGGAAGGGGCACTCAGCCGCAGTTCTGCTCTGGCTCCCAGCAAGCCCAGGGCGCCCCCAACGTCTGAGGGTTTGACTTTGCGGATGCAAAAATATGACCTCCTGCTCCGCTTTTGTCAGCCCGCTTGGTATCTGTTGTCTTCCCGGTTTAGAGTGTGCAGCGTGAGCAGCTTATGGGCTCTGGTGATTAGGGGTGTGGGGAGCAGGAAGAAGAGATACTCGAATGCTTCTTCAAGTGCTGCTTTGTTGCTGCTGATAGATGTGTGTGTGCAGCCAGGCTTTGCAGACTGCTGGCTGTGCAAAAATTACTTTTTAGTGGCCAGTGATCCTGTCAAGGGGTGGAATTAAGGATGTGAAGACTCAGGGGTGAGGGAGCATCCTGATAACTCGCCCTCCCATTTTTTGGAGGGGGTCATATATTATATATTTATTCAAGTGTTTATATACCGCCCTATTGCAAATCCTCAGGGCAGTGCATAGCATAACACCATAAAAACATTTAAAAGCAGTGTGAAGCATTCATTAGAATGACAGGCTACTTGAGGGACATTTTAAACTAGGCCTAGACCCGTTGGCACCAGAAGGTTTCCAGGAAAGTCAGAATTTAGAGTGGTGGGTGCTGTGCTCTTCTGAGCAAGCAGGATAGTGATGTCTGCCTGGCCCACCTTTGCCCTGTGAGGCTTTTCCAGGCAAGCACACCGTAAGAGCCCACTTGCCTCCTGCTGCTCCTGAAGGCAGGACTCGAACCAGTGGCAGAGTCCCACTAAGCAGGTGAAGAGCTTTCTGGCAGTGAGAGCTGTTCAGCGGCAGAATGGACAGCCTCTCCAGGGGGTGGCCTTTCCTTCCGTGGAAGTTTTGAAGCAGCAGCTGGATGGCCACCTGCCAGGGATCCTGCAGCGGCAATTGCTAACATTGTAATGGCAATTTCCCTTTTCAAAACCAGAGAAATTCAGTGATAAAAAAGATGTCAGTTTATATAGCCTCTGTACAGCCATGGGCACTGGAGTTTGATTGTCTTTTTATATCAGTTAACATATGAACTAGGTTATAAGATATTATCTGATAGGAAAACCATTGTTTGTATCTGTATTTTTTTCTTTTTCTTTTAACAAAAACCCCCCCAAAAGTAAAAAAAATATTGGGGTTGGACAGGGATTGGGAACCTGTGTCTCTCCCCTGGTTGCTGGACTCCAGCTCCCCCCCCCAGTGCCAAGGGTGCTGGGGGCTGTGCGGAGGGGGAGGGGGAGAGGCCTGCTGGTTTAAGGCCACAGTTAGGTCTACCTCATGTTGGCCTCAGCTCTACAAATCCAGCTGATTGGAAGCCAAGAAGACTATAACAGATGTGCCACAAGCTGTGCTTGCTTATGCCTTGCAGTGCCAAATCCAGGAGAGCCTGGGACTGGCAAAAATGCTCCATGTTGTCCTGGGTCTCTGAGACACAGCTGCAGCCCCGACTCCTGGGGTCCTTTGCAGCAGTGCCTCTCTGAGGGAGACCTCCCTCTGCCAGGGTCTAGCGCAGTCTGCATACTGGCCTGGGCCCACTCCCAGCACACAGGAAAAGGTGGGGCGTCTTTGCTGCTTCCACCCCGGCACTCTAGCCTCCTCCTATGGATTGGGGTCTGAAAGCCCAAGGAAAGTAACTGACAAGCCGTTGTGACTTTCAACACTGCACAGCATCTTCATTGGTAAAGGGGCACAAATGGCACAGCATCAGCCTTCGCTTCCAGTTTCCTGAATTTGTGGAGCTTGATCCAAGTTAGAATTGTAGAGTTGGGAGAGACCCCAGGGGACGGCTAGTCCAGCCCCTTTTATGGGGAAGCCTTGACCCTCAGAATCACTTGATAAGCCGTTGTGTTGTGCCTTGATGGCGAGAAGAAAAGGGGAATGTGTGTGTATGTTTGTGTTTTCCAAAAGATGCTGGGGTTGCAAGTTGATCTTCAGAGCAGCCCTTGATGGACTTTTGCCTACAACGGCCCCAAATGTGAGCCACGTGTGCTGGGGTCTTAGGCGTTTTTTCAGCATTTGGGGAATGTCTGCTCTGCGGCCAGTTCCATCCGCGAGAGCCCGGGGGGGGGGGAGTGCCTCTTCCACCCGCAACCTTTAGATTCAACTCCTGACTTCTCTCCATTCATGCTTTTAGATACCAGAAGCTGTTCCTCTTTCTCTTCCCGTTGTCTCTGTCCTGCCAGTCCCTGCTGAGACCACACTCATCCCATCTTCCATCTCACAGGTTTTTATTCCTCACCCCGCCCCTGGCATGCCAGGGCCTGTCTTGCTATGGTTGTCTCTGTGATTGCATGCCAGCTTGGTCCTAGGGGTCCTTGGAACTCAGCATAGCTTTTTCTTCCCCGTTGGGGCATGCTGCAGAATGGAGTGGTTGCATTGCCTCCTTGGGTTGACGGCATGTGCATCTCAGGGGCAGGGGAAAGCTTCTCCTGCAGAAGGCCCCAGGCCAGGCAGGAGCTGAGCACCGCCTGACCATGCGGAGAGCCGCTGCCCAGGAGCCTGGCTCAACTGCTGTGGCCCCTGCCATGAAGACGCAGCCCTGTTGACCTCTCAGGACTCCTGCTGCACAGCGGTGCTGGGGGACCTGCTCAGAGGCCAGGCTCTTCTAGGGAGATGCCCGCTGACTTCATGGTCCGACTGAGAGGAGGGGAAGTGGGCCTTGGCACTCACGGCGCGCCTTGCTGTAAAAGGCAGATGGGTAGGCTGGCTAATCCAGGCTAATTCTTTTCTCAGCTGAGTCATTCTCCACATACATAAAAGATGCCTCCTTATATTTGGCTCAGCAAAGCACTCTCTAAGTTGTTGGTCTGGAGCAGTTGCATCAGAACTGCTTCCTGTTCTGGAATGTGAAGGTGAGCAGCTTGTAGGCTTGACCCTTTGGTGCTAGACCCTTTGACACTGGCCGACCTAGAAATCATAAAATAAAATAGTAGAATTTATTATATAGATTTCTGCTCTGCGCTTCAAACAGATCTGTACATACTAAAGGCAGCAATATATAACAGAGCAGTGACTATAGCAGAGGGAAAGCAGATTGCAAGCCTGGAAAAATAACTGTTAATGTTTATTGTATGGCATCACCAGTGTCCTGGTGCTTTATAGTGAATAAGATGACAGGTCCCTGTCCCAAGGAGCTTACAGTCTAACATTAGTAGTTTTTGAGAAGAGTCAAAGAAGAAGTCATGTCCAAATGAAGAGAACTAAAAGGTGGGTTGGGGAGTGCAGGCAGGCAGTAAGGGATGCCCAGCTTTTGCTCTAGCACATAACATTTGTCTTCTCACAAGAGCAGAGAAATATATGGGTTGGGGAGGTTTTTGGGATTGTCTCAGCAAAGCATGCCTGTTGCACTCTGGCTTCAAAATGGGCTGCAGTTTATTAACCGCTTTGGTAGGGATCCGTTTTGCTCTTTCAGCTGCAACTGGCCTCTTCCTCCCTCTGGGTGTTCCCTGGTATTTGCTTTCAGGAGCAAGCAGCTTGACCCTGTTGCACTGCAGAGTGGGCAACCCTTAAAGGGAGCGGCAGTCATCTGCCCAGAAAGAAACAAGGCTCTGTGGCTTCCCTTTGGGCATTCCTTCTAATGCACGGCCGTTATATTTTTAATCCTAAGGCAAATCCTCCTCCAGTGGTGGTGAACACCGAAACTTCGGAGACCCCAACCTACGTAAGTGTCTATTGATATTTCATTGCCTTGTATGTCTTTCCAATGAAGCTCAGTGAAAACATGTGCTCTGTGCTGTGCTAATTTCTTTTATTAAAAAAAGTGGTGAATCCACATTTAGGCAGTTATGCTTTAGCTTCCCATATCACCGGGGGGGGGGGGGGGGCTATCTATCTTTCTATCTGCAGGGAAATTAGAAAGCTCTCTCTGGGGGGAAAGAGAGAAAATCTCTTGCCATGTTAGAAGTTGGGGGTGAACCAGTTACACTTGATAGGTTTGAGGCATCTGCAGAGCTAGCACTGGGCATTGGTTGCCCCACGATGGGGTGGCATCTGCCATCAGCTCCTAGCTCAGCTGAGATAGATGTCCAGACCGGGGTGTAAAGGGAAGAGGGCACTGCCACGGAGTTTTGTGGGTGGCAGCATACAAAGTGTCTTGCTGGTTCAAGCCAAAGTTTACACTAGATTAGAATTGGGGAGCTTTTGAGAGGTTGCTGAACTTACAACTACCATTGGCTTAGCAAGCATAGCCCATTGCCAGGCATGATGGGAGTTGTAGTTTAGCAACACCGGGAGAGGCCAATTCCCCACACCTGCCCTAGACCAACATTCTGTTGGCAACAGTAGCTGGACAGATGTCTTTGGAAACTCACAAGCAAGACATGCTGGCTAATAACTATTTAAAAATAAAATAAAATAAAATGCTTACCACAGGAAAAAATGTCTCAAAGTGACTTAAAGAATTAATTTTTTTTTTTTAATAAAGTGCCCATCCTGCAATAACATAGCACAGCTCCCATTCCTCTCATCTAAAAGATGAGCCCGGGGCAAAGAAGCACATCTTCACTGTGCCTAAAGGCGCATCTGTCCAGGGAAAGCATCCCACACTTGGCCACCACTGAGAAAGCCTGATCCCATGCTGCCATCCACCGCTCAAAGGAGGCACACAAAGAAGGGCCTCAGGTGATGAATGTGGGGCCTCTTGATGCCTGTGTGAATGAGAAGCAGAGTTACGTGCCGTCTGCACGTTGATAATGGCACATTCCAAATCCCTGGATGACCCCACTCTCTTCCATTCTTATGCTCATCTTGAGACAGTGGAGGAGAACTGTTCCTCACAAGTCCCAGGGTGGCTTCTCACATGATGGAGGTGTTCTCTGTTTTGGCACAGGGCCCATTTCCAACCCTCCTTTGCCGGCAGGGCCAGAGCCCAGTGCAATGCAGTGGTCTTTGCAGCTGCCACACTCCAGAAGCGTCAGGTGCACTTAAAAGTGGCCTCCCCACCCCTCAGTCGGCTGACCCATTTCCTGGTCGGCTCTTTCTGCTTCCTGTGTTCAGATAGTGCAGAAACACGGCAGCAGCACCTTCGGCGAAGGGCTGTTTGTTCCCGACCTGTCGCCCTCACCAGCGGAGTAATGCAACACCAAGGACTCCTTTGAGAGCCTTTGCTTTGTCTGGAGCCAGCCTGGAGGAGATCAGGTTCCACATGTTGATGACTTTGGGCTGGCAGCCTCTTGCCCTGGAAGCAGGGTCACATGTTGAACGCAGAGTCTGCTTCCAGCAGGAAGGAGCAAAACGTGGCATTTTGCTTGATTGGTGGCTTGAACAGGAGTGGTCCTTCAAGCAGCTGTTTAGGCACCTAAATGTCTGAGTGTTGCATTTTGAACAAGCTGCAGGGATGCCCAGGACTGGCTGCTGAGGGCTGTGTGAAGATTTTGATTTAATCTAGTCATGCCACCCTTTCTCCAAGGAGCTCAGGATTGCGCCTGCAGATGGATCTCTTTTGCATTGGTTTTACCTCCATAACAAGGAGATTGATAAGCCATCAGAGGATCACAGGGCAGTTTACAGTATAAAAACACAAAACTACACACCGTAATAACAAGCAAAAACCATCCCCCCTCCCAGTTTATAAGGCCATAGAGTGTTGAATCAGCCCAAGGCCTGGGAGAAGAGGGAAGTTTTAGCCTGGTGCCTAAAGATTTGTAATGAAGGAACCCAATTGTGTAGAACTTTGGATTTGTTTGAATTCCATTTGAACAGCACTTTTATTGAACTCCTCAGCTACTTTGCAGCTATTGTTAAAACACAAACTATCCAGATATTTCGGTAGCACATAGAACTAGCATGGCAAACTTTTCAAGTTTTGTTTATTAAATATGTCAAATAAACACAGTAAGTCAAATTTAGGCAGCAGAAAGTTTTCTTCAGAGTTTATCCAGTCACATTTCCCCAGAAAATCCACACCACTAGTCTTAAGCAGGTGACTGCATCCTTTCCTCATCTACCCAAAGGGAGTGCTAGGAAGAGTCAGTCTCTGAAGAAGGTGGACAAGTCAGATGGCAAACTATTTGGTGTTTTTCAAGTTAGCCAGTCAGTCACTGGGTCTGTCAGCATCTGTTGCTTTGCTGTGTTTTTCTCTTTCTGGAATGGGGGGAGGGGGCTTCTTGTATTTATTTCTGTCTCTAGTGCGCATGCACACACCAGCAGGAAAGGGGAGTTCTTAATATTTTCGCAATCTCTCCTCCCCTTGCATGGTCCCCGCGGCAGTTGCGCCTAGCAGAGTGAACCATCAAACATGGTGTCAGCAGCCATCAGCCGGGGCCTTGCTGCACACACTTCCTCTGAAGAATCCACAAACATTTCATGCTTTTGTCTTCATGTAGGTCAATGGCACAGATGCAGATTTTGAATATGAAGAAATTACACTGGAAAGGGTAAGGAGGAGCTCCTACAACCTTTGATTTCCCAAGGGATTTGTTTTTTCTCCCTATTTGGGAGGGGTTGCTTCTGCTTCCCTCTCTTGGCTGCTGCGGTTGGATCTGGCTGCTGCCCTGCTCTTATGGCTTCTTAATGTCCATCTGCCAGAGGAGCTCTGTTGCCTGGCGTGGTTCATGATGCCCTGGCCAAAGCAGGCAGGAGAGGCAGGTCTGCCTGGCCTCATGCCACCCATCCTGCTGCCGCCGTGGCTTTTTGGAGCTGCCATTCCTCACACACGTGGCTCCTGGAGTAGAGCCTGTTGGAAGGGCCACAGCTCAAATCCTTGCTCAAAGTCCAGCTGCCATTGCATTGGGTGGGGCTATAAGCCAGGCACTGATCCTTGTGGCAAATGAACGAGATGGAAAGTTCCAGCTGCAAGCTTTTCTGCCAGACAGATTCCTGGGCTGTCATGAAGCATCAGGAATGTGATGCGGGGAGAGTTCACTAGTGCCAAGACCTTCATGTGCTGTTTCAACAATCATAATGAAATAAGTTTAAATTCATTCCTTTTACTGTTAATTTTCCTGTGGAGCTAACAGTTTTCCCTGTCAAATGGAAATGTTGGCACCATACAGCATTTCCTGCTTCCTTCCACACACTGACAACCCCTCTTAGCTCATCCAAAAGTATACTTTGAAGTCGGTGTCCCTCTTGGTCGATCACAGGTGCTTCGGTTCTCTTCCCCCAGGGCAATTCAGGACTTGGCTTCAGCATTGCAGGAGGTACGGACAACCCCCACATTGGGGACGACTCGAGTATCTTCATTACAAAGATCATCCCGGGAGGAGCTGCTGCGCAAGATGGAAGATTGCGGTACGTCAGTTCCTTCTGTGTTCCAGGCTTTGGCTCCATCTAATGTCCATCTTCGCAACAGTCCGGGAAAAGAGGCAGCATGGCTGCTGTTCCTGCAGAGAGCAAGCTGAGCTGGTGTGGGATTCATCCAGTCCTGATTCCTGATTCTTAGGAGGATGCTTGCAGCAGCCTGGAACCTCAGCATTAGCCGTCTCTCCAGGGTTGGCAATAAGGCAGAACTGGGGGACCTGTGCCCCTCCAGGTGTTCCCATCAGCCGCAGGCAGCAGGCCCAAAGGGGGAGGAGCTCTAGGCCAGTGGCCCTGGAGGCCTTCCGAGACCAAAGGGCGCCCTTCTAGCCCAGCATCTTGTTACCAGTGGCCATCCAGGTGCCCATTATGGGCAGCCCACAAGCAAGACCTGAGTGCAACAGCAGCTCCTCTCTGCTTGTGGTTTCCAGGAACTGGTTTTTGGAAGCATTAATGCCTCTGACAGTGGAGAAAGAGGATAACCATTGATAACCCTCTCCTTCATGAATTTGTCTCTTCCTCTTTTGAAGCCATCCAAGTTTGTGACCATCTTATGGCAGTGAATCTTAGTTTGTGTGTGTGTGCTGTGTAAGCAGTACTTTTGTCTTACCTTCCATCTTCCATCATTGAGTTCCATTCAATGAGCCCATGGATTTAGCATTCTGAGAGGACAAAAGCACATGTCTGTGTGTGTGTGTGTGTGTGTGTGTGTGTACCTGGATGCCATTCAGGGCCACCTTTGCTCTCCACCTGCAGGGTGAACGACTGCATTTTGCGTGTCAATGAGGTGGACGTCCGTGATGTGACGCATAGCAAAGCCGTAGAAGCCTTGAAGGAGGCAGGCTCCGTAGTCCGGCTGCATGTCAAGAGAAGAAAGCAAGTAACGGAAAAAATCATGGAGATCAAGCTCGTGAAAGGCCCCAAAGGTTTGTGGCGGAAGGGAGCAAGCCATGCTTAGTTTAGGGATGGGATGGTGGTTAGCCTGCCTGCAGTTCTCAAAGGCCTGAGCAGGGGTGGCATTTGGACTGCACACAGCAGTGCGTGGTTTTGGTTGGAAATTCCAGCCACTCCTGTGGAAGCTGGAAGAGAGCCCATGCCTCCCTCTGAGCAGCCTTCAACCCCAAGTTATCACTGGTGGATGAGTGTGAGCCTTCCAGCACATGGACTGGGGGGTGGGGGTGTCCCTGCCCTTGCCTGATTCTCACCAGACCATTCTACGCAGAAGTTGAATGGCCCTCTGTCATGAGTGCTTTAGCCAAGTTTCCTGCATTGCAGGGGGTTGGACTAGATGTCCCACGGGATCCCTTCCAGCTCTACCATTCTACCATTCCTCTGGACTGTGGTCAGATACTTTGACATGCAAGCTGGTTGTAGAGTTGCAGACAGCCTGCGGAAGTTGTGCTGATGACGGTCTTTGCTCTCTTGAAGCAGGTCTTGGCTTTAGCATCGCTGGGGGTGTTGGAAACCAGCACATTCCTGGAGACAACAGCATCTATGTCACCAAGATCATTGAAGGAGGTGCAGCACACAAGGATGGCAAGCTCCAGATTGGAGACAAACTGATGGCTGTGAGTTGAAGTTGCAGTATCCCTCTGTTTTTGGCACAGCTCCACAGAGGCTGTCCTCAAAGCCAGGGGTTGCCCTCCTTTCATGCAGGACTCTTTGTTGGGAGCCAGTGAGTCATTTCTAAGCTACAAAGCAGCCTTGGGGGTCTCCCTGAGTCTCTGCAGTGTTGCCTGCTGCATCTTGGCAGGTCAGTGGTTTATCATGGAGAAGACTGCAAAGCTCACTTGACTGCCTCTGGCTTATCAGAGCCAGATGTATCCAGTTTTCTTTGCTGGGAAACGAGCCCTGGACTCAGAACACCTTGCACAGCTAAGAAAATCCTCTAAATGGCACTGTAATATGGGAAGTCAAACATGGGAGGGCTGGACAGTCCTTAAGAGGCCACTTTCAGTCTACAGAAGAGGCGCTAATGTACAAAGACAGCAGTAGAGAACTGAAAACAAGATATGCTTCACTATAGAAAACCCCGAGGTCTGTGCACTAGGGCTCATGTGCTGGCCCCTTGTGCCGCTCTCAGCCATTCCTGGGAGAATCCAGCCAGGGCCATTTAATCAGGCTGTCCAGGGTCTGGCCTGGAACTGGGCTTGTAAACAAGGGACTTTGTTTTGGATTATGGTTTTGAGCATCATAACTGAGAGGAAATGTGGAATGGAAGCAGTCCTGATAATTAAATGACAGGAGATTTAAGAGATTAGGATTACATAATATAGCAGCATAGTTAAAGACAGCTAAGAAGACAGCTCTTGATAAGGAATAATGAAAATGAAGCCAAACCCCAAAGGAAGCCCTTCAGCCAATAAAATAAAGCTGCCCCCATTGTAATGCCTTTATGAAAAAGTACAGTGAGAACAAGAGCAGAGCTGCTCTGTGCTGGATCTGGCCAAAGGAGAGCCATCTGGGCCAGCATCCTGCTGTGGTCAACCAGGCAGCTTAGAAGCAGGATTCCACCCGATGGTGATTTCCAGCAGGCAGTGGCAGAAAATAGAATGGGGGGCTCATGTTGAGCTCCCTGCTGTACTTTGTAGGCACATCCTGCAACACGAAGGAACACAAGCTTTTGCCAAAAAAGTGCAAGCAGACAGTAAGATGCTTAAAAAAAGAAGAATTTAAGGAGCACATTGCTAAAAGCATTAAGACCAACAACCAGAAGTCCTTTAAAGGTGTTAGTAGCAGGATACTGTTGGGGCGGCAGTTGGACCCTTAGATTAGGATGCTTGGTATTAAATTTCTATACCACCTTTCATCTGAAGATCACAGGGCACTGTGCAATAACAGAAAAATAGCACCATAATAACAAAAGAAAATAATACCCCACCATAGAATCATAGAATCATAGAGTTGGAAGAGACCACAAGGGTCATCGAGTCCAACCCCCTGCCAAGCAGGAAACACCATCAGAGCACTCCTGACATATGGTTGTCAAGCCTCTGCTTAAAGACCTCCAAAGAAGGAGACTCCACCACACTCCTTGGCAGCAAATTCCACTGTCGAACAGCTCTTACTGTCAGGAAGTTCTTCCTAATGTTTAGGTGGAATCTTCTTTCTTGTAGTTTGTATCCATTGCTCCGTGTCCGCTTCTCTGGAGCAGCAGAAAACAACCTTTCTCCCTCCTCTATGTGACATCCTTTTATATATTTGAACATGGCTATCATATCACCCCTTAACCTCCTCTTCTCCAGGCTAAACATGCCCAGCTCCCTTAGCCGATCCTCATAAGGCATTGTTTCCAGGCCTTTGACCATTTTGGTTGCCCTCCTCTGTACACGTTCTAGTTTGTCAGTGTCCTTCTTGAACTGTGGTGCCCAGAACTGGACACAGTACTCCAGGTGAGGTCTGACCAGAGCAGAATACAGTGGCACTATAACTTCCCTTGATCTAGATGCTATACTCCTATTGATGCAGCCCAGAATTGCATTGGCTTTTTTAGCTGCCGCGTCACACTGTTGGCTCATGTTAAGTTTGTGGTCAACCAAGACTCCTAGATCCTTTTCACATGTACTGCTCTCAAGCCAGGTGTCACCCATCTTGTATTTGTGCCTCTCATTTTTTTTGCCCAAGTGCAATACTTTACATTTCTCCCTGTTAAAATTCATCTTGTTTGTTTTGGCCCAGTTCTCTAATCTGTCAAGGTCGTTTTGAAGTGTGATCCTGTCCTCTGGGGTGTTAGCCACCCCTCCCAGTTTGGTGTCATCTGCAAATTTGATCAGGATGCCCTTGAGTCCATCATCCAAGTCGTTGATAAAGATGTTGAATAAGACCGGGCCCAAGACAGAACCCTGTGGCACCCCACTAGTCACTCTTCTCCAGGATGAAGAGGAACCATTGATGAGCACCCTTTGGGTCCGGTCAGTCAGCCAGTTACAAATCCACTGAGTGGTAGCATAGTCAAGACCGCATTTTACCAGCTTCTTTACAAGAATATCATGGGGCACCTTGTCAAATGCCTTGCTGAAATCAAGGTAGGCTACATCCACTGCGTTCCCTTCATCTACCAGGCTTGTAATTCTGTCAAAAAATGAGATCAGGTTAGTCTGACATGACTTATTTTTCAGAAATCCATGCTGACTATTGGTGATCACAGCATTCCTTTCTAGGTGCTCACAGATTGTTTGCTTAATGATCTGCTCCAGAATCTTCCCTGGTATTGATGTTAGACTGACTGGGCGGTAATTATTTGGGTCCTCTCTTTTCCCCTTTTTGAAAATAGGGACAACATTTGCCCTCCTCCAGTCTGCCGGGACTTCGCCTGTTCTCCAGGAATTCTCAAAAATGACTGCCAGTGGTTCTGAGATCACATCTGCCAGTTCTTTTAATACTCTTGGATGTAGTTCATCTGGCCCTGGAGACTTGAATACATCTAAACTAGCCAAGTATTCTTGTACTATCTCCTTAGTTATTCTGGGCTGTGTTTCCTCTGCTGAATCATTTCCTCCAAATTCTTCAGGTCGGGCATTGTTTTCTTTATCGGAGAAGACTGAGGCAAAGAAGGCATTGAGGAGTTCAGCCCTTTCTGTGTCCCCTGTTTGCATTTCACCATCTTCTCCTCTGAGTGACCCCACTGTTTCTTTGTTCTTCCTTTTGCTACGAACATACCCATAGAAGCCTTTTTTGTTGCTTTTAACCTCTCTAGCAAGCCTGAGTTCATTCTGTGCTTTAGCTTTTCTGACTTTGTGTCTACACGTGCTGGCTATTTGTTTGAATTCCTCTTTGGTGGTTTCCCCCCTTTTCCATTTTTTGTACACATTCTTTTTTAATCTTAACTCAGTTAAAAGTTCTTTAGATAGCCACCCTGGCTTCTTTAGGCACCTTCCATGTTTCCGTCTCATTGGTATTGCCTGAAGTTGTGCTTTTACTATCTCCCTCTTAACAAACTCCCAGCCATCATGAACTCCCTTTCCTTTTAGTATTACTGTCCATGGGATCTCACCCAGCACTTCCCTAAGTTTTATGAAGTCGGCTTTCTTAAAGTCAAGAAATTGAGTCCTAGTATGCTTGGCTGCTCCTTTCTGTTGCATAGTTTAAAAGGCCATAGATTGTAGTATAATTATTAAAGTTGAATGGCAAGCAAGTCAAAGGAGGATAAGGAGATTGTGGGGAATCTCTTGTGCCTGTCTTCACAGCAAAAGAAACAGGGCGGATCTCAGTGCCAGAACTCACAGGAAGGGAGTCTGAGAAACTGTTAGTGGGTAACCATTTCAGGAGGATTTTGTGGGGGCACCCCACGGGACCACACCTGCACAAGGTCCTGCAAGATAAATGCCCTGTCTTCCTCTGAGAGCGCCTTTGAACGCACTGCTCCTGGACGTCCCAAATTGGCTTTTTTTTAAAGACCATGCCGGTTGAGGCCAGTGAAAGCTGTTTCCAGGCAGAGTGGGCAGCTGAGGCCCTTCTAGACACAAGGAGGTTGAATTCTGAGCAATGCGCAGGCTCCTTCCCTACTGTTGTACATGTGGGGTCAGAGACTTCTTAGGGATGAGTTCATTGGGTCTCCCCCCCCCCCCTCTCTAGGTCAACAGCGTTTGCTTAGAGGAAGTGACACATGAAGAAGCAGTGACTGCCTTAAAAAACACCTCCGACTTTGTTTACCTGAAAGTGGCAAAACCCACCAGCATGTTCATGAACGACAGCTACGCCCCGCCAGACATCACCAACGGTGAGTTGTTCTCTGGCAACCGGCCATTACTGCACTTCGGCTCCTTCCTTTGACGGAGGCATTCATACCTTGTACGGTGTGCTTGTAAAAGGAGATTTTCAGATTCTGTGCCTGCTGGTCCGTTTCCTTTTTTTCGGTTATGTAATGACGTAAGCAATCATTTTCAAGAAATAGTAACTTAATTATTACAAAATCTCAAGGTGGCCCGTATATGGGAAAATGTGATCATCTCATTAGTTTTTAAGAGAAAACAAGGCTTAAATCTGTTGAAACAGTGGCTATGACTAACTTAGGGCTATTATTTTCAATGGACCTACTCTGAGTAGGAAGGACTTAATTGGATACAACTCCCAAGTTCATTGTATCTGTGCAGAGGGTTGTTTTTCTTAGAACCAGGATGGGGCCAGGAGGGCTGTAGCTTTGCATGCAGGAGATGCCAAGCTCCACCCAGTGGCAGCATCCCCTGCTGCCTCCTTGAAATTAAGATAGATGCATCTGTAGGTACACACTGAGGCATGCCATAACCTAAAACTCAGCAGGCATTTACAAGGAAGCTGTGGTCCAGCTGAAGGAACACTGGATCCTGTGCACAACTTTAGCCCATCTAAATGGCCATCCAAAGAAGCCAGCCCCCCCCCCCCAGCCAGCTGTTGAGAAGGTCAGTTTCGTCTCCTCCCCCTGAGTGCAGGAGATGGCTTGGCCCACACATTACGAAGGAGGCACTGGCAGAGTTGAAAGTTTTGGCTTCAGCGCAAATGGTTTGCACAGTTTTTTCTGATGTGCCAATAAGTTAAGTTCCCACATATGACACTTGCACAGAGTTCACCATCTACATTTCTCTCCTTCCCAGCTTATTCTCAGCCTGCCGACAACCACATCAGCCCATCAACCTACTTGGGACAGACCCTTCCGCCAGCGTCGCCAGGGAGATACTCCCCTATCCCCAAAGGGATGCTCGGAGACGATGAGATCACCAGGTAGGGAGCTGCTGGGTCCCTTGCAGAATGTCCCACAAGGCTCCTGCACCTCCTCTTCTGGATCCACACGTCCTGCCGCAGTGGGGACATAGGTTTCCAGGCAGGAGTTGATCATGGCGAGGGTTTGCCAAACATGCCTTCCTCTTAGCACGTATCTCCCTTTCATCCTGAGTTTGTGCGTCTTCAAAGTCCATGACGCCTTTATGACACCTTTGGTAAAGGCTGTTCTCCAGTTGAAGCACTCGCAGGCCAGTGATTCCCAGTTGTCAGTGTTTGTCCTACTTTTTTTTAGATTTGCCTTGAGAGCGTCTTTAAACATCTTTTGTTGTCACTAGTATTTCATTTTCCATTCTTAAGTGGGGAATAGAGTAGTTGCTTTGGAAGATGATAATCAGGCATTTGAACAACATACCTAGTTGTTTTATCCCACAGAGCCATAGGTGGGCTCACAGGGATTCAGAAACTTAGATTCCCAAAGAAGGCTTCCCACGCTACCAGGTTGATTGGTGGTTTATTACAGATCAGGGCCTTCTTGGTAGTGGCGCCCGCCCTGAGGAACACCCTCCCACCAGATGTCAAAGGAAAAAACAACTACCAGACTTTTAAGAGACATCTGAAGGCAGCCCTGTTTAGGGAAGCGCTTAATATCTGAAGGACTATTGTATTTTAATATTTTGTTGGAAGCCGGCCAGAGTGGCTGGGGAAACCCAGCCAGATGGGCAGGGTATAAATTAATTATTATTATATTATTATTATTATTATTATGGGGGGGGAAATCACCACGAAAGGTCTGAAGGCTCCCTCCTTGCCCCTGTTTCCAGCACTCTGTGGGGCAGACTCCCCAGCAAGAAGATGGCTTGTCTGCCCCCAGGCACTGGAGCAAATGTACTTGATGCAGTAGAGCAGCCCACAGGTGGCCATGATCTCCACCACAGCCAAGCTTCCCCACAGGTGGCTGATATTGCTCTAATTAGGCCCGGAGCCTAGTATCCCATTCCCATGGATGACGACAACTCCCTTCCTTGAGCTGGTCAATTAACCTGCTTCCCAAGTGTGCTGCATGAAAGCTTAGTGTTACAGCTGCCACCAGTTGTGAGTTTATCTTGAGTATTCAGCTGGTGCTAGCAGAGCTCTTGGAACAACTCACTGATGGTTCAACACAACCAGTCCAATGAAGTTGATGCTGAAGAATCATTGCTTTGACATGGGTGATCTTTGCTTCTTCCACTACACTGACATTAGTTCACCTGTCTTCCCAAGTGATATGTAATTTTTTTAAAAATAATATTTATTAGAAGTTTAATAGTTACAGAAAAAAGAAAAAAAACAATAAAAAATTTAACAAACAATACATCGAAAATAAAAAGACAAAAAATACAATACATCAAAACAACAAGAAAAAAAAACATTTAAAAACACATCCAATATTTCCATATCTTTACCTTTCATTTACTTTTGTCTGCTTCTCTGGAGCAGCAGAAAACAAACACACCAACGACACACCAGACCCAACCACCAACCCATCCCCCAGGGTAATGGGAGGGGAGCTAGGTGCTGCTCCTTATATACTATACCCAATTGCTGACACAGCTTGATTAACACAACTCAGCAGCACCTGCTATGTTTCACAGCTGTAAGACTTGGTCTCTTTATTTGCCCTGGCTCTTAAAGACATACACAACTTGTGAAGCAATAATGGACCTTCACAGTTTAAAGTGACCATTCAACACCCTCCTCTTTGCTTACAAGGCTTCACCAGGCAGAACCGCTCAGGGACCTGGTCCACCTGGTGGAGGCGGATCGGCTTCAGACAGAGGAGTGGGCAAGACACAGGCAGGTGGAAGAAGGAAGGGTAACCATATTCCTCATAGGCCCTGTCTGGCCAAGACAGCCTTGGCTTCTGACTGACCAGCCTCGCAGTTTCATGACTGGCAGTTTCTTTATTCTTTTCTTTATTATGTTTTTATATATGTTGGAAGCCGCCCAGAGGGGCTGAGGCAACCCAGTCTGATGGACGGGGTACAAATAAAAGAACAATTACTACTACTATTATTATTACCATTGTCGTTGTTGTTAACTGACTGAAGTCTAAGAAGGTGTTTTGAGTTCTAGCCCTAATCTTGGCAGGCTAATGGCGGGAATTCTCTCCATCTTTCAGGGAGCCACGGAAGCTGGTGCTCCATCGAGGATCCACAGGGCTTGGCTTCAACATAGTGGGAGGAGAAGACGGCGAGGGCATCTTTGTCTCCTTCATCCTTGCAGGGGGGCCTGCAGATCTAAGTGGCGAGCTCAGGAAAGGAGACCGTATAATTTCAGTAAGATGACTGAAAGGGGAAGAGCAGGACTCTCCCTTTTTCTGACTCTGCTTGTTTTTTTGACCCTTGAGGAAGGTGGGCAGCATGTAGCTAGCCCATGTGGGGCACTGAGTGTGGGGCAGTGTGCTTCTTGGAACCACCAGGGGGACAGTTCTGGGTCTCACCAGCATCTCAGTCCACAGGTTGTCCCTTGGAAGGTCTTGCTTTAGTTATTCATTGCATTCTATCCAGTCATTTCTCCAAGGAGCTCAAGGTGGCCTACATGGTTCTCGCCCTCCTCATTTATTCCCCACAACAACCCTGTGAGGTAGGTTAGCCTGAGAGGCAGTGATGGGCCAAAGGTCACCCAACGAGCTTCATGGCCCGGTGGGGATTTGAGCCTGGTCTCCCAAGTCCTAGAATCCAGCCCTCTACAATCTACACCATACTGCCTTTTTATTACTTATGTATTTATCTGTAATATTTATAAACCACCCACCAACCAAGTTCTCTGTGCAGTTTGCATAATTTTGAGGGTCTAGGATAGGTCAGCAGAAGGTGCCGGAGTCTGCAGCATCCTGCCCCTGCTCAAAGATCCCAGCCTTCACATTCTGCACAATGTCCCTCCTTGCTTTCCTAAATATTCTGTGTTTACATTTGTTTTGCAGGTAAATGGTGTAGACCTCAAAGCTGCAACTCACGAAGAAGCAGCTGCTGCCTTGAAAAATGCCGGCCAAGCTGTCACCATAGTGGCTCAATACCGTCCAGAAGGCAAGTGAATTACTGAGTTAATCCACCTGTCCTGCAGGGGAAAGCTGCGTTGATTAAGGCGTGGGGGGAGGGGAAGGGGGTTAGGGTACTGGCCACAGCAGGCAGAAAGAACATCTCTGAACGTGAGCAGAATGTGCCCACATGAAGCCCCGAGTTGGTTGGTTTCCCACCATGGGTTAGTGTTTCAGAGAAGGACACTGCAACCCCCTCCCCACATGTGCTGGAACAATGCCAGTTGCTCAGGGCAGGTGAGGTCGACATTGCAAGTGGCCAAGGGATGTGTCCTGCTCCTGGAATCTGCAGCGGAATCCTGTTCCTGTGCCAATGACTGACCTAAAGGGATTCGCCAGCCTGACTTCCCCCCTGCAACTGTTGGCTACTCATGTATACTCCTCCTCGTGTATACTCCCTTTCTTCCATTTCTTATACCTGCCCTTTTTAACTCACAGCTCATCCATAAGCTCCTTATGCAGCCACATTGGTTTCCTTCGATGCCCCCCACTTTTCTTTCTTGTTGGTATTGTCTGCATTTGGGCCGTCAATATTTCTCCTTTTAGAAACTCCCATCCTTCTTGGACTCCCTTCTCTCTGAGTATTTCTGACCCTGGGATCTCACCCAGTAGCTCCTTCAGCTTTTTGAAATTGGCCTTCTTAAAGTCCAGAGTGTGTGTCTGACTGCAGTACACTCAGTTTTCCCTTACCTCTGTATCCTGAAACCCAGGAGAACATGATCACTTTCTCCCAGGTTTCCAGGTACTTCCACTTTGTTGATCAGTTCCTCCCTATTGGTGAGGACCGAGATAGATAATCTGCTTGCTGCTTCTTCCACCACCTGGGAAATAAAATTGTCAGTGAGGCAACAGAGGAATTTGTCATTCTTGGCAGAGGCGTGAGTCCCAACAGTTATTGGGGAAGTTGAAGTCCCCCATGATTACCAAACATTCAAAAATAGGAGATATACTGATCTGCTCTAATAAGGCACCATCCAAGTCTTCAGTCTGGCTTGGCGGTCTATAGCAGACACCGACAGTAAGGTCACTGTTTCTCCTACAGTTTTTACCCATATACTCTCAATCTGCTTTTCATGCTCCAGGTCATGGATTTCTTCAAATGTACGCATCCTTTATATATAATGCTGCTACTCCTCCCTTCCTGTTCGGTCTTCCTTTAGAACAGGTTATACCCCTCAATTCCTACATTCTAGTCATGAGTCTCATCCCACCAGGCTTCAGCAATGTCTACCAGGCCATATTTGCCATCCTGTACTAAAAGCTCCCGTTCATCTTGCTTGTTTCCCATATTCTGTGCATTTGTGTAGAGACAACTGAAACCATGAGACATTCCCTGCAGCTATTTCCTTCCTGCCCTTTAGCAGGTTTCTAGAGCACCACCTCAGTCTCCTGTGCATCAATGAAGCTCTTATCCCCAGGGTCAGGTGTCCTTTTGACATTTGTCTTGTGTTTTGTCCCTCCCCCTCAAGATCTGGTTTAAAGACAAACATAGCACAGGTGTTGCAGGTCACTGCAGCAGCTCCCTCACCCTCCATGTCTCTTGGCCCTATCCACACTGAGAGACAGCGCTCTGGGCCTCCCCCTTGCACTCTCCCATTAAACACCCTTGCAAACGTCCCTGTTGGCAAGCTCCCAGCATCTGCACTGAGTTAAGGTTGACTGCTGCTGGCTGCTAGCTGCTCCCTCAGGCTGGCTTCCTCTCAGCTGTCACTCCTCCCCATCTGATCTTGTGCTCCAGCAGAGCAAGCAGCCACACCCTCAGGCTCCCAAAGACACAGGCTTCACTCTCTTCAGTCTCCTCCAGCAATCCTTCCCCCTGTTTGCAAGGCCAGTTTGCAGGCCCTGGTCACGAGCTCCCAGAATCTGCACTGAGCTACGTTTGAAGAGGGACAGAAACACCTTTGCTCCCAACATCTTCTCTTCCAGAGGCAGAGAGTTGACTGTTCAAAACAAGTAAAGATTGGACAATATTCCAAGAATATCTCAAAAAGTACTGTGATAATGCAAATCTCCTGACAGATTTAGATTGAATCTTGAATTACAAGGAAACCATAAAAGTAAAAATTACTCTTGATAAGTAATGGAAAAAATAAGAAAGTTCATATAGATAAATAAGGTGTAAAAGGTACAATGCGGTGAATCGGAAGTTAAAGTACAGTGGTACCTTGGGTTACAGATGCTTCGGGTTACAGACTCCACTAACCCAGAAACAGTACCTCTGGTTACGAATTTTGCTTCAGGATGAGAACAGAAATTGGGCAGCGCCTCTCTTCTATTAGATTCACTGCTCTCCTCCCCGCCTTGGGGAATGCTTTCTCCCTCTCAGAAACTGGAAACTTGTAACTCTTCCCTGACATATACCCTGCCTTTTCCCCTGACGGGCTCAAGGCAGCTTACAGATAAAATAGGAACAGCTAAAAACACACAGAGAGAATGAAGCTATCATTGGAAAACAAACATAGAATTAAAACTATATATTGATACAAATATAAAAGGTCTATTAAGAACATACTGATAATTACAGTGAAAACAGCACAGCACCCGTTCTCCGATCACAATCGTCTACTCTGCTTATCTGTGCCAGCTGGAGGTGGGAAGCTTTAGTTCCCAGGTAAAAGTCAACTTTCTGTGCACTAAGTTAAGTTACTTATAGTGTTGCTTTCAAATAGCACTTCAAGCCGGAGCCTGAGAAATAGGCTTGTGCCATAGAAAGGAGGGTCTGAGCCAGCCAGGTTCCCACCACTTGCTGATCTCCAAAGCTCTGCCCTGCAGGAGGCTGCCAAGCCCCTGGCCCCTTGGTGTGGCTCTTCTGGGAGTCCAGCCACTGTCAGCAGAGCAGGTGGCGCTGCTGGCGAAGGAAGGAGCTGCTTGTCGCCATGCGCCCAAGTTGGATGTGTGCCATTTCCATAATGGCCGTGGAGTGACAGGGCAGAAGCAGCAGGCAGGCAGGCGGCTGGGTGAGTTGGGCATGGAAGCCCCTCCCGGCACCCAGGCTGCCTTTTCCCCAGAGGTGCTTTGTGTTTCTTCATCCAAGCCTACGACCTTCACTGCTGATTTTTCCTTCTGGCCGTTGTATGAAAGAGACCACTGTGTTCTTTCAAGAGATGTCCAGTTTCTCTTTGATGGGATCGTGATCTGGACTCTGCAGCCAATTGTGTGGGAGGGTGGGGAGGAAGTCAGGATTGCCAAGGCTGCCATTGGCACAAGCCTCTCTGCACCTTCTGGAGCAGGTGATGGTCCTGATGGGCTCCCCTTCCCTTGCTCTGCATGTGCTCCCAGCTTGGACTGGCTTTAATCCGAGTCACGTGGGCAGCAGGCAGAGACGGCGGAGGTGTGGCTTCTGCCCAGGAGGACTGGGAAGCAGAGCTGCCGTGAGTTCTGCTGCTTCCTGGCTGCTTTAGTGAAAGGTGCTTGGCTTCCTTTGGCTGGACCCGTCAGCTGGAGAGAGGCATGTGAGTAGAGAGATCGCCATGAGATCAGACGAGCAAACGCAGCACTGCCAGGGTTAGCAGGGGCCCCTGGTCGGGGCTTTGTCTTGCTGGAGAAGGCAATCCAGTTAGTGCAGATTAGAGTGGGAGGAAGGAGGGAGATGCAGCTGGAGTGTTTTCTTGCAGGTGGCAACCAAGTCGTTGCAAAAAATCTCTGCCAGAATTGCCCCTGCAAGGGCCCTTTGCCGGCTCCTTGCTCTGGCTGGCTGGCCAGGAAGTGTTCACAGAACCCCTGGTGCTACGCTGTGCAAAGGATTCTCCTTGCTTAGAAGCAGCCTTGGTGCTTCTGGTGTTGTCTTGTTGCCACAGACAGTGGTCTGGTGGTTGGTATCCAGAGAGGGGAATTTTCTCCCCCAGACGTTTGCCAGGCATGTTCCCTGCAGGCATACCTGGGGGGTAGGGGTAGCTTGTTGAGCTGGTGGTCGGCAGAAGGCAATTGGGATCTGCCAGTAGATCGGCAAGGAGGGTTTCTGACTCCCAGCTGGTTAACCAATAGCAACAACAAACAGCTTTCTCAAGCTACGTTAGGCTACTGAAATGAATAAAGCCAACCCAGAACGGACTGTGGCGATGAGCTCAGTTCAGTCCTAGGCTCAAAATGCCCTTTTGTGCTCCAGTTGTCCTGCCTTGTGAAGACGGCTCTTCTGGCGAAGGGCAGAGTAGATCCAGCAAGCCTGAAGTCTGCCTATTCTGGGCAGTGCTGGGTCTGTCTTGGAATTCCATATTGTAATTCTGCATGGCTCTGGGGACTTGGGTGTGTGCTTATTTTTCATATTTTGATTTATATATACTGTGGTTTAAACCATTTTGTTTTGAGCCACTTCAATTGAAATGTGGTGTGCACATTTTCAGAGAGTTAAAATTCTGGTTTTATGCCAGGGAGAGAAAGAGTGCTGGAGAGACTTCACCGTTTGTCACAAAATCTAGACTGTGGAAAACACAGCAGAACTTGAAGCCTTTGGAGGGAGCACACTTTGCAGTAGCAGCAGCAGCTGCTGTTGTTGTTGTAGGGTTCCAAGATGCTGACTGGTTTTCATTTCTGTTTGTCAGAATACAGCCGTTTTGAAGCTAAAATACACGACTTGCGAGAGCAGATGATGAGCAGCAGCATCAGTTCGGGCTCAGGGTCCCTGCGGACAAGCCAGAAGCGGTCTCTCTATGTCAGGTAAGTTGCCTTCTGAGCCTGTTGGTGGGACTTGCCCAGGAGCTGCTCTTTGGTGACTGGGCTTGTTCCTCAGAGGATGCGGAGACTGTGGCGGCTGCACAGGATGCAGCTTTGCTGGGCGCTTTCTTTGTGGTTGGCTCAGTCACCTTGGAGCAATCAAATGGTCTTGGGAAAATTGGCTTTCTTGGCTGAATGCAATTTTCAAGTTCAAGAATATCCCAGAGGAAGTTGCCAAGGTTTGCTGGCATGCACCTAGGAGGGCAGCAGGTGTCTCCCAGAATTCTGGTTCTGCAGGCATGTGTTGCACTCTGACCTCCCCAAGGGGCAGAATTGCTGACCAGGGTTGCACCTTTGTCTGTCACCCAGAATGGCAAGCTAGCTTATGGAGAGCTAGCAGTGGTCAAAGGGATTCCATGATGGACGGAGGTGGAGGAGGGTGATGTGACTGACTGGAGGGCTTGCTGGTTAGTTGCCTTTCAGCTTAGCGGTTCCGGGGCAGAGCGCTTGCTGAGGAAGGGCCACTGGCAGGCAGCCTGTGCCTCCATTGCTGAAGTCGGGAGGCTTGTCAAAAGGGCAGCTGACTGCAAGAGGGTGAGGGGGGCGTTCTGCCTTTCTCTTGGGGAGAAGGAGAGGCGGTGGTTGGCGGCTGATGTTGTTGAACAGTCAGAGTAGCTGCAGATGAGGGAGGCCACCTGCCTGTCAGAAACTTCTGTAAGCTCAACTGCCCCATTCTCTCATTGCCTGGTACATAAAGAGGGGACCACGGACCAAGACAAACCTCTCCAGGCGTCTTCCAGCAGAGTAGAGCAGAAATGATGTGGAGCTTAGGTGTGGCATTCTAAGTAATTTATTAAGCAATATATACAGAAAAAAGCAATCATGGCGTCCTCACACATCTTCTCCAAGAGAAAGAGAGAAAGTAAGTAAGTAAGTACAAAAGTACACTTTCCAAGCCTGGAAAATAAACACAGACATGTGATGTAACAATCACATATCCAGCAACGGGAGAATGAAAATGCTGACATCCGGAACACCAGAAGAGCCTGCTGAATCCGGCCCATCTAGTCCAGCACCCTCTTCGCAGAGTGGCTGAACAGTTGCCTTGACTGCTGGCTCCCTTGTTTGGTCTGCTGGGTCTTGAGTGTTCTTCCCTCCATGGGAGACGGGGTGAAAGTCTCCAGGCAAGGACAGGAGGCTCAAGTCAAATCTTTGGGCACAGGCCTATTTGTCCTGCTGGTGCTGGTAGGGTGCAGATTAAACCCTGTGCTTCATGTCCATAAGACTGAGGTTTTGATCAGCAAGAGGAGGACTAGACCATGTTAATTCATAATGATGCCTTGACAAATTTCTCTGAAACTCCTTGGGCTTTTGAATAAATGGTTTCTTCTCTCTTGGGTTTTCCATCTTTGCAGCTGTTAATAGACTTAAAAGTAGCAATGTCAAACCACAACAAGGTCTCATGACTAAGGTGGAATAGCCAGATCTGTCTTTTGCAGCAATAACAAAGGGTCCTGAGCAAATGTATGATGGCATAAGCTGCCACAGACTAGAGTTCTGTCTGGTCTATGAGCACTGATGCTGCAGTGAGTGTGTTGGTCTAGGAGGAGCCACGAGGCTTGTTAAACACTTGAGTGCATTAGGAGGAGAATTGTAAGTTATTTCCTGGGCGACTCCTGGACCCCTTCCGACAGAGCAGAGAGCCAGGAGCACAAGGGGGCTCAGCACTAGAGACCTTGTGCCTGGGGAGAGGGAGGTGCTTGCTCACACACAGCCGGCATCAAGGCGGAGCTGCTTGAGGAGAAGGACGGGGCTCCTCTTCTGCCACCGCCCAGTTTGACTGCAAGGCAGTTCCAAGGGAGACAAGTGATGACAGCTTGCCAGTGGGGACCATCGGCTGTGGGGAGGACTGCAGGGCCTGCTCCCTTCCAAGGCCTTTTCCAACTGGCCCAGGCCCTTATTTGGAACAAACTTTGGGGGAAGTGTGGGAAGTGTTCTGCCATTGCTTCCCTGTTCCAAGTGGTTAATGTGTTTTAAAATGTCCTCAAGCAGTCAGTGGCAATTTAAATTTTTATTTCTTTTTTTCCTTTTCCCCTTTGTTGTGGGTGGGTGGGTGGGATGGATATTTGGTTGGGGATTAATTTTAGTATAATTGTTCTGTTTTTGTTTTTTGTTGTTTTATTGGTTCTGTATAGTTTGTGTTTTGTTTTTAAGGGGCGGGATCAGGGCTGCCTGGGAGTGGGGCCCCAGCCAACACGATGGCTGGGACAAGTTCCACAGGGGGGGAAGCACTGGGACATCCGATCTCAGTGATCATGGGCAGGAGGCAGAGTTACGCTAAGACCAGACCATGTCATTACTGAGGAGGCAGGTTTAGTCGTTGTTTGAAGACTATCCCTGCCTCCGGGTCTGGCCTTGACCGGATGGATACTGGAATCAACAGGGGAAACCCACATGACCTGAAGGTGTTGCTGTGTAATGCCAGGTCAATGATGAATAAAACCACTGCCATCCACGACCTGATTGTGGATGGAGGACTTGACCTGGCATGTGTAACAGAGACTTGGTTGGAGGAAGCAGATGGGCCTGTCCTTGCCGCTGCTTGCCCACCAGGTTTCTCTTACGCACAGCAACCCAGGTCATGTGGAAGGGGAGGAGGGGTTGCAGTGATTTTTAGGAAGTCATTAACTTGCATCAGGCGTCCTATTGGGAAGACCCAGTTTTCTGAGTGCATGTTCTGGAAGTTGGGCAATAGGGGCAGTACAGGATTCCTTTTGGTGTACCGACCTCCCCGCTGCACCAAGGATTCCCTGTCCAAGCTGCTTCAGGTCGTGGTGGATGTTCTCCTGGAGACACCTAGTTTGGTTGTCCTAGGGGATTTTAACATCCATGCCGACACGACCTTACAAGGGGCCGCTCGGGACTTCGTGGAAAGCATGGCCTTCATGGGGCTGTCCCTGAATAAGTTGGGCCCAACTCATAGTCATGGACATGCCTTAGACCCGGTATTCACCTCTAGTGACATGGGTGATCTGACACTAAGTAAAAGTGAAACAAAAGAAGTGCCATGGTCATATCACTTCCTGGTGCAACTGGACTTCTCCGCGACCCTTCCCCTCTGCAGGGAGGTGGGACCAATTCGGATGGTCCGCCCCCGCCACTTAATGGATCCAAACGGTTTCCAGAGAGTGGTAGGGGATGCTTTAGCCCATGTTGATGGCCTTTCAGCTGATTCCCTGGTGGCCCGCTGGAATGCGGAGTTAACCAGGGCTATCGACTGTCTGGCTCCGAAGCGCCCTCTCCAATTGCATGGAGCCCGGACAGCCCCGTGGTTTTCTTCGGAGCTGAGGGCGATGAAACAATCGCTGAGACGGCTGGAGCGTCGGTGGCAGAAAACTCATTCTGAATCATACCGGACACAGGTTAGAGCTCAACGTCGAGCCTACCAAGTGGCGATAGCGACGGCAAAGAAGACTTTCTTCACCGCTTCTATTGCATCTGCAGAAAATAGTAGCAGGAGACTCTTTCAGGTGGTCCGCAATTTAACGGAACCACCTTTACCACCGGGGCCTTGTAAAGACCCCAAGATCTCCTGCAACGATTTTGCAAAGTTTTTTGCAGATAAAATCACTCATATTCGGAAGGAGCTAGACACCACCGTGGGAGCAGGGCCGGGGCGGGAGAGTGCTAGAGCTCTGTCTGGTCAAGTTGCATGGAATCAATTTCAATCCGTCACCCCCGAGGATGTGGACAGGCTGCTTGGACGCGTGAAACCAACCACCTGTCTCCTTGATCCTTGCCCATCCTGGCTAATAAAAGCAAGCCGGGAAGGGCTGGGCGATGGGCTCTGCGGGGTGGTGAATGCTTCCCTCTGTGAGGGAACATTCCCAGATCCGCTGAAAGAGGCGGTCATTAAACTGTTTCTTAAAAAAAACATCTTTAGACCCGGCCAATATGGCCAACTATCGCCCAGTCTCAAATCTACCATTCTTGGGCAAGGTGATTGAGCTGAACAACTCCAGGCACGCCTGGAGGATGCGGACCATTTGGATCCCTTCCAATCGGGATTCAGGCCTCACCATGGGACTGAAACTGCCTTGGTCGCGCTGGTCGATGATCTCCGGCGAGCTAGGGACAAAGGTGAGAGTTGTCTAAAGATGCCTTGAAATATCTTTTGGATCCTTGGCCTAACTATGGCGATATTGTTGCCCTGCTGAGAAGGAATAAAATTATCCTCAGGTGGAAATTGAGGTGGAAAGGACTATTTTTCAGTTTCCAAAGAAGGAAAATAAAAATAAGATCAGTAGAGGACAAAGTAAAGTTCCTCTTTAAATATGAAGGTTGATGGACTATATGGAATGGGCGGAAAGGACTGGCAGAATCCGGGACCAGGGAGAAGAGTTGGTGGAAGAAGATTGGAAAAAGTTTAAAGACAATTTATAGAAATAATGTAAAACTATGAATGTTAGAAAAGTGTTGGAATGAAATAACATGGCTTTAGTAGAAATGTTATAAGGAATTAAGTGTAAATAGAGTAATAGAGTATTAAAGGGAAAAATAAGGTTAGAATGTATTAAGACGATTATAGGACAGAAAACAGAGGAAGATGGAAAGGAATTGCTGAAATAATTAATAGAAGTGGAATACAAAAAGGGAGGCGTGAGGAGGTCGTGGAATTAAGTGAATGAAAGATAAGATGTTGAAACTGATAGATGTGTTTGATGTTTTTTTTAATTGTTTTTGTATTGTATTGTATTGTATTGTATTGTTTTCCCCCCTTCTTTTTTCTTTTCTTTCTTTTTTGTTTTTTTATCTTATTGTTTCTTTGTAACTGCTGGAAAAGCAATAAACATTATTTTTAAAAAAAGAGAGAGAGTTGTTTCCTAGTTCTGCTGGATCTCTCAGCGGCCTTTGATACAATCAACCATAACATCCTTCTGAACCGTCTTGAGGGGCTGGGAGCTGGGGGCACTGTCATACAGTGGTTTCGCTCCTTCCTCCTGGGCCGTGTTCAGAAAGTGGTGGGGGAGGATGAGTGTTCAGACCCCTGGGCTCTCACTTGTGGGGTGCCTCAGGGTTCTGTCCTCTCCTCCATGGTTTTTAACATCTATATGAAGCCGCTGTGAGAGATCATCAGGGGGTTTGGACTGGGTGTCCATCAATATGCAGATGATACCCAGCTCTACCTCTCTTTCAAATCAGAACCAGTGAAGGCGGTGAAGGTCCTGTGTGAGTGCCTGGAGGCGGTTGGAGGATGGATGGCGGCTAATGGATTGAAGTTGAATCCTGACAAGACAGAAGTACTGTTTTGGGGGGACAGGGGGCGGGCTGGTGTGGAGGACTCCCTGGTCCTGAATGGGGTAACTGTGCCCCTGAAGGACCAGGTGCGCAGCTGGGAGTCATTTTGGACTCACAGCTGTCCATGGAGGCGCAGGTCAATTCTGTATCCAGGGCAGCTGTCTACCAACTCCACCTGGTACGCAGGCTGAGACCCTACCTGCCCGCGGACTGTCTCGCCAGAGTGGTGCATGCTCTAGTTATCTCCCGCTTGGACTACTGCAATGCGCTCTACGTGGGGCTACCTTTGAAGGTGACTCGGAAACTACAACTAACCCAGAATGCGACAGCCAGACTGGTGACTGGGGGCGGCCGCCGAGACCACATAACGCCGGTCTTGAAAGACCTACATTGGCTCCCAGTACGTTTCCGAGCACAATTCAAAGTGCTGGTGTTGACCTTTAAAGCCCTAAACGGCCTCGGCCCAGTATACCTGAAGGAGCGTCTCCACCCCCATTGTTCTGCCCGGACGCTGAGGTCCAGCGCCGAGGACCTTCTGGCGGTTCCCTCATTGCAAGAAGCAAAGCTACAGGGAACCAGGCAGAGGGCCTTCTCGGTAGTGGCGCCCGCCCTATGGAACGCCCTCCCATCAGATGTCAAAGCGATAAACAACTACCTGACATTCAGAAGACATCTTAAGGCAGTCCTGTTCAGGGAAGTTTTTAATGTGTGATATTTTAGTGTTTTTTGGTTTCTGTGGAAGCCGCCCAGAGTGGCTGGGGAGGCCCGGCCAGATGGGCGGGGTACAAATAATAAATTATTATAATATTATTATTATTTGTTTCCTTACTCATCAAATGCGCTCCCCTTGTGCCTCCAGAGCCCTCTTTGACTACGACAAGACAAAAGACAGTGGCCTCCCAAGCCAGGGACTGAATTTCCGATTTGGCGACATCCTCCATGTCATCAACGCTTCTGATGATGAGTGGTGGCAGGCACGGCCGGTGATGCCAGATGGCGAGAGGGACGAGGTTGGCGTCATCCCCAGCAAGCGCAGGTAGCTCTCTCTTTCCTGCGGGGGTTTTCCTCTCTTCCTGGGCCACGACCTTCAACAAGAGGGAGTGTTGAGGAGACTACCTGTTTCCTGTGATTCCCTATTGCAGACATGTTTAAGTGTTTTAAAATGCTTCCCAGGTGTAGCACAGAGGTGCGCCCCCTCCCAGGTCCACATTGTGGCGGCTGCATAATTCGGCAGTTGGGCTTGTGCCCCTGATATCTTGCAGTGTTCCTGCCAGCAAGAGGACATGTTTGGTTTGCTCCAGGGACCACCATGGCAACTCACATGGGGCTCCAGCAGCCAAAATACTCACTCTAGGTTAGCATGCTAGGTTACCTAACTCTAGGTTAGGTAAGACCAAGTGGGTCTTAGCCTTTAACATGCAGGTTTAAAACAAAACAAACCAGCCTTTTCCTCCCCTCTCACTGTCCTGAGCAAAGCCTTACCTCTAAAGCTGCAGTGTGCGCTGGGAAGAAACCTCCACCGCCCCCTGGCAGGAAGAGCAGAGGTCACCAGGAGCACCGCTGCTTGGTTGGAACTGGCCGTGTTCCTTGACTCCAGCAGCCAGCCTATATTGGTCTGGTGTCTGAGGCTGCCACTCTTGGCGCTTGCCACCAAGGCCTTCCCGTCCCTGATGAGACTTGGAGAAGACAACAAAGGTTGCAGGAATGATTCCCTGCTGCTGCTTCCCTGCTGCAGCCACCTTTTGCAGGAGGGCTAGGGCTCTCCCCGCAACAGGTGGCTTGACCCTCCAGCAGCCATTCAGTTCTGCTACCCAAAGAAGGCAATCGACTCTAGGCTCCTTTGCCCTGACACTCAGGCTAAAGCTGGCCAATGCCTCCCGTGGCCTCCCTCCAAGGCCCATGTGTTTTCCAGATTGCCCCCACACCAGCTTCTGCCATGGGGCGCAGCGGGATTTAGCACAGAGTGCAGGTGCTGTAGACGCACTATCTTTTTGTGCTTTTCTGGCAGGGTTGAGAAGAAGGAACGAGCTCGTTTAAAGACAGTGAAATTCAACTCTAAAGCAAGAGGTGACAAAGGGGTGAGTTTGGACTCTTTACGCTGTTGCTACTGTAAACTCATAAGGAAAGCCTTGCATGCTCACTTGCCCTACAGGCTGGTGGGGTGACTGGCCAGGAAAGCGATTCAGCGCCCTGTGAGTCTGGCATCTCCTAGGTGGAGACAGGACTAGAGAAATCCAGGGTAGAGCAGGAGAGCCCTCTCGGTGGCTGGCAGTGGGGACAAAGGAACCACTAGCACCTGCTTCTGAAGGCGGGGGTGTTGCCTTTGGCCCCCGCTTGCAGGCCTCCTGTCAGGGTACAGGACTGGCTACTGGGGAACAAGAGAATTCCTGGTCAGCATTCCTGGTCTGTTCCTCTCTGGAAAATCCTCCGTTAAAAACAGCTTTAGAATCAGGAGAGTCTGGTCACCCAGGGGCCACCCAAGAAAACTCAAGTCAAAAGCCTTTTGGAGTGAAAGCGCATGAGATGGATGGATGGATAGATGGTCCATGGAATGTTGTGCACTTGGCTGTTTTGTTTCCTTTGTGGGACCACCTGGCTTCTGTCCCTTGAAGGGGCATCATGAGGAAAGGTGAGGGCTGTGGCTTCCTGGCTCCTTCCTTGATGCCCCTGGGTGCCCAGAGACAGCCTTGAAGGTACGTAACCCCATGCTTGTGGGCAGCTGGGAGGCAGCAGGGAAGGGGAGAGCAGAGTCAGGAGAGGGTGGAGCAGGCCAGCTGACCAGAGAGGAAGAGCAGCTGAGGGGAGGAGACTCGGTGGACCATCAGCCATGTTTTATCTTTTCACAAAGCTGTGTGAAATACCAAAATCTTAAGGGTAGAACAGATTGTTACAGTAGACTCCAAATTAACACACCAGCAACATTATTTTTAAAAAAATATTTCCGTGACTTGTGCTAACAGACATCTGTTACAGACGCCCGCATGAAATGTATGCACTGAACACTTTGTGTGAAAAGGAACTGTTGGGAATGCACTGGGATGGGTTTAAGCAGACTGGTGCTGGAACGGGGCTGGTCCCAGGCTGGGCTGTGTGTGCAGGAGGGCAGGGAAGCTGCAGGATGTGGGGCTGGAGCCGAGGGGTCTCCCTGGTCTCCTTTCCAGAGCCACATTTCAGCCCTTGTGCCTGGGGAAGCCTCAGGCCCTGGGCGGGGGGGGGGGTGCCCTAACCCTATGGCAAGAAAGAGCAGAACACATTTAGTCACCTGCTGCAGCCAAATACTGCTTTGTGCAAACGGGCCTTTGGGGCAGCTCACAGAGTTTGGGTGTTGCACACACAGCCCTGGTCCCGTGCCGTTTTGAAAACTGGTTGTGTTGGAGTCACAGCCTTGTATGTTGACTGCTGCCAAGTTTGCACACGGCTCCCATGTCCTAACCCTGCACCAGACCCATGCATGACCCTGAGTGGAAACCAGACTACGCTTGGCATTGAGAGAGAACTGCCCGTCTGTCTTCCCTCCTCTTCCCATGGCCCTCTGGAGAGGGCGGCCTTCCTCTTGTCCTGCCAGTTCTCTTTCTCTGTCTCTCTCCTCCCCTTTCCTCCTCTCTGTTGGTACCTTCCTGGGAACTCTGTGCATGCTTGCTGTTGGCAATGTGGCAGCCTGGTCTTAATTCTAGCACCTAACATGGCAAAGCAGAAGGAGGCAAAATTGATGGTGTTGAAAACTGAAGCTGCTGTGCTTGTCCCTCCCCCCCCTCCATCTCTTCTTCTTTCAAACACCCCCACCCCTTTTATGCCAGGCATCAGCCACTGACCTGCTTGTCCTTTTGCCTGGGCAAAATCAGCTTATGCCGCGTTGAGCACCCGGCGTAAGAGGAGAATGTCGAGTGGCCGCTACCCTGTGGGGTTTTTTCTGCTTCCTTTTCTAACCCATTTGTACTAATGATGCAATTCTGCAAAGAGGCTGTGAGAGCTTAATAAAGTTAATACACTCTTAGTACTAAAAACAAGACTCTCCTGCCTGTAAGAGCCTTAAAACACATGGCTGATATTTTCTGCAAATCAAAACATAATTACTTCTAACCATGTTTTGTTTTTTTGCTATTGGAGCCGACTTCTAACCACTCAGCATGCAGTAGGTGAGGCTGTTGCTCTCCAGACGCTGCACAACAGGAAATGGCTGTTGTCTGGGAGACAGGAGAGCTCCAGTGTGTCCCTCTTAGCCAGAAGGAGCCTTGCAGCACCGTGATCTCCCAGAGGTAGAGGCTTGGGCAGCTCCTACCAGGGAGGTGAATTTGCGTGGGGAGCTGCGCCCTGGGCCTTCCAGTCCAAACGGTTTAAAAACAGAGCAGGCAACGGCGCACGTTGCTCATGGTGTGCTCTGCTTGACTAAACTGAGCTCCTGCAGCAGTTTGCTGGCATTGCAGAGGGTTGGACTAGATGACCCTCGGGGTCCCTTCCAACTTGACAGCTCCATGATTCTCTAGGTGTTGGGGAGAGGGCTTGGCTCGCAGCTTCTTCCCAAGGGGGGCTCCAGTGCAAGAACCCCGAGTTTCAGCTGTGGCTCTTCTGCCCTGCCCCTGCCCATTCCTCTGCTGCCACCAGGGACACGCAGCAGGTGGCTGCAGCAGGAAGAGGAGATCAGACGTGGCCCAGGCAGGTCCCACGGCATTTGGGTCTGCTGGACTTCAGTGGCAGCTAAGAGACTGGCTTGAGCTGCCAGCGGTTGGGGTCCAGATGGCTGGGCTGCTTCTGACATCCTCTTTGTGCTGTAGCCCCTGAGGGTCCCTGGTCCCTCTGGATATTCATGCATTGTGTGGGGTCAGGTGGCTGAGGGGGGGTCTCAATGACCCCTTGTGCTTGTGGTGCTTGGATTATGAGCCACGTGGATGTTCCCTCCAGGCACTGCTCTCCGGCTCTGACATCACGACTCAGGCTGCTTTGTGCCTCTGGCTGTGGCTTCACCTGACCTTGAAAATGCCCAGGAAACCTTCCTGAGAAGATGGAGGTGGATACATTGGCTCCCTTTTATTTGTCTCCGTTGCATAGACTGCCTTTCAGCCAGAGTTTCAGAGAGAACAGGGAGAAGAGCACACCAGACGGCCTTATGCCCAGTCAGACCAGTGGTCCACCCAGCTCAGTATTGTCTGCACTGACGGACAGAGGATCTCCAGGGTACTAGGCAGGGATCCTTTTCCCGCCCTCCCTGGAAATCCTGGGGGTATCACCTGGGCTCTTCTGCATTCAGAGCAGATGCTCTACCGCGGAGCCCCCTGCAGAGGAGAGCCACCCCACAACTTGCTCTGAGAAAGTCTGTGTTGCAAGAGGTCCCTGTAGCTGCTTCCTGCTTCTTCCTAAGGAGCAGTTGAAGGGGGTCTGTTTCCCACTCCTGCCAGCAGCATCCGGCGGCCTGTGGGGAGCCTGCAGAGACAGAGCCCCTCCCCGCAGCCAGTGCTTCCTCAGAATGGAGCTGGCCGCTTGCTCCCCAGGCCCTTCTCCCTCCGTGCCCCAGCCCTGGCTCCAGCTGCCGCCTGGGAGCTGCCCCCTCCCCTCCTAAGGAAGGGGATCCAGCCAGCCTCGAACTGCTGCATGTTGTGGTCCTAGAAGTCGGCCTCTGCCAAGCTGCTGGACTGGGCCTCTGTGACACACTGGACATTCGACCTCCTTTGTTTTGCCCCTCCTTCCTTCTCTTCTTCAGCAGTCATTCAATGACAAGCGTAAAAAGAACCTCTTTTCCCGAAAATTTCCCTTCTACAAGAACAAGGACCAGAGTGAGCAAGAAACCAGTGATGTGGACCGTAAGTATGTGGGTGGGGGCAGGGCAAGCGCCAGCTGCGGATGTGCCGGGGGGCCTGCCTTGCGTGCCAGACGTGGCCTTGCCTTGAAGGGGTCCCAAGAGCTGCCACAGGGGCAGAGATGCCGCCATCCTCAGGGAGGGGCTGGCCCAGCTCTCCTTCCGCAGCTGATTTGGGGGGGGGGGCAGCGAGTTCTGTTGGCTGCAGCTAAAAGGCAGGCGGACTCTGGCTTTCAGAGGTGGGTTTGAGGGACAGGAGGTTTAAGTGCTGCCCTTAAATGGGTTTCTGGCTGAGCTTTGGGCACCCCCCTGGACCCCTGTGGACGCTCTTGGGACCACCTTGCCGTAGCCCCTCGTTGATATGCTACTGACGGTTATTTTCTTTGTGATTGTCTCTTTATTGCTTGCCCTCTGGGAACTTCTCTGCAGGAGATCCCTGAAGACATGGGATCAAAAGGCCTGAGTAAGTGACCCTCTTCCCAGAGGCCCCTGAGCCCCTCCTCACCGAGACAGAAGGAAAGGCCTCCTCCTCCAGGGGCCCAGGCTCATTCCTCCCGGGGTCTCTTTCCTCCACACTTGTTTGCCATCTCCTCCTCCAAGTCATGCCACTTCCATTTACTTTTTAGTTGGGAGGCTGGGAAACCTTTCCCTGTTTTGCAAGCACAAAAGTCATTGAATCGTAGAGTTGGAAGGGACACCAAGGGTCATCTAGTCCAACCCCCTGCAGTACAGGAATCCCAACTAGACATTTGGCCATCCAACCTCTGCTTGGAAACCTCCAAGGAAGGAGAGCCCACCACCTTCCGAGGGAGTCTATGCCTCTGTCAAGCAGCTTGCTTGATCTGTTTCCTCTTTCTGGCTAGAGCCTCTAGCCATATGCAGGTCTGCCGTAGATCTCCCCTGGGGTTCTCCTCCCTTCTCCACGGCTCCCCTGGTGTTGGCTTAGCAGAGACAATGGCCAGGGGGACCCTTTCAACAAGTCTCTATGAGGGACTTGAGCTTTTTGGTGGGGATGTTTTAAAAGAGGCGCTTACTGATCCTGAAGAAAACATCATCATCATCATTATTATTATTTTACTATTATTTAATAAATTTGTATGCTATTCTTCATCCAAAGATCACATGGAAGTTCACAACATAAAAATGCAAAATGAGAACACAAAATACATGATCAAACAAAAATAGACCAGTAACCACCCTCCCACAATTTAAAAGGCTGTAGAATGTTAATCAGCCAAACGCCTGGTGATAGAGAAATGTTTTCACAAGGTGCCTAAATATATTATTATTATTATTATTATTATTTTGCTGCCCTTTATCAAAAGATTCTAGGGTGATGTACAACACCAAGAACACATAATAAAAATCATAATGATAAAATAAGCATAATAACTTCCCCTCCTTTAACAGACCATAAATTGTTTAATGGCCAGAGGCTTGGGTAGAAAGGAATGTTTTGGCCTGGCAACTAAAGACATGTAATGATGGTACCAGGCGAGCTTCTCTGGTGAGAGCGTTCCACAATCAGGGAGTCACCACAGAAAAGTCCTGTTCTCATGCTGTCACCCTCCAAACCTCCCAGGTAACGGGGACATAGAGAAGGGCCTCAGATGACAAGGGTGGATCTGGGTCCGCTTGTATGGGGAGAGGGAGTTCTTAAGGTGTTGAGATCCTGAGCCCCAACTGAAGCTGACAGAAGGCACTCCACCAGCGCAGTCAGGCCAGGATAGGTGCAACATGCTCAGATGGTCTTGCTCCTGTGAGCAGCTCGGCCACCAAATTCTGCACCAGCTGAAGTTTCCGACCTGCCTTCAGAGGCAGCCCTATTGATAACGTGTTGCAGTAATCTAACCTAGCGGTTCCCAGAGCATAGACATAAAACCATAAACCTGTCAGGGTTCCTGTCGTGGGGTGATGGGTGCTCTTTTCACAGATACTTTTCCTCTCAAGGGCCATATTTCTCTTATCGGCCTTTCAGATAGAGAAAGCCCCAGGGGGCAGGGCAATATTTTTGCTCAGCTGCCAGAACTGGAGGAGGCCCTGTTTCCAGGGTCTGTCATGGGCTCGTCCTGGTGACAAGTTCAGCAGCTCTTTTTTCAGATCCTCTGGAGCTGGTCTCCAGCAACAGCAACCTAGAGGCCAGTCTTATGCCGGGGGGGGGGGGGCGGACTCCTGCAGTTCTCCATGACCTGCAACAGCACAAGTCATTAGGGTTTGGCTACAGGACGGGAACTGCTTCCGCCCCATGTCCAAGTCTCCGCTGAAGCAACAAAGAATGCAGGAGACCATTCTTCATCTTCTCAGAGTTCAGGTTGTTGAGGCAGTGACACCCAAAGACTGTTTCTTGAGGACTGACTTTATCTTTTTTAATGGTACCCAAATGCAACATGTCTTATACCTGAAATTCCTCAAACAATTCATCCACCATCAAAAATTCAGGATAGAGTCACTTTTTATTGGCAGGGCGCTCTGCAGTCTGAATTTTCATGCCTCTGTAGACCTAGAAGAGGCTTACCTCCACATTCCGAATCACCTTCAGCACAGAGAGGTCCTGAGGTTCCCCTACAGCCGAAACCACTTCCAGTTCTGAGTGTTGCCATGTGGCCTTGTCTCCACACAAGAGGGTTCCTGGTGGGTCCTTGTGCCTCCAGAGTATCCTTATCTATCCTTCTTTGGAATACCTCTTGGTGTGGCAGGAGTGCTCTGAAAGCTCAAAAAGATTGTTGCATGCTTGTAATGGCTGGCAGCTCACAGCTTTCTAGCCCATGAAGCAAAGAGTCACCTGTCTCCTGCCCAGTGACTTGGCAGTGACTTTGGCGGCCTTCCCTGGGGATGCTTCCAAGATGAAGATTTGCTAGGCCAGGTCTTCTTCAAATACGTTTATAGTTCCTGACAAGTTAAATGCTTGTGCCTTCGCCAAAGTTGCATTCAGAGGACGTGGGCTTCAGCAGGTTCTTCCACACTATAGACTGCTGAACCCCTTTCTGACCCCTCTTGCCCCCTCCCAGCTCCTGCCGTGTGCCTTTGCCAGGTGATCTGGTGCGTCGCTGCAGGTGGGGTGTGAGCAGTTTAGACCAGCGGTGGGGAGGCAGAGCAGTGGCCTTTCTAGCCTGACCCACTGAGCTCCACCGGTTTTCCCGGCTCCATCTGGCCCTTGTGGTGGCAGCCCCTCTGGCCATGACACATGCTGCAGGTTTGGCAGATCCCCAAGGAGGCAGCAATGGCCTGGATGTGGACGGAGGCTCCCTCTGTGCCCTGTGCTTCTCCCACTGCCTCTGAGCTCCAGGCGGAGTTGGGAAGTCGCAGAAACTCCTCTGGGGTTTGGGCCACCTTGTTCTGCGTCTGCATCCAGACGTCCTCTTGCCTTTTGGTAGAGTGCACTCAGCCCAGCCCCAGCCCTGCCGCATTCATTGAATGTGGAGAGAGAGCCTTCTTCCCTGCAGAGTGCAAGTCATGGCAGCCCCGTCTGGCACTTGTCCTGGTCTTGCTTTTCTTTGGGAATTCTTTCTGGTCTGGTGCAGCTCCTCATTTTCTCCTTCCTGTTCCCGTTTCAGAGCACGTGACGTCCAACGCCAGCGACAGCGAAAGCAGCTACCGTGAGTGTCTTGGGGCCCTTCCCCACATCTTCTCCCTTTGGGGCTGGCTAGGAAGGCTTGCTTGGCTTCTTTCCCTGTGCTTGCAGCTAGAAGCATCTCTCAAGGCGCCCATTGGGCAGCAGAGCGTACCTGAACTCTGCCGGGGGGTCAAGCTTTGGCTCTTGCGATGGGGCTCTTCCCCAGTCCAGCTTACCTGGGCAGGGCACCTGAGCAACGGACCCCCTCCTTCCGTGGTGCCTCCGCTCTGCTGGATAGGCCGGTTGCTGGGAGTGTGAGAGGGTCGGATCAGCAGCTGATCCTCACAGACCCCTCGCCTCTCAGGAAGCTCCACTCCAGGCAAGAGACCGGTTCTCTTTTAGCCGCATTGCTGCACTGCTGGCCTAAACTTGTACTTAATTTACTCCGTTGTTCTGTTGTTTAATTTCAGTGACAGTCTGTTCTTGTGTTTTTTTGTTTTTTTATTTTCTTACGTAGTTTTTGGCTTAAGGCATCATATCCAAAGTCTTCCACTCCCTGAGCACTCTCAAGCCGCCTGACCATAGAGTCCTGTGTCTTCTAGCCTCAATAAGATTCTAGAAATGTGGCAGGAGGGGTCACTCATAATTTCTGGGCCTGTGGCCACCTGCGAAATGTTGAGTGTGTGACAAACAGCGTCCCCCAGTCGCTTCTTTAGCTATATGTTACTTTAAACTGAGGCATACCTATTAAGATCACCACAATAAACTCACCTTAATTGAAATATAATTAAGAGTAGATTGTGGCTCACCAGATATATACAGAGAGTGGTGCTTATTAATTTCCTGTCTGGCTTCTATACCAGTTTTTTTATCCTGAAAAGTCTTATATATGAGAGAGACGTGTGTACATCTGTATTATTTTACGCAGACACTACATTCCAGCTCTAAACTGGTGTATCTGAATTTGCAGGTGGCCAAGAGGAATACGTCCTGTCTTACGAGCCTGTTACTCAGCAGGAAGGTTTGTAGCATGTTGCATATAAAACAAAAAGGCCACAGAGGCCTTTGGCTCTCCTTTGCAAGCACACCTCCCAAGGGCTCGCTTTCAGCACCACCAGGCTGGTTGGCACCCAGTGCCCTTGGCTGCACTAGGAGGTACAGAGGGCTCCCTTCAAGCTCCCAGCCGTTGCTCTGGAGTTGCTTCCTTTGGACCTCAAGGGGGGGGGGCGGATGGGGGCATGTGCTGTCCCAACTAGGGCTGTGGGCTGGAGGTTCCTTGCCCCTGCCGTCGGAAGGGGAAGCCGTCAGATCAATGTCTCCCGTAACTTGGCCATGGCCACAGGAAAGGCCTTCACCTGCGTTCTTGCCGAGCAAAGCTCTGGAAGGAGCAGAATGCCCAACAGGGACTCCTGCTGGCAGGTGGACGGGGGGGGGGGGGGGGAAGGGAGGCTGGCTTAGGCGAGCCTTTGACCCCCAGGAACTTGGGGGGGAAGGGACAGGAGGTTGTTGGTTGTTTTCCTTCCTCTCTGACTCCTGGCTCTGTTCCCCCTTCAGTCAACTACACGCGGCCTGTGATTGTTCTGGGACCGATGAAAGACCGGATCAATGACGACCTCATCTCCGAATTCCCTGACGAGTTCGGATCCTGCGTTCCACGTATGTATGGCAAAGGCCTACCAGGGAAGCTTTTGTCACACAGGCAAAAGTGTGTTTCAGCTTGGGAAAGAGCAGGCCAGGGTCACAGTGCAGGGGTGTTGTTGGGCTGGGAGCCAGCAGTGAGGGCAGAGCCCTTGCGGGGGCCAGAGTCCTCCTGCTTGGCATGGAGACACCCAGGGCCTCCCTTGGGCAGCTCTGGGCATTGCCTGGCTGCAAGCAGAGATGCCTCTTGCCCTCAAGAGCCCTTTCATGCAGTCCCCAGCCAAGCACAAGCCACAAGTGCTTTCCCTGGGGGAGAGAAGACCCTTTCTCAGTCAGGAGCCATGAGGAGCTGCTGGGCACAGCATCCTCCTAGCATCTTGCCATTAATTTGATTTGAACTGATTTTAGAATGTTGTATTAACACCAGCCTGGCACCTTCTGAGGGCAGGATTTTGATCCTGCACAGGGAACGGGATCATGCAGCCTCGGCAGCAGGATTTAATCTGCTCATCAGCTGATAAGCAAAGATTGTAGCCCTTTTCCTTCCCTTTTAAGGGTGCAACAGAGCAAAGTGCTGTCCTTTAATTGGGGTGGGGGTTGGGAGCTGGCTCAAAGGGCACTTTGCCTCTTCAGTCATGGAGATGGGCTTCAGGCTCTTGGTGCCAAGTGCCGTGTGAATGGAAGGGAGAGGCTGCCTCAAAGGGCACTTTGCAGAGCTGCCGCGGGGCGTTTGACTGCTAGCTGTGCACACCCACACACCCCACTGCCTGCCTGTCAGATCTGGCCCATGTGGCCCATCTTGATAAGGATCTGGCCCATGGAGGCCATGAGATTCCCCTGCCCTGGCCCCATTTGTCTCCTCATTCCCCCTGCCTGCTGGCATCCCTGGGCTCTTCCTTTCCAAACCTACTGGAGCGTCACCAGTGTGCAGACGACACCCAGCAGTGCTTCTCGCTCCTGTCAATCCAGGAAGGCAATGGAATGGACTCAGTGCAGGGGGAGATAGGGCTTTGCAAGCTAGGGCTTGGTCCACACAAGGCAGGTAGTTGGCTGCTGGGTGAGGGGGGGCTCAGCCTGTTCTGGAGGCGGCTGACACAGTGCCCTCTCTCCACTTTGGCCAATCTAGAGAAGGCAGGCTGGGTTCATTCCTGTATCCAGACAGGACTGCTGCCCTGCGTTCCACATGGGGCTGCCTTTGAAGGCCGTCTGGAAGCTTCAGTCAGCCCTAGATGTGAAGGTCAGACTCTGATCTAGCACTTGAAGGTCAACGCACTTGTAGGGTGCCAGGATCCCACCTTGGATCTGCTTCCTCCCACTGTTGTGCGCAGTAAGCGGAAGGTGCTCAGTGCCAGTATTTGGAGTCAGCGTTGAGGTTGCTGTGTGTTGGGCCTGCCTGCCTGCCTGCCTAAAAGCTGCCTGTCTCTTTCCGCAAAGATACGACCCGGCCAAAGCGAGACTACGAGGTGGACGGTCGGGATTACCACTTTGTTACGTCCAGAGAACAAATGGAGAAAGATATCCAGGATCACAGGTTCATTGAAGCCGGCCAGTACAACAACCACCTGTATGGAACGAGTGTCCAGTCCGTGCGGGAGGTGGCAGAGAAGGTAAAGGAGCTCCTCTCTTTCCAAAGTCTGCTTGGGAGAGATGAGGGGTGGTCCTGGTCTGCCCCAGGGTCTCCTTCCCCAATCAGTCATGACGCAGCCTCACAAGGAGGAAAGGGCGTCTTGCTGTGGGACCTCCGCTAAGCCTCCAGCGCTTCAGGAGCCTGCCTCCTGAGCCCAAAGATCTCTATTAACTAAATGTCATGAAGTCAGTGCCCTCAGTCCATTGCCTCAGTTGTGTCATGGAAAATATCTGAAGATCTTATACAGCAAAGCTAGTGCCCAGCACTACCTGGGTCTTTTTAGAAATCCCAAAATATTGTGATTTTTAAAGGGATATGTATGGTTTTTGAGTCTGCCCCCATCACACCATGACTCAGAAGAAGTCGGTCCAAAGTCCCTCCTGGCCCCAGCACCCTGTCAGCCTCGAATAAGAGCTTTTAAGCCCCCGAGAAAATGTTTCCATGCCCTTTGTGCTGCCTGGAGTCCATCCAAGGGAAAGGAGCAGAACTGGCCACTGAGGATTGCCTTGTAGGTCCCTCTGAGAAAGGGGCAGGTCGGCACACGCAAAAGAGATCTGTGTTGCTTGTGCATTTCCCTTTGAAGCATGTTGGCTGAGATCTGCACCTGGGGGGGGGGGGGCAATACCAGAGGTTGGATCAGGAGTTCCCCTGCTTAGGTTTCCTCCTCCAACTCAGCTCTGCCCAGATGCAGTTACTGTGAGTCTTAGGATGGCAGTCCCAAAGGGAAGCTCAGCAAAGAAGGGTTTGGAGTCCCAAGGCGCCCTGCAGCGCAAGCAAGGCAGCTCTGCTACATTCCACCACAGGGAACCAAAGAGAAAGCTGGCCAGGGTGATTCTGACGGGGAGGAGCTTGGGCAAGGCCAGGGAGAGCTCTTTTTTATTGGCTCATCTGGAAGGGGTGTGGCTGCCAGGATGGGACCCTTCTTTCTGAATTTGCCGCTACACTGCGGAGGAAGTGGGCCTAGAGTTGCTGCCTAAGGCAGTGCCACAGGTCCCCATAGGTTTGCCAAACAGGCCTCCTCTCAACCCCAAGAAAATGGCTTTCCAGGGAATGTCTGCAAATAGCTAAACTAAGGGGGAAGGGTGCTCAGTCTCAGCCGCCGGGCTTTAAAATGCAGACAGGCTTGGCTGCGCTGTCTGCCAGCAGCGATGCCTTGGATGTTCTGCTCTAAGATGCCTCTTCCCTCCGTGCCTCAGGGGAAGCACTGCATTCTCGATGTCTCCGGAAACGCAATCAAGAGGCTCCAAATCGCCCAGTTGCACCCAATCTCCGTTTTCATCAAACCCAAATCAGTGGAGAACATCATGTGAGTGAAAGCTGGCCTTGTCCTGCCCCCTCCGACCTTTTCCTCTCTGCGCATGTTCTGGTGACCCTCCTTGCGGCATGTGGCCTCCTCTTCCAGGAAGGTCATCAATCACGGTCTCCGGGAAGGGAGCTTTCCCTGGGGGCTAAGTGTATTTCACAACCCATAATATCCTGCTGTTTTCAGCAGGAGAAAAAAAGCAGCCAGCAAAGGTCCAATCCTCTGCAGGAAGAAGACAGAGCCAAACTTTAAAAGCAAAATGTCTGTCCTTCCTTCTTCTGGTTTTTGGCTCTGCCTTCTGGAGAAGAGCAGAGTGACTCTGCTGCTCCTGAGCTGCTGCTTGAGGGTAGCTCAGGAGTCGCCAACGTGGTGCCCCCCAGGGGTTGCAGGAAGGTGCTTCATTTTAAACATCACATCCGAATGGCTGAGCCTTGTCATCAGTAGCTTGGTTTGATTTGTGCTGTAATTTCAGGGAAATGAATAAGCGGCTGACGGATGAGCAAGCTCGGAAGACCTTTGAGAGAGCCATGAAGCTGGAGCAAGAATTCACCGAACATTTCACAGGTTGGTTGCTCAGCTGTGTTCCTTTCAAGGCAGCGGCTGGGGGGTTTCAGTGCTGGGGGGAGTGGTGCAAGAGCTGCGCCAGTCCAGGCCCTCAAGAGCCTCCTCCTCCTCCTTCTCTCCTCTACAGCTATTGTGCAAGGAGACACATTGGAAGAAATCTACAACCAAGTCAAGCAAGTCATTGAGGAGCACTCCAGCCCCTACATCTGGGTCCCCGCCAAGGAGAAGCTCTGAAGGCCGCCCAGCGGGGGCCGCTGTGCCTCCCCCCTCCCGTGCTTCCCACCTGGGGGCAGCCCTTGTCCTGCATGGGCCCCCGTGGCTCCCGTAGCATTTTCCCAGTGCCCCCTTTTGTTCCAATGGTGTGGATTCTCACAAGCTGCTGGCGGGCGGCCATTTTCTCAAGGGTCAAAGGGCAGTGGCTCGATCCGCTTGTGTGGATACGAAATGGAGAATTTTGTGGTAAAACTCCTTAATGTTTAAGGGAAAGTATCCTTCAGAGATTTTGAGAAAACAAATCTTTATATACACCCTTTTAAATATTTCCTAACAAAAGAAAAGTGGTCTTAATGATGTAAATGGTGAGCAGTTTTGCACGCGTGACTTGACCTGCATGATTTGATTCACGGGGTGGCTGCAGGCCGTAGTTCTGTAGTTTTCTGTTGTTGGCAACACATTTATTTTACAGGCAGTTAAATAGGAGATTTTTGTTCAAATGTCCAAGATAATGTAAATGGAGTTGCCATTATTTCACAAGGGAAAACCCATTTTCATAATTTCATAAGAATATTCTTTATAGTCTATTTTTTCATTTTTTGCTGATGCCGTTGTTGGGGGCAAGAGTATCTCCTGTTTTTAAACTAGCACACACAAGACTATTTGGAGTGTCTTACTGATATCATCAATGGGTAACGGTCATTACATTTTTGAATCCAAATACAGTTTAGGTGCTTTAAAAGCTTGTACTTCATATAGGAATGATTAATTTTGTTCTGAAAATATTCTGAAAGATTATCATAAGAGACGATTCAGAGTCTGAAATATAAATATGTTCTTAGAAGTCAGATTTTAATGAATATTTTACCCACAATAACTGCCTATTTTGTTATAATAAAACATATTATATACATACAAATATATATATATATATATATTAAACTTTCTTTAACTAAAGTTGTACTGTGGGAATTTCTTTATGTTGCTGTGCACAGAACTCCTTTGCTTGCAGCTGGTTTGCAGGATCCCTGAGAGAACTGCTTTATCGTCGCATTTGAAAGGGTTTGCAGTGCCCAAGGTGATGGTGGCCCTGTGAGCTGCCCAGCTCCCTCCCCTCCCCAGTTGTGGACCAGGAGCTCCCAGCTCTCAAGTTTCCTCTTTGCTCCTAGGAGGACGTGCATCTTCGCCCCGGAAGAGCTGGCAGTTCCCCTGCACTGGCCCTCCGCTTCTCAGTGGAGGTGGGAGCAAGAGGAGCTTTCCTCTCCCACTCGCCAGGCGCAGCTCTGGTTCCTTCCGTTGCCCCAGCCGGCAGTCTGAGTCCTTCGTAAAGAGCTTCCATCTGCTGCTGCTGTTCAAATCCTCCAAGAGAGAGAGGATGAGGGAGCTGAGCTTTTTAGTGGATGGTTGGAGATAGCAACAAACTAGGAATGATACTGAATGATACTGACCCGTGGAGTCGCCCCCAGTGCTACAGTTCTGTGATTCTGTAATCTTTCAGTTTGGTTTTAAATTTCTTCTGTTGACTTATTGAACACTAAAGCAGAACATAAATTTTCTTAATAAACCTTTAAAAAGGCAGCAGGAGACATGCATAGTCCAAAGGTCAGCATAAGTTGCCCGAGTCATAGAATCATAGTTGGAAGGGACACCAAGGGTCATCTAGTCCAACCCCCGGCAATGCAGGAATCCCAACTAGATCATCCCTGACATTTGGCCATCCAACCTCTGCTTAAAAACCTCCAAGGAAGGAGAGTCCACCACCTTCCGAGGGAGACTGTTGCACTGTCAAAACAGCTCTTACTGTCAGAAAGTTTTTCCTAGTGTTTATACGGAATCTCCTTTCTTGTAACTTGAAGCCGTTGGTTTGAGTCCTGCACTCCAGAGCAAGAGGAAACAAGCTTGTTCCCTCTTCCAAGTGACAGTTCTTGAGATATTTGAAGATGGCTATCATATCTCCTCTCAGTCTCCTTTTTTCCAGGCTAAACATACCCAGCTCCTTCAACCACTCTTCATAAGGCTTGGCTTCTAGACCCTTGATCATCATCGTCTCCCTCCTCTGCACATTTTCAGCTTGTCAATACCCTTCTTAAATTGTGGTGCCCAGAAGTGGACACAGTGTTCCAGGTGTGGTCTGACCAAGGCAGAAGAGAGTGGGACTATGACTTCCCTTGGTCGGGACACTAGACTTCTGTGGATGCAGCCTAGAATAGCATCACTTTTTTGCTGCTGCATCAGATTGTTAACTCATGTGAAGCTTGGGGTCCACCAAGACCCCGAGATCCTTTTCGCATGTACTGCAAGTAAGCCAGGGGCCCACCATCTTATATTTGTGCATCTGGTTCTTCCTGCCTAAGTGCAGAACCTTACATTTGTCCCTGTTGAAATTCATTTTAAGTCGCGGGAGTTCCTGTTAGAGCAGGACTTCATCAGTGCAGTGCAGTCAAGAGGAAGAAGCTCCCCAACTGTTTCCTCGCCCATCCCATCTGCAGAAAATGTCCCAATTGGACCTCCAAACCCATCGGGCAAATTGCTTCCGTGATGTCAAAAACCATGCCTTTAACTGGAGATTGGGCACAGCACCTGCTTGGTTTTGAAAGAGAAGGAGTAAGTGAACCTTTCAGTCGCTCTTTTCCCCTTGGGTGATTTGGAGACGCCATCCCTTCCAGCCTCAAGATTTCACTTGCAAATTTGTGTGAAGAGAAGATCTCTGTAGCCTGATCTGCCCAAAGGGGCCTCTCTAGGCCTCCATCTCACATTCTGGAAGCCCAAAAGCAGCACATGAGGACAACAGTCCTCTCCTGTTTCTGTTGCTCCCTTGCACAGGGCACAGTGGCCCATACAACTTTTCCCCACAGCAGTTTTCCCAAAAACAAAGACCCATGCGACTTTTGGTCCCAGTGCCAGAGTGTAGATTAGGGTCCCTGCTGGCCTTCAGCAACTGCTCCCTCAGGCAGGATTCTGAAAGTACAGAGGTATCCCAGCATAGCCAGTGTGTGCCCTCTGACCCTCTGCCTGTTGCTCCCCCCAGGAGCTCCATCTGCACCCCCTTGTGTAGCACACACACACACTTTTGGCTCAACCCTCTTGTCTCATCCCCACCCGAAACACATCCTGTCCCTGCCACCCTGACTGCTGCTATTTTATTTACCTTTTAAGAATATCCCATACACATTCCAGTTTTCAAAATAACCCCCAAGGTTGCCAACCACCCAAAATTAAAAGCAATTCAAATTCAGAGTAAAATACTAAAAGCAAGGATGAAAGTCAAAGTTCTACTTTTTAGGTGGGAAGAGTAAGATTCACAAACACAGCATGAGCAACCCAGGAGTAGAGCCAGCAGTGCAATGCAGCAGCAAAAAAGTCTGATGCAATTCCAGGTTGCATTAATGGATGTGTAGTCTCCTGACTGTAAGAAGGCATATGGTGCCATTTGTTCATTTTGATTAGACCTCACCTAGATTGTCTGATTCTGAACACAGAAGTTTAAGAAGAGTGTCAACAGTCTGGAAGATGTGGTGAGAAGTGTCCTCTGAAGAATGTCCTATGAGGAATTGGGGGGGGGGGATTGTTAAGAGCACCAGGAAAGCCACCCAAAGGGCTTGTTTCCTTTTGCCCAGAGGGCAGGATATGGGCCATCAGGTTCACACCACAAGGAACAGAATTAGGCATCACAAAGACCTTCATGCTGGTGCCAGCTGTGAGGCAGACTCTGTCTCAGAACGTGATGGACTTCTTCACTGGAGGCTTTTAAGCAGCAGAGGCGCGGTGGGGGGGGGGAATCCCCCACCTATCTGGGATCTTGTGGTAGAGGAGATTCCTGCTACCATCTGTTGAACTTCCTTCCTCTTCTCTTGTTCTGCGCACTTTCCCGCCTGCTGAACCTGCCTTAATTTCCTCCAAGCAGAGGCTGGCTTTCCATCTGGGACCCCCGGTGCTCACCTGCTGCCTCTCCCGCCTGCTGCTTTTCTGTCTGCATCTGCTGCAGAAGAGGAGGCTGCCCAGAGGTCCCAGGAGCCCCTCCTGCCCTTGCTGGTCCACTAGGCTGCAGCAGCTTCCAGGATATGCCTTTGCACGGGCTGTTAATCGGCTAAGCCACTAGGTGGTAGTGAAGCAATGGCAAGCTCTGTTGTCCCCCGACTGCCAGGTCTGGGGGGGGGGGGGCGTTCCTTGAAGGCAGTCATTCACCTTGCCAGATCCAAAGTCTTCCCCCCTCCCCCTGGAGGTGGGGACATGCAGGGTGGCATCACCTGCCTCCTTTTCCAGAGGAGGAATCCAAGAGAGAAGGCTGAGCAGCAGCTTCCAGAGAGCTCCCTTCCTCCACCATGAAGAGCGTCGCCCGTCCTTCTGCCCTTCTGCTCTGCTTTCAAGCTGGTAGGCTGAAACTCTCTTCTCTGATGAGGGTCAGATTCCGTGGAGAAGGAAGTTTCTTCTTGGGAATTCTCAAGGTGGGGGGAAGGGACCCCCCCTTTCATGGTGGGTTTAGGCACCCTGTGGCTTTTTAGGGCTGGTTGCCACTCTTGGGGTTTCCCCAGCCTCTCTCTAGCTTAAGCATGGCCCAATTCCTAGCCACGACAGGGCAGTTGGGAGGGAGCAGCCCCAGAGATTCTGGCCCCAGCGAGGGAACAGGCCCTTCTGGCTGATGCACGGATCCAAGCAGGATGACTCAAGTGTTCATTTGGCAATAGGAATACCAATAGGAATACCAACTCATGTACTCTCTCGTGAGGCAAGGGCCCGATCCCACTCTTCCTTGGCAGAGCACCCTGTCAGGGTCAAGAGTCTTATTTTCCCCTTCTGGCTCAGCCGTGGGAGTCTCGGAGCGGGGCCTGTCCAAAGAGCAAAGGACCCGCTAGGGCAGTGGCTGCTGTTCTTCCTGCTTTGGGGTAGACTTTGGCTTCCAGGAGCGTGTTCGTTTAAAACCAGCTCTCTCAGGAAATGAGGAAATGGTCGTCCCACATCACCCGTTTTCTTGGCAGGCCGGGGGTGGGCAGAGATGGCCAGAAACCCCCACATGAAATCAGACATGTAATCAAGGGAAAGAGTGAAAAAGGAGTGAAGAAGAGAGAAGGCATCCAAAGGGGATGTGGATTCTGGCAGAGCCCACACGGACGGTTCACGCAAACCGTCCCAAAGAGGAGTCCCAGATCTGAGAAATTTTGTTTTCTGTATGCTGCTGGACAAAAGGAGCCCTTCCCTAGGTGTCCAGGGAAGAGAGGCCCTCTGGCCAAGAAGAGTGATTGGGGCAGCTGCTCAGTCCTGCCGGGTCAGCCACTTGGCCTCCAACCAGCCACGCAGGTCCAGCTCCGCTGTCCCTCTAGCAAATCCCAGGACAGTGGTGTACAATGGGCGCAGCGTGGACCCCTGAAGACTTCAGAAATGTTTCTAGGATCAGGCTAATATGGGGAAGGGCGCCTGCGGGGCAAGGCCAGGCAGGGCGTTTAGTGCTGATCCTACTGATCGCTCTGGGCAGCTGCCATGCACTTTGGACAGAGGCAGCTGGCGTCCAGGATGCCTGGCAAACAAGCTTAGGGAGGGTAAGACACAGGCTGAGGTCCAAGGAGGGTGGATTGCCATTGCCTTGTGTGCAGTCCTCTGTTCCAGTCCTCCATAAGGCCACCCGTATTGACCATCCCCTCATTCAGCAGTCTTACAAGAGCAAATTGTAGGTTTGGGGAATTGTACTGAACTACAAGATTCTGCTACAAGCTTTGAGTTTCAGAGGCACTTGAGGCTGCTGGGCCATAGACAGAGACCAGGACGTGCCAAAGGATGGGTTCAGCCATCCTGCTGAAGGCAGCAGCAAAAACTTTCAGGAGGGGAAAAGGCAAGAAGGTCCGTCCCCTCTTTGCCTATCCATGGCAGAAAGGCCCCAGGCCACCTAGCTCTTCTCCAGCAACTTTGGGGGCCCAGTTTTAATACTGCTGATGGGAATGTTGTTTGTGGAAATATAGTGGCAGTCTGGGCTGTCGTTCTCCACACAATGCTGAGTTGGGAGAAATGAGCCACTTTGAATCTCGTCAGGGAAAAAGCCAGGAGATATTATGTATGTAGAAACTAAATGATTTGGCTTTGCTCAGCTTTGGTCCATTTGTGCAAGGACCAGGTGGCCTCAGCTTTTGTCTTCACTGCAAAGATGGGACAGAAAGATACAGAAACAGAGTGACCTGTAAACACCACTTTGGCCAAGTTCCTATCATCATTTTTACCATCATCAAGAGAACCTGAAGAAATGTTGCTGGTCATTTTCTCTTGCTGGACAACTGAATATGACCTCACATGATGGCACCTGGGATTTGCCACATCAGGAGGAAAGGTGGAGGCTTAGCAAGTGACCTTGGGTGGTAAATTGCCACCCATATTCACCACATGAAATTGACTGAGGAAGCCATTCCATAAGCAAAGGGTGGGAGTGGGTCTGCCCCTGGGCGGCAGCAGCAAAGCCCTACAGAGGATACAGCCACCCTTGCTCTTTACAAACAGCCCCCAAGGATCCTGCTCCACCCCTCTGCCCCCAGGTGACACGGGCCAAGCTGAACAATAGGCCCTGCTTGGCTCCTGTCTCACAGGGGTCCCTGTGTCTGGGATAAAAGATCCCTTCTGGGGAGGCCCAGCACAGCCCCTCGTGTCTAGATGGACAAGTGGGAATGACACCCTTCGAGACAGAGAAGCGCATTCCTGGAGGAGAAGGCTGTCCGTGGCTTCTGTGGGAGGCCTTGTGCCATTGGATGTCAGCTGCTGAAGACAGCAAGAGGAGGGCAGCCCTGTTTAGAGAAGTTTTTAACCTTTGATGTTTTATCCTGTTTTAATATTCTGTTGGAAGCCGCCCAGAGTGGCTGGGGAAACCCAGCAAGACGGGCGGAGTAAAATATTATTATTATTATTATTATTATTATTATTATTATTATTATTACTACTACTACTATTATTGGAGCACTGCCCTTTCGCTCAGGTCCTACAGGACTTTGGGACCCTCCCCAGGGACACAAACAGGCCCTGATCAGATGCTCAACCCCAGCAGTTCCTCCCTGTCTCACTTGGCACGTGTGTGCTTTTCAGTCTTTGCCTTGGACCAGCTGAATTGGTGCACAGTCTCTGACAAAGAGCTTGCCAAGTGCAGCGACATGAGCAAAGCCTTCTTCAGGGCCAACATTCGACCCCTGCTGACTTGTGTGAGAGGTGTCTCAGCCAGTGACTGCATATCGATGATCAATGTAAGTCTAACTTGCTTGGGTCTGGGGTTGGGGAGGGGAGGCAACATTTCTGGCTAAGATTGGATGGAAGTTCTGGCCCTGCCTGTCCCCTTGGGTGTAGAGTCTCTTCTTTCTCAGGCAGTAAAAAGATAAAGGACCCCTGGACAGTTAAGTCCAGTCAAAGGTGACCGGGGTTGCAGCACTCATCTTACTTTCAGGCCAAGGGAGCCGGTGTTTGTCCACAGACAGCTTTCCAGGTCATGTGGCGAGCAGAACTATACCACTTCTGGCACAACGGGACACCATGATGGAAATGCCATTTACCTTCCCACCACAGCGGTACCTATTTATCTACTTGCACTGGCATGCTTTCGAACTGCTAGGTTGGCAGGAGGTGGGACAGAGCAACTGGAGCGGGGATTTGAACCTCCAACCTTCCGATCGGCAAGCCCAAGAGGCTCAGTGGTTTAGACCATAGCGCCACCCGCGTCTCAGGCAGTAACATCCTATGGATGTGTTAGGAATTGCTGGGGACCACAGCAAGAGGTGTTGCTGGGCTTGTGTCCTGAGCACTCAGCGGCTGCCCCTGCTTCCCCTTCCGACAGCCTGATGCCAGCTGGGCTGCACTTTGCTGATGCTGTCAGAGAGACAGGGAGGTTGGGAGATGGGCTTGCCCAGCCGTTGTGAAGGAGAAAGTGGCAAGCGGCGGGCTTCTTCCTCCCTGCTGCTTCTCTTAATTGCCAGGCAGGCAGGTGTGCAGAGCACAGGGTGATGCCTTTGCCTCTGTTTCTTCCTCCAGTCTCAAGTTTTGAATCCTTGTTTCTTCTGCTCCCCCTTGGTCACCTCCTTCCCTCCCTCAGGCACATCAGCAAGGCCAGGCTAGGCTGGCGGCTTGGCTGTGCTGAAACATTCCTGTGGTGTTCACCCGGTTGTTTAATGGCTGACTATGAGGTGGGCAGGATCTGGGATCAGCCACCAGGAGGAAGGCAGCTCCTTCTGGCCAGGAACTGAACTTTGCTAGCCAGGGCTGTTGTGCGGATGTGTGAGATATGGGCAGACATATCTTGCTGCCTGTGACGTACCTTCTTTGGTGGTTCCTTGGGGATTATAGGTCAAGACGGTGAAACCCCATTGTGGATGTGGGAAAGGTCAGTCTCCTGTTTGAGAGGCTCTCTGGCTTTCTGTATCCCACTGGGCTGAGCCTGCATGATGATGGGGGTGGGGGGTTGCATCCAGATGTCGTCATCCTGGCAGTTGGGCAGTTCAAGGTGGAACTCTGCATGAGAGAGAAGGAAAACCTTAGTGAGCTGCAGGATTGGCAGACCAAGTGTTGCTACTCGAGAGCAGGATTCCCCAGAGAGCCTGCTGAGTTGAGGGAATGTTTAGCCCAGGGAAAGTGGGGGGGGGGGATTTTCATTGGTTCTCTTTTGCTATTTGTCTCCAAAGGGAAACACGCTGCACCTCTTTTTCTTAAAAATCCGTATTTTTCCCACTTTAGTAAACTCTTTTCTTGTTTCATGGCCACTATGTGGTCTCAGCTTATTTTTAACTCTCTCTCTACCTTCACACTACCTTCAGAGGCTTCAATGAGACCCCAGGGAAACTTGGGGGCTGGTGTCTTTGAGGAAGCCTGGTGGAAATGGCTACCCGCTTACCAAATTCTTGAAGGAGGGAGGCTGGGCTGGGCAGAGGGGTCTCTTGGCATGAGCCTGCAACTCCCTCCTAAGGGGCTGCCAAGCAGGTACCTAAAATGCCCTCCCATTTCCTTGACAGGCAAGTGTGGCCGATGTGGCAGCCGTGGATGGCGGCACCATTTATCAGGCTGGGAAGGAATACAACCTGAAGCCAGTGGTGGGAGAAGCCTATGGCCAAGGTAAGTGAGTTGTTGCCAGCATCCGTCCCTCTGTTCAGGCAGGACCCAGCAGCTGCTCCACTTGTGTGCCACAAATGCCTTTTCTGCTGATAACACAGGGGTGCTGGGGGGAAGATCAGTGCCACATAATCTGTATTATGTATGCACAGCCACCTTCCTTGCATCCAGCCTCACAACACCCACGTGGAAAGAGAAGCACTGGTGTTTCCATTTTGTGTGGAGGAACGCAGTGGAGAAAGTGACTTGGCCAGTTCAGTCCAGCAAGGCCAGCACTGGGAGGCAGGATCTCTCTGAGCCAAATCCAGTTCACTCACTGCCCACCTGGGCAATGGCTCTTCCCAGTTGCAGCAGCAATTGATTCCAGCAGGCCAAGTCAAGCACTGAGTACAGTTCAAATGTGGGGAACAGCCAAGTGACTGTGTGCATGAAAACCCATGCTGACTGGACAGGACTCCAGTGGCATCCAGGGTGCCATCCTGCTGAGGCCCTTCCTCAGACTGACAGGCCCCCTTCCCACCATCCCTGTGCAGATGTTGGCACATCCTACTACGCAGTGGCTGTTGTGAGAACAAACTCCAGCTTGACCATCGACAGCTTGCTGAGGACCAAGTCGTGCCACACGGGCATCAACAGGACAGCTGGCTGGAACGTCCCCATTGGCTTTCTTCGCGACAGCGGCCGGATGCCAGTGATGGGCTGCGAGGTAGCTGCAGGTGAGGCCTGCCTGCAAAGGGCTGGTTGAGGACGTGCCACCAGTTTCTGAATTGCAGAGAGTCAAACTGCTCCTCTGAGCAGTTGCACAGATGTCCGTACATTTATGCAATATTCTGGACTGGGGTTGTGGTTGGGTTGCAGCTGGCACAGAAACACCCCCGTGTCCTGCCAAAGGAGGTTTTTGTGTGCAGAATTTGACCATGTTCTCTGCAATTGCCAAGTCCAGAGCCTTGCTTTGCTTTGCAAAAGTCCCAGAGAGAGAGAGGGTTCTCTTCCCACCCCACAGTTTGTGTGTGTGTGTGTGTTGGGGTCGGGGAAGGCGCACAGCATCACCTGCAGAGCCCTGAACATGCTGGGGCCTGATGTACTCAGTTGCGCACACACAGAAGAGGACTCTCACTCCCCAGCATTGGTTTGTGCTCAGCACAGAGGGAAACAGGGGTTGTGTGTGCATGTGGAGCTTTGTGGCTCCTTGGCTGGCTGTGAGCTGCACAGGTGTGTCCCCTGAGCTGGGCCAGGGCGGCTCTCTTGGGCAGAGGGAGGGCCGTCCCTCCTTGTGTTCAGAGCTCCTTCCAGCCTTGACCTGAGCCCAGCAAGGCTGCTTCTCCAGCTGCTTTCTCCCCTGGGGCCAGGGTTGGCAGCGGGGGTACTCTGGCCTGGCTTGTGGGTCCAGCCCCTCACTCCTCCTTCTCTTCCAGCCGTGGGCAACTATTTCAGTGCCAGCTGCGTCCCTGGAGCCAGTGGAAACGGCTACCCAGCTAACCTCTGTGAGCTCTGCAGAGGAGACGGGGCCGGCCGGGGGAAATGTGAGCTGAGCCCCAACGAGGAATATTACGACTATATGGGCGCCTTCAGGTACCTTTGGGGGACAAGAGAGTGGGGCCCGTTCCCCTGGAAATCTATGAATGCTGAGGAATAAAGAAAGCTTGGCTTATTATATGACATGAAAGTAACAGAATGTATCAATGCTGCTTCTTCAGGCAGCAACACTACAACTGAAGCAGGCAGCAAACCCTACCCTGTGCTAAAGTGGCAATCATTCAGGTTGTTACGGAAAAATCTAGGTGTGAAGCTGCTCAGTCACCCAGCTCATCGGGCAGAGTCCGCAGGTCCCTGCAAAATAAAGGAAGGATTCCAGCTACCAACCGGAGCAAATAGCTGTAGACCAAAGTTTGTGGCGCAATAGGTTCAAAGAGGAAATTTGAACCCTGAGGACTTTTAAAACTTTCCCACCATATCCCTGAATACAGTTCGTACAGCATCATTGCTACATCACTGACATGTCACAAAAGGGGAGGGGTAGACAAGGGTTACACTAGTTCAACCTTGGAAAACATGTCCAGACAAGTCCTTGGTATAAGATTAGCATAAGCAGACATGGCAGGACAAGACTCAGGTATAAGATTAGCACAGGCAAACACCTCCGAAGTCCCACCACCCAAAGTACAATAGAACTTCCTTTGCATGTCCAGAGGAGGGCAACCAAAATGGTCAAAGGCCTGGAAACGATGCCTTATGAGGAATGGCTAAGGGAGCTGGGCATGTTTAGCCTGGAGAAGAGGAGGTTAAGGGGTGATATGATAGCCATGTTCAAATATATAAAAGGATGTCACATAGAGGAAGGAGAAAGATTGTTTTCTGCTGCTCCAGAGAAGCGGACACGGAGCAATGGATCCAAACTACAAGAAAGAAGATTCCACCTAAACATTAGGAAGAACTTCCTGACAGTAAGAGCTGTTCGACAGTGGAATTTGCTGCCAAGGAGTGTGGTGGAGTCTCCTTCTTTGGAGGTCTTTAAGCAGAGGCTTGACAACCATATGTCAGGAGTGCTCTGATGGTGTTTCCTGCTTGGCAGGGGGTTGGACTCGATGGCCCTTGTGGTCTCTTCCAACTCTATGATTCTATGATTCTATGTCTGGCCCCTTGGCAAGTTTGGTGATGGGATTAGGCTTTCCTTGGCCAACAATCAGCTCAGCAATTGTCACCTCTGGGCACTTCCTGGAGTCCTTTTTTAAGGGGAAAATAGCTTTGGAATGGAGGAAACTGGCAAAGGAGTTGATTTTATATTATTTTTAAAGCTAGGTAACTTCCCTGAGCTGTCAAGTTGAAAGGATACATTCAGGCATAATATTTGTAACATTTAACTTTAAAGATGTGCCCCCCCCCCCGTAATTTCCGTAACAAGGTGTTGATTAGTTTTTAATGCTGGCTAGATTTACATATTGTCAGAGCTGGCTCCTGGTCCCAGCTCACAGAGGACCAACGCTAGCCGGTATTAATGTAGAAAAGTCTTTATTGAAGTACAGTTTCCATTTCCAATCCCCAGCGTCCCAGCTCTACGTCTAGGGTTTAGACCGGCGAAGCTCCATCTGAATCTCCGCCCCCTGTACACCAGTTTAAGACTCTAACCTTACTCCACCTCTTCCGTCTCTCCCTCCTCCTCTGGGTCCTGCTACCCCCCGGGGTCCCTTCCTTCCTGGACTCTTCCGACGCAGACGTTGACCCCCCTGACTCCTCCCGCTCTCTTCGGCGGGCTTTAGGACCTGGCTCCCTATCCGGGCTGCCAACTGTGCCGCCCTCCTGTACATTTGAACTTGGCGCGCGCGCGCAGCCTTCAACCTTCCTCTTGACCGTTTCCTCGCTCCCCGACAGAGGCGTGGTCAATCCTCCCTCATGTTCTCCCGCTGGCAGCGCGCCGCCTGATCCCGATGCCTGGGACTCCTCCCCCCTACTGCACTCTGGTGTGGACGCTGGTCCGGATTTCCAACTGCTGCTCTCTGAGTCCCCTCTGGCCCCTTCTTCCTGGGGTGTCCCCCTGGGCACCCCCCTTGCCCTGACCATGGGAGCCCCTTTCTGTGAATCATCCGATTCACTGGAAAGACTCAGAGACCTCGGACCGCTGTCATCACTGACATTTCCTTCGGACTCCTCCCCCTCGCTCTCCATTTCCTCCCTTTCCTGTGCCTCTGCTCCTGAACCCCTGACACATATGTTCTTCAATGTCTTCCAGGACATGTCTTTGAGATCAGACTAATACCAGGGTCAAGAAAGTTCATAATGGGGATATCCTGCCATATTAAGTTATGCCAACCTTCCGACTCATGTCCTGATGACCTACAGTAATAAACCATAGGAGAAGCTCAGGTTGACACTCCCCTATGCACTCTGCTCCCCTGCAAATGGGCGTCTCTGACTTCTTGCCCCACTTGTTTAGGGCTGAGGCAGTGGGGCAGGCAGAGGCAGAGGCTGGCTTGGGGCAGGATCCTCACTCAGGGTCCTCCTGGGAGCAGCGGCCAAAAGCTTCTCACCACGCTGTGCTTCTGCAGCCATTGTGGGGCCTTGACTGTGCCTCGGTTCCCCCTCAGGTGCCTGGTGGACGGAGCAGGGGAGGTGGCCTTTGTGAAGCACAGCACAGTCGCCGAAGCCACCGAGGGTGAGTCAGCCTGCGCTGCTTCTGCCAGGGGGAGCCGGTGGCCTCTTGGGTGAAGATTTAGGCATGTGCAGGTGCTGGGAGAGGGACCGAAGAGGGGGCACGAACTCCTTTTCCAGGAGTTGAATTCTTCATTCAACAACTTTGGATTTATGGGTCAGGAGGGAGTTATTCCCTCTGCATCTCTAGGTGAGAAGGGAAACCTCACCTGGGGAGGGAATAAGTGCCTTTCTGCTAATGGTTCTCCTGGGGCAGTTTTTAAAATAAATGGAACACAAAGGCATGAAGCAAGAACAGTGACAAAACTGCTCCGCTTGGCGCAGTTTCCTGCGGTCTCCCTTCCAGTGGTGCCCGTGGGAGTCCTGGTTTGCAGGGAGGGGAGCTGTCCCCGGCCTATGTGGGTCACTGCCTGTGCTCTGCTCTGCCTTCCAGGCCAAGCTCCCCCCTCGTGGATCCCGCTGGGGCTTCAGGCCACGGACTTCCAGCTCCTTTGCCGGGATGGCAGCAGAGCGGCCGTGACGGAGTGGAGGTCCTGCCACTTGGCCCGTGTCCCTGCGCACGCCGTGGTGGCCAGGGAGGATGCGAATGCCAGCCTCGTCTTCCAGCTGCTCAGCCAGGGGCAGGTGGGTCCCTCTGGCTCCCCGGCCCCCTCCCCGGCCTCTGCTTCAGCTGCTGGCCTGACTGGAGATGAGGGCTGCCCACCCCACCCCCACGGCCTGCTGCATCTCCCAGTGTCCCCTGCTCTGCAGAGATGGAGAGGAAGGCTGAGCTTCTCTGGGCTCTTCTCCCTCCATTGCAGACTTGGGGGAGATTGTGGTGTTAAGAAGAGCCAAGTTTCCTAACCGGGAGTTCCTTTTCTGTCATTGTTGCAGCAAAGGTTTAACACCGAAGGTGCTGATTTCCAGATGTTTGACTCTTCAGCCTATGATGGAAAGAATCTTCTCTTCAAAGACTCCACCATGGAGCTGGTTCCCATTGTGGGGCAGTCCTACCAGGCCTGGCTGGGGGAAGAGTACATGCATGTCGTGCGGGGACTGGACTGTGACCCTACAAGTATGGGGCATCTGGGGGTTGTCCCTCTAAGGAAGAGCGGTGGCTCCTTTATCTCAGAATCAGCCCCTGGGTGGAGGGGAGGCCCTGGGAGTTGGGTGGGAGAGAAAGAGCCACAAGGGCTGGGCAGAGGGTCAGCAATGGGGCAGGGCAGGCAAACTAGCCTGGGTGTCTGTGGTCAAGGAGGCTTCGTGGTGAGAGCTGCCTCCTGTGGGAGGGAGTTCCACAGGGGAATTCTGTGCTGTGTGAAGAAGGGCTTCCTTTCGTCTGCCTTCCAATGTTCAGCTTCAGGCGGGGTCCACCAGTTGTAGAGTTAGAAGAGAGGGAGGAAACTTTCTCTCTCTCCACTTTCTCAATGCCAGGCAGAATTTTATAAACTTCTATCATGCTGCCTCTTCCTTGCCTCTGGGACTTTTTAGTTTAAAGAGAAGTCCCCAGCACTGCAATCTTCCCTCTGACCGTTTTGGTGGTGCTTTCCTGAACCTTTCCCGCCCAAGGTCCATGTGCTCCAGGGCCTTGATCTGTTTCCAGATGCTCTGCTCTCCTTAACCTGTGGCCCTCCAGGTGTTTCTGATGAGTGTGAGACATGTTAGACAACATCTCACCTGCCTGATGGCAGCCTTTCTGAGAAGAGTGCACTTGCAGCTTGGTGCTCTTTCCCCCTCGTGGCAGGCACCGAGTTTCTTCTCCGTGTCTTTGCACAAGGACCCCCAGGATCTCAGTCATGCCACCCTCAGCGTGGGATTTGCTGACCCATTGCTTGCTTGCCTGGGAGCTGGACCTGCCGTGGGCCTGCCATGTTCTCAGCCGCTCTTTTTTCTGGGGCTACAGGGCTGCCTCCCTTCCTGCGCTGGTGCGTCTTGTCTACAGAGGAGATCTGGAAATGCAGCCAGATGGCCACGGCCTTCAAGGACAAGCAGCTGAAGCCGGAGCTGCAGTGTGTTTCGGCAGAGAGTCCCGAGCAGTGCATGGAGCGCATCCAGGTGTGGTGCCCAGCGTGATGGGTTAGCCTGGGGGCTGCTGCTGCCCTCTCCTGGCAGGGCCCAGGGGCACCTGGGCAGACCTCAGGTGGCCATCAGGGAGATGGGGAGGGGTCTCATCCCAGGGTCCTTGCCAGGCAGGCAGCAGGCTGTTTGACTAGGCTGCATGAGAATACCTGACATGGGGTGGTAGTGTTCTATTGTATCTCTTTTTTCTATTTTCATTCTGCTTTCCAGGCAAATATTGTCTCTCAAAGCCGCTCAGGGCAACTGAAAGGCGGGTGGAGAGACAGACAGATGGAATAAAAGAGAGAGGCACTGCCCCAAGGAGAGAAAAGGCAGGAGGAAGAAGTGGGGGCTGGGAAACAGTCAGAAGGGGAAGGGCAACAGCTCAGGGCTCTGCATGCAGCTTCCATCCCGGAGGGCAACTCCAGGTGGGGCTGTGGGAGGGCCTCGCCCCAAACCCCAGGAGGGCCATGTCTGCCAGTCAGGGAGACAGTGCTGGGAAGGGGAGGCAGCTGCCCAGGATCCTCTGCCAGGATCCTTCTGCTCTTCCCTCCCTGTGGCCCTGGCTGGGCAAGGGAGCCCCCTCTTCCTGCCCTTGGTGATGGATGGGGCTTAATCCCCCCCCCCCAGGACCGGGGCAACTGGCCATGGGAGCCAAGAGTTTGTTCTGGCCGTGGGGGGCAGGCAGGGGGAGCCAGCTCCTGGCAGCTGCTCCTTCCTGTTCTCCACATCCAAATAGGGGCCTGGACATAGCAGAATCGGTGCCTTGGCTGAGAGAGTTTGCAGCGGCCCTGAAGCACCGGGCGCCAGTTGGGGCAGTGGGGGCCTTTCGTCTTCTCCCCGCTCCTCTTCCATTGGGGGTTGGCGCCATTTGGACGCACAGCCTCCCAAGCACATCCCTCCAGGTGCAAATGCCTCTCACCTCACCAGGAGCACCAGAGCTACTAGAGAAAGACATGCCGGCCCTTTGCTTTATTCATTCAAAATAATGACCAGCAGCCAAATAACAACGTTAAAAAAATCACAAAACCTGCACCTATCAAAACCAATAAAAGACGTTGGGTAAAAACAGCAGGTGAAGCCCAGAGCATCACCATCCATGAATCCCAGGGTGGAGGTCTGGGCAGTGAGCTGGGGGCGGGTGTCATTGGCGTCTAGAGAAGAGCCTTTGGCTAGTCTTGCCTTCACAGCCTGGCAGAGTTGCATGGGCACCGAGGTGGTCCTTTGGGCACTGAGAATCCTAGAATTGTAGGGACCCCTGAGGGTCCTCTAGTCCACCCCCTTCAGTGCAGGAATCTCAGCTCAAAGCATCCACAACAGATGGCCATCCAACCTCTGCTCAAAACACTACCTTCTGAGGAAGTCCACCGTCCACCGCTGAATGGCTCTTTACCCTCTTGAAGCTCTTCCCAGCATGTGCCATGTGATTTCCGACTGGGAATCTGGAATTCATGGCTTGTGCTCAGGGAGCCCTCCTTAGCCCAAGGGAGGTGGAGTGAAGCAGAGGGATGTGAGCATCTGGGCATGGACTAAGCCGAAGCAAAGCTATCAGACAGCCATGCCCAGATGGGTTAGAGGGCAGGATGGATGTCACGTATCTGGCGGGGAACAGACTACCAGGCCACAGGAGGGCTGGCTGCACTGGCTTCTCCTTGCCATCCCCTTTGGGTCTCAGCCTGCCCCTCTGCATCCATTTCCTTCTGTGTCCTGTGAGCAAGACAGGACAGTGCAGAAGGGGGCCATTTGGGGACAGGCATTGGGGCAGGCAAGCACCTCCGCTCCCCCCCCCCAACGTGACTCAGCCGGGTCTTAAAAGGATGTTTTGATTTCCTTTCAGAACAGAGACATTGACGTTGTGTCTCTGGCCGGAGAGGATATTTACACGGCCGGGGAGACATACGGCCTGGTGCCGGCTGCTGGCGAGCATTACGCAGGTGAGGAGGCTGGCAGGACTGAAGGCCTCTTGTGTGCAAGCTGCTTTGTGGCCAGCCGGCTGGCGACTCAGTGCCCACAAACGTGGCCACCGCCCAGCTGGGCACCACAGAGCTGAACCAAGAGATTCTCTAAGGACCTTTCCAGGCCTCCAGGAGGAGCCCCCAAGCGCAAAGGTCCGTGGGGCAATTGGTGATTGGCAGCGAAGACGCAAAGAGCCTGGAGGCCTCAGCTTTCTGGCTCAGACTGCGCTCAGGTGCTGATCTTCAAGGAGACAGGAGACCCACCACACTCCTTTCCCCCTTGCTCTCTTGCCCCGTGGGGCTCACAAGCCGAGGGCTTCCTTCCGGCCTTTGTGCTGGGGCTGGGCTCCCCTGAGGACAGTTGTGGGCAACCTGTCAGGTTCCTGGGTCACGCTGGCCCCAGAAGGTTTGGCCAGGGAGGACAAGAAAGGAGTCCTTCAAGAGCTGGGGGGGCACACGTTGCCCACCTGTAACCCCGACTGGGGCAGGGGCTTGCCTTGCCAGTCTCGTACTGTGCCTTGGAGGGGCACATTGGCTGCCAGTCTTTGCCCAGCTCTCCCTCTTTCCTCTAAGACAACAGTCATTGAACAAGGAGGACCCAAGGAGGGAAGCATGTGTGTCTCGGGGGGGGGGGCGACCCTCCACTGTGTAAACAGAAATGACCCCTGTGCCTCTATGGTGCCCCTTGTCTTTCCTGACCCCTTCATTTCACGCTCTTGTCCAAAATGCTGCTCTTTTAGAGATCCCCTTTTAAACAGCTAAAGGAGGGGGCAGAGGGGGCTCAGGGTTTCTTTTGTGCTCCCCCCCCCAGATGAGGACACCACCAGCACCTACTACGCAGTGGCCCTTGTGAGGCGGGTGGCTGATGACGCCTTCACCATCTACGAGCTGCAAGGAAGGAAGTCCTGCCACGCAGGTTATGGGACAATGGCTGGGTGGAAGATGCCCATTGGCCTCTTGCTGAAGAAGGGGTTCATTCGTCCTCAGGACTGCAACATCCCCAAAGGTAGGGGGCAGGAGGGGGCTGCTGTTTGGGACTCTGGGTTGACCCTTTGGGGCCAAGGGAGACATGGAGTGCATACACAGACCTCTGCTGGAGAGAGAGAGAGAGAGAAGGGGGAGCAAAGGGTGGAGGGGCCCTTGACCCCCCTTCTCCCCCTGTCTTTCTCCCAGCTCCTGCAATTGGCTGCCCCCCCGAGGGGGGTCATGGGATGACCACCACCAGGCCAGGTAAGGCAGGTGCTGAGGCACCCTCTGGCCCAACAGAGGAAGCCGCCTGGTACTGAAGCAGGCCAGTGATCCCCACCCCTCAGTCTTGCCTGTGCTGACAACAGAACTCGCCCTCTGGAGTCTCACGGCATCGTAGAGTTGGAAGGGACCCCTGGGGTTATCTAGTCCACTCCAGGTCTCAGGCAGGGAGTCTTCACTGGCGCTGCCTGGGGTTGCGCCGGGGACCTTCTGCATGCCTAGCAGGGACTCTGCCCTTGAGCTGTGGCCCACCAGCCTCTCAGGTGAGTCAGAGTTTGGCTTAGGAGAACTTTGGCCCAAAGCTCTGCCCTCATCCTGGCTCATCCGGGACCTGATGAAGCCTCATGCATCCAGGCAGGGCTGGGCCCCTTCCAAGTCACTCTTTCCGAGTGCCCAGCTGTTCTTGGGGCTCCTCCTGGCCTTGCTGAACCACACCCTCATGGGCTCATGCCCGGCTTCGCCCTCCTCCTCTCGTTCCAGCGGTGAGCACCTTCTTCTCTGGCAGCTGCGTTCCTGGGGCCCCGGGAGACGGCTACCTGGACAGCCTGTGTGAGCTCTGCATTGGGGACCTCAGTGGCAAATACAAGTGCAATGCCAGCAGCCAAGAACGTTACTATGGCCACGCTGGAGCCTTCAGGTAACGGGGACTGGCAGGGGGGTGCCAGCTGGCCTGAGCCTCAAGTGCCTGGCAGGAGAGAGGAGGGGGTCTTTCCTCTTGCTTGCCACCTGGAAGGCTCTGGGGAGAGCATGGGGCATTCCCTGAGACAGAGCGGCACATGTGTTCTCCAAGTCAGATGGCACTGATTGCAGCAGGGAAGGGTATTTTCAGTACAGAAAAAGGGGGATGGACTTGGTTCCTCTCAGCCCACAACCACAAAACCAACTATGGAAGTTGTTCACATCAGCCAAAGCTCCTGGCTGCCGCTGGCCATTCCACGGGGGGGGGGGGGTGTCCCCATGCCTTGCTTTGCTGCTGCTGGAGGTCCTTCTGCCACCTGCTTCCCAGGTCACCCTCTTGGTGTTCTTTGCAGGTGTTTAGCTGAGGGTAAAGGCGATGTGGCCTTTGTCAAGCACTCCACAGTCTTTGAAAACACAGATGGTATGTTACCCACTCCTCTCTTTTGTGACCCCTCCCTCCCTCTCCTTGAAGCCACTCTCTGAGCACTCTTGTCCTTCCAGGGAACAACATGGGCTCCTGGGCCTCCCAGCTGCGCTCGGGGGATTTCCAGCTCTTGTGCCCAAATGGTGCCCGTGCGGAAGTTAGCCAGTTTGCCCACTGTCATTGGGGACAGGTGCCCGCCCACGCCATCATGGTCCACCCAGACACAAATGCTTTGGCTGTTTTTGGACTTCTGAACATTGCACAGGTACCGGTTTATGGCTTAGAAGAGAGAAAACACAAGAGGGCACCATCACCATCTTCATCCTCTGGAGGGCGCTCTTTTCTCTCACTGCTATGCTTCCTGTTGGGCCCCTGGGTGGCCAGTGGGAGGTGGGCCCCCTTGGCCTGATCCAGCACTGCCGGGCACTCCTTCTGTCTGCATTTCCTCTGGTGATTCTGCCCTCAGAGGCCAGGCTGGCAGCAAGGAGCCTGGTGCTCTCAGGAGGGGCCCCGACACCCCTTGGCACTGACCCCTGGTGGGGATGCAAGATCAGACAGCAGAGGTCCCTGCTAGTTCTTGGATCCCCGTTTGCCTTCACATGGTTTAGGTAGTTTATTCTGCTGCTGGTTTATTTGAACTTGGGGCTTATCCACACTTCCCTTTCCTCCGCTCTTTGCAGGCATGGCCCACAATTTAATGCTCTGTGTCCAAACACACACACCCTTTTTGATCTACAGCCTCCCCCCCAACCCCACTCTTTAAAGCTCAATTGGAGCAAGAAAACCCCAATTGACATTTGCTCTGACTGAGCACTAAAGAGTGGGTTTTCGTGGGGAAAGTTCTGAGGCAAAATAAATGCTCCAACACAGAGTGTTAAAGCCCTTAGTGTTGTCGCTCTGTTTCTGCTCACTCCCCTTGTGGGTCAGGATCAAACAAAAAGGCAGGGTGTAAATGAAGCCCCCTTCTACCATCCACGCTTCCTGCTCCTGAGATTTGTGGGCTTGGTTTTGATGCACTTTCTCTTTTTTTTAAAAAAAATGATATTTATTCCAATTTTAACAAATACCTAAAAAATTGAAAAAGACAAAGTACAACAAAAATAAAAAAAGAAACAAGGATAGAGAAAAATTAAAAAATACACCACACCTCCACACCACCAACAGAAGAAAAAACAAAAACATTTAAAAAAGAAACAATTCCATTTTTCACGATTCCATCCTTCAATAACTTATTTCCTCGACCTCCTCCCACCTCCCTTTTTGTATTCCAGTTAATAATTAAGTCAGCAAATTCTTTCCATCTTTCACTGCTTACTCACTTATTTATCTTAATCCATTTAAACCTTATCCTCCCATCGACATCTAAGAAATTATCTATACTCCAATTTAATAAAAAGAAAAAAACCTTAAGTCTTATACCCTTAGATCCTGAAACCTCAAGTCCTTATCATGTTTCCACTAAAGTCATATAAATTCATTCCACCATCTCCCAACATTCCTTAACTATACAATATTATACTAAATACTGTTTTAAAAATTCCCAATTTTTTCCACCATTTCTTCTCCCTGGTTTCAGATTTTATCAGTCTTTTCTGCCAATTTTATCAGTCTTTTCTGTCAGTTCCATAAAATTCATCAACCTGGTGTTCTTATGTCCGAGGCTCTTAACTCTTCTCCCTGTTCTGTCTGCAGATTTCTTTCAGTACCTAAAATTAAATCCCAAAGGGTTTTCTTCTCAGCAGCTCCTTTATTCCATTTCAGCATGTTTGCCCATACTCCATAATCAGAATTGTAATCCAAAAGGTGTTCCAAGACATACTCCACAGTCCCTTTGAGGTTGTGGAGCTCCACTTTTCCGAACTTTCCCGCAGTCCAACAGAAAGTCCACCCATCTTGCCTTATTCGGTCCAAGTGGGGCACTGCCTCTCCAATTCTGGCTTTCAAAGTCCATAACCTCAAACTTCAATTTGTATCCATCAATTTGGTTCACTGGGGCCAAAGCCTCCACTTGAGTTTCTTCTTGCAGAGCCGAAACAGTTCGTTCCATCTTCTTCTCCTACTCACTTTTTGTTCCAAGACAGATACATTCTGTTCCAAGTCAGAAACACTTTGTTCAAGAGTGTCCACTTTCTTTATCGTCAAGTCTCTCGTTTCATACAATTGCTCTAACAGAGCATTTATTTTATCAGACATGTTCCCTGGAGCTTCTTGTTTTTCCATTCTAATCTTAAGACTCTTCAAGGCCGCTTATTTCACAGCCTCTGTTTGTTGGTGGAAATTTCCACCTCTCAAATGTAACAGTTACAACAGTTTCTGAAGCTCCCTCTATCGGCAACAGTTTCTATTTTTTGTTATTTCCAGCCAGAATCCAGTTACAAAGTTACAATTCAACTTTTCTTCTTTTTAAGTATCACAAAGCCAATGCAAAAAAAATTATATATCTCTATTCAACCGTCCATCAAGATGTGTTCCATTCCCCGTTGTTATTTTTTCAAATCGTAAAGTTCTTTGACAGCCCGATCCCAGGCTCGAGACAGTGGTAAATTAAGTCATCTTCCTCACTCTCCTGCAGGTTTAAATCATCCACAAAAGAGTTCCCCCCTCTTCCCCTGCTTCCGAGGGGGTATTCAATATCTTAAATGGTGAAAATTAGTACTTTGCAGAATACTTTTCCCAGGCTTTAGCTTACGACGGCTTTGCTTTGATCTTTTTACAAAACGGAAGGCGGACTTCCTGTTTAGATGGAGGAAATCCGCCATTACCAGAAGCGCCAACCCGGAAGTCCGGTTTTGATGCACTTTCTCAACCCTGTTTCCAACAATGTACCTGTCAGGGGTTCAGGAGCAGAGGCACAGGAAAGGGAGGAAATAGAGAGCGAGGGGGAGGAGTACGAAGGAAATGTTAGCGAGGACAGCGGTCCGAGGTCTCCGAGTCTTTCCAGCGAATCGGAAGATTCACAGAAAGGGGCCCCCATGGTCAGGGCAAGGGGGGTGCCGAGGGGGACACCCCAGGAAGAAGGGGCCAGAGGGGACTCAGAGAGCAGCAGTTGGAAATCAGGACCAGCGTCTACACCAGAGTGCAGTAGGGGGGAGGAGTCCCAGGCATCGGGATCAGGAGGCGCACTGCCAGCGGAAGGACATGAGGCAGGATTGGCCACGCCTCCATCGGGGAGCGAGGAAACAGTCAAGAGGAAGGTCGAAGGCTGCGCGCGCGCGCCAAGTTCAAATGTACAGGAGGGCGGCACAGTTGGCAGCCCGGATAGGGAGCCAGGTCCCAAAGCCCGCCGGAAAGAGCGGGAGGAGTCAGGGGGGTCAGCGTCTGCGTCAGAAGAATCCAGGAAGGAAGGGACCCCGGGGGGTAACAGGACCCAGAGGAGAAAGGAGAGACGGAAGAGGTGGAGTAAGGCTAGAGTCTTAAACTGGTGTACAGGGGGCGGAGATTCAGATGGAGCTTCGCCGATCTAACCCTAGACGTAGAGCTGGGGAGCTGTGGCTTGAAAATGGAAACTGTACTTCAATAAAGACTTTTGTACATTACTACCGGGTAGCGTTGGTCCTCTGTGAGCTGGGACCTGGAGCCAGCTCTGACAGTACCCTAATAGGAAACTCTCCACCCCCCCACCCCACTTGGCACCATAGAGTTGGAAGGGACCTCAAGGGTTATCTAGTCCAACCACCTGGCAGTGCAGGAAATCCAAGACTACATCATCCCTGCTAGGTAGGCCATCCCAGTCTGTGCTTAACTTCTGGATGCAAGTGAACAAGAAATGAGAATAGGATCAACATGGTCACAGCAGGATTGTGGAGCAGCCAAGCAGCGGTATTTCTCAGTAGCCAGGCTTGGCTTTTGCTAAGTTTTTTTTTATAAGCTTCAAGCGTGGAAATAGTAAATGGGCATCTAGGTGCCGTCAGCATGGAATGAAAATCAAATCAAATCAGGAAAAGGTTTCAGTAATGGAGGAGAAGGGGCAGATGAATGATGGGGGGGGGGGATGAACAATGCAAAGGTTGTTGCAGAAAGGTGTAGAGCGGAGTTGTTGGTTATGTTTAAACTCTCATGGAAAAATCCAAGGAATCAGAGCACTGCAGCGTCACCCATCCCTGGCAGCCCAGCAGACTCAGCCTCCTCCTTGAGTAAATATTTATAGCAGCACTGCAGGCTGTGAGTGGGAAGGATTCTTGGTCTGGAGGTGGCCCAGGAGCCTCCAGGCGAGTGAGGACTAATCTGTGATTCAGGAGTACAGATTAGGTTCATCTGTGATGCTACAAAGCAAGACGCTAGCAAAACTATCCATTTATATTTCCAGCACTTATGGAATGTTTGAAAAGTATAAATTGTCTCATTCAAAAATATGATCCCAAAATATGATCTGAACCTTTGTGGGGGTTTTTTACATGAAATTAATTTCAAAACAGAGTTTAAAATGCAGACAACAAAAAGGAATGAACACAACACTTGATAAGATCACAAAAAGGAATCCCACTAAAAGTTGAAACAAAAAAAAAAATCCTTCCAGTAGCACCTTAGAGACCAACTAGTTTGTTACTGGTATGGCTTTCGTATGCATGCACACGAAAGCCATACCAATAACACTTAGTTGGTCTCTAAGGTGCTACTGGAAGGAATTTTTAAAATTTTGTTTTGACTATGGCAGACCAACACGGCTACCTACCTGTAACCCACTAAAAGTGTTAGTTGCTTACCTGAGCAGTTCCTGGTTGGCGCACAAATTTTCACTGGGTCCTCCAGTAGAGGTTCAGGAAGAAGAGGAGGAGGAGGAGGAGGAGGAGGAGGAGGAGGAGGAGGAGGAGGAAGAAGAATGTATGCCCCGCCCACCCAGCTGGGTTTTCCCAGTCACTCTGGGTGGCTCCAAACAGATTAAAAACAGAAAAAAAACATCAAACATTAAAAAGTTCCCTAAACGGCCAGTGATAAAAACCACACTCAAGATGATAATAGAAAGCAATTTATTGGTATACAAAGCTTCCCTGAAAGCATGCTATCTTCTCAGAAGATAATGGTATTTTGAAGTTAGAGGGAAACAAAACAACTTAAAGCAATGCAGCATAGTATTTTTTAGAACAGTATCATTTTAAAATGGTGTAAGCCTAGCACTACAATGGCAGTGACAGAGCAATCAGCCAGTGTTTGCTTAAGGTCAGAGCTCCCCCAATTTCTTCTAGTCCATCTAGTTGTGAGGCATAATTTCTAAGCATATTCACCTTTTGGAATTAAGATAATAGTGAGCCAAACAAGGCAACCCAGTGTAGCGAACTTCTTGCTTCTCCCCGCTCTGGTGCTGGGAATCACAAGGTGCTGGGAACCCCCCTGCCTGCTCACTGCAAACTCTGGCAGGCAGCAGCTCCTCAGCCCCTCCCCCCGCTCCAAAAGGAGAGGTGCTCCTGGGTGTAACCAGGGACCTCTGCTTGGCTTTCAGGACTTCTTTGGCGACCACAATGAAAACGGATTCCAAATGTTCAACTCTGCAGCCTTCAAAGGGAAAGATTTGATCTTCAGGGACTCCACCGTTGCCATTGTGCCAGTTGGGGCGAGGAGGACGGCCATCTCCTGGCTGGGGGAGCCATTTGTGGAGGCCCTGCAGGGCCTGAGGGCTTCCAGGTGCTCTGGTGCAGGTGAGTCTGAGAAGCCCCATGGACTCTCCCCCCCCCCCTCCTGTCCCTGCAGCAGGGAGAGGTGACCCATGGGCTATATCCAGCATGCCCAGTGTCTTTGTGTGGGTCACATCAGCATACTAGTTTATTATATGACAGTTCCATTTCTGTCATTCCCATAATCGACAAAACAGGCCTGTCTCTCAACACAGTGAGTATGTCACAGCCTCCCTGCTCTCCATTGAATCAGTTCAGTTGATTTGCCCATTTCTGCCATTTCTAAGTATAGTATCATCACTTTCATCCAACTTATATCCCACCCTTTCTCCCAAAGGAGCCTGGGGTGCAAAAACACCATTGAAACAATGTCCTTTTAAAAGCTTGTGTGAATTTTTGTTAATGAATGTGTCTGGCTACTCCTGAGGGTCCCTGGGGGGGGGGGAGGGATCCCTGATCCTGGGCTGTGAGGGGAGAGGAAGCAATCCATATCCCAGTCCTAGCACTGAGCTGAGAGGAAAGAGACTGCTCCCCCCTCACCAATCTGGGGAAGGAGTGAGGGGAGGATAGGCATCCTTGTCCCTGCATATATCTGGGCCTCAAAGGTTCTGTGGAACACAGTGATCCTCACGCCTTCCGTGTAGCATAGAAGTCGGTTTGCTTTTAAAATATTTTTAATTAATTTTTCACAAAGAAAAAAACTTTACAAATTTTACCATAAACCATAACTTACTTTATCAATTGACTTGGAAGTTTATAAACTTATGCATGGCATGGGGAAGGTAGATAGAGGAAAGCTTTTTGCCCTCTCTCCCAACACTGAAACTTGTGGACATCCAATGAAACGGAGTGTTGGAAGATTCAGGACAAAGAAAAGAAAATCCTTCTTCACACAGCTTAGTTAAACTCTGGAACTCCCTCCCACTGGAGACAGTGATGGCCACCAACCTGGATGGCTTTAAAAGAGGATTCGACAAATTCCTGGAGGGTCAGGGGCTCCTTGCCCTGATGGCTCTGCTCTACCTCCACTGTGGGAAGCAGTTTGCCTCTGAATCTCAGCTGTCGGGAATCCCAAATGCAACTAGTGCTATTCCATGCAGGTCCTGCTTCTGGGCTTCCTACCAGCTTCCCGTTGGCCAATGGGAGAGCAGGTTGTTGGTCCTGCAGGCCCTGCTTATATCTTTATGTCCATGTTACATTCCAGCTTTGTCAGTGAATGTCTTCCTCCTGCTGCTGATGACAAGTCTTGGTCTTGCTGGATTCTGCTGTCCGTGATCCACTGGCTGAATGCCAACATGCCAGGAGGCAAAAGGCAGCTGCAACATGGACCACCACCACAAAGTCAACAAAGCAATCAAATCAGCTGGCCTGATCCATCTGGAAGAAGTGGAGCATGCTGGGCCTTCCTTTTTCCTCAGACCACAAACGATGGTTGCTAAAGCATTTCCATTGTGGTGGGAACAAGCCTGGCCTCTCCAGGGCTCCTGCACTAGCCTTCCTTTCTCCTTCTCTGGCACAGTCCTGAGGGGGGGCTCAGAAGCTTTTGCTTACCATTTTGGTTAATTATCGTGTCGTTCAGAACTGACAAACTGGTTATTCATAACTGACATTTGTTTGAAACAAGTTAACTCCAAGCGATGGCTTATGAAGCAGACTTGTTTCAACAATGCAAATTTAAAAATAGCCACATCCTTAACTGTGCTTAAGTAAAAGGAGCAAAAGCTTGGAGTAGGTGAGCTGGGGGGGTGACTTGTCTCCTTCCCTCCAGGACTAGCCAGGCTTCCTTGTGATGTCTGACTGCAGCCCCTTTTGGGAGGCTTGGCTCTGCATCCAGAGATCCAGAAATGACTCTCTATTCCCCCCCCCCTTGTCTGCCTGCAGTTATGGCCCTGGGCTCAGGTGTGCTGGGAGGAGGCAAGCAGCTGCATGTCTGATTGCTTGAAGAGCATCACTGTGTCCATCTTTTTATACTAACTAGACTAACACAATTACTGTATTTATTAACTCCCTTGAGAGTCCCGCTATGAATAAAAAAGCAGGTTATAAACAGAATAAACAGGAGAGAGAGGTGATGGCAAGGAAGGCATTTTCCAGCCCTGCCTATCTTGGCTATATGTTGCAGCACCTAGAAATCCAACGCCAAAGAGCCCTCCCATAAGCAACAAAAGGGCACAACCTCTTAGTAAATGCCTGCAGTAGCTATCGTGAAGGGACAAAGTTAAGTAACTGCAGTTTCCAGGATTTTGCTGCAACAATAACAGCAAACCTTAGTAACATGAGATGTCAGCCATACCTGCCATGGTTTCTGGGGCTGGAAAAACTCACCTGGGTGCAGATGAACAGTCTGAGAAAGAATATACCAGCCAACACTAAGCATGCAGAGAACCCTCCCCAATGCTTTGGATGAAGCCATCTCAGCTTCACCAGACCTGCCTCGATTGGGCAGTTGTCCACTGGAAACGACGACAATCCCTAGTTGTCAAAACCCAGCTCTGAAAAGGTTGAAATAAAGCATAATCTCCAGTCTGGGGCAGGTGCAGATAATCTGGATCAAAGAGGGTTGTCCTTCTGCCACAGACTCTAATTGCACAACCCAACATCTCCGTCTGATGGGAATAGGCACCTGTATCACAATTTCTTCTCTCTACTGATCAGCACAGCCTCCAGGCCTCTGTCCTCCATGGCACCTGTTCCCAAGTGCTGGTTGTTATGAGCTCCAGCAGGTTTTGAGGGGTGGAAATGGAAGGCTTGGCCTCCCCACTGGACACATCATTCAGTGCAAAGGAAATGGATGGCATTATCTGATGTCACATCGAGTGTGTGTGAGAGTGTAGGGCTAACTGAGAGAGGAGACCAGTGCAGGTCAGTATCTCAGCACCTTACAGTTGAGGAATGGCTGACTTTCCCCCAGCATTCATGCAATTCCCTGAGCTGCTCTGCGGGAACTTTCCCATCTTGGCAGAGGGTGGTCTTCGTTGTTTTGCAAATTGTGTAATCTGCCCAACACAGCGTTGAAGCACCACCGGAGCAGGTGGCGTTCTGCAGCGGCCAGGGGTCGTCTGCCCGGCCCTCCCTCCCCGGGGAAGGGCGGCCTGGCCCCTCCCGCGCCCGGGCTCCCCGGCCAGCATCTGCCGCCCGAGGCCGCGCCGTCTTTCCCGACCCTCCGGAAGCGGTCCCCTCTAGCCTTTTCGGAGCTCTGCTCGTCGTGGCAGCCGCCGCCGCTCTAGCGCGCTCTTCTCGGCTGCCCTGGGGGACCTCCCGGCTCGGCGAGGGCGCGCTGGCGTCCCGGGGAGCAGGAGATTTGCATGGCGCCCGCCCATTGGTGCCCAGGTAAGCCGCCTCCCCGCCCCCTGCCCGGCCCCGCCCCTCGCCCCGGCCCGAGAAGAGAGAGAGAGGGAGGGCGGCGCCGGGGCTGCCTCGTCTCCCGGGAGATGCGCGTCCCTCTCCAGAACGTGTGAATGGTGGCCGTGGCCGGGAGAGAAAGCGCGGCCTGGGAGGTGGGGGCCAGACCGGCGGGCGGGGCGCCTCCGAAGGGGCGGGAGGGGGTTGCGCTCGCTCCGGCCGAATGAGCGCCGAGCGGAGAGAGCAGCGCTGCTGGGGGGCTTCCCCTGGGGGCGCCCGGTTGGCCACCGGGCGAGCAGGAGGCCCGACCCGAAGGACCCTCCGGGGTCTGCTGCTGCTGCCGCCGCCGCCGGGCCCCAAGTCTGTTCCTAAGCTGGAGGGCCCCGAAGGGTCCTTGGGAGGCTCCATGCGCCGCTTTGCAGGGAGGGTGGGGGGCTCGGACTAGTCCCAGCCCCGACTGCCCAGGAAACCTCTGTGTTCCAGAGCAGGAGCAGAGCTTCGGCAGAATCTGCAGCTGTGCCGGCAGGAAAGCCAAAGGCCACAAGTGCCCTGGAGAGCCAGGATCTGACCGCCTCGCCAAGCCAAGCAGCTGGACTTTCAGGCCGGGGCTCGGAATCTCTGGATGCCCACACCTCGTCCAGTCACACCGGCTATCACACAGCTGCTTCCCCCATTCTTGGATTGCCATCATTTTGCCCAGCAGAGAACCCCAAGTCCAATGGGATCTGCCACACACATAGGGATCACAATGCTTTGGGATCGCCTTGTGGTGGTTAGAGCACTGCCGGGGGTGTGGGGGTGCTTGGTGTTGCTGAAGGCCCCCAAGAGCCAAATGCCTGACAGCCTGAAACACCAAATCTGAAGCCAGCTCTGCCAATTCAGGCAGACTCCTAACTTGGCAGTGGCATGGGCAATACATTGACAGAGACGCAAAGGAGATTGGCATTACAATAGCCTCTTCCAGGAAAAATGGCTTCCTGGTCAGGGAGTCTAGGTTGAAGATGCTGTCCCAAGAATCCAGCTTGCCTGGTCCAGCCAGATCTTGTCAGTGCAAGACAAGTCAGCAACCTCCTCCATGTCCTCAAGAGCTGCTGTTCGACCATGCACAGGACTGGCATTTAACAGCAGTACTTCAATGCTCACGGGTACGTTCATGTGGCAACGAGGTCTTTAAAATGGAGAGCAGCTAAAGGGGGGGGGGACTGTATTACAGGTCTGCGAACTTTCTTGGCCTGCCCACCAAATCATCATGGCCAGGGCTGGCAATTGGAGTACCCTCTTCCCTTCCCCGATTATCCCTTCTGATATTAAATATGCCTAATGGCTATATTGTATCTGCTATAATGGAGCAATATAACACAGACAGCACTACAGAGCAGCAAGCACTGGGTTAGAGCGAAAGAAAGTGACTGCGCTGTGCTGCCTCATCTTTCCGCTTGCAGGGATCCTCACCTCAACTGTCAGTCCTCTGGCCCCAACACTGTCTCCATCAGGGGATAGTCCACTGCTCAGCTCTCATCTGGTCACCTTCTTTCCTCTTTCCAGGGGGTTCACAATCGGTACCCAGGTTCTCAGGTAAAAAAAATGCCCAGAGGTTGGAAGAAATGTCTAGAGTTGGAAGGAATGCCAAGGATCATTTAATCCCCCCCCCCTGCAATGCAGGAATCTCAATTAAAGCAGCCGGGACAGATGGCCGCTCAATCTCTGCTTTCAAACCTCCAAGGAAGGAGAGTCCGCCACCTTTCGAAGGAGTTTGTTCCACTGTCAAACAGCTCTTACTGTCAGAAAGTTCTTCCTGATGTTGAGTCGGAATCTCCTTCCTTGCAACTTGAAGCCATTGGTTTGACCCCTACCCTCTGGACCAGGAGAAAACAAACTTGTTCCATCTTCCATGTGACACCCTTTAGATATTTGAAGGTGGCTGTCATTTCTCTTAGTCTCCTTTTCTCCAGGCTAAATATATCCAAGTCCCTTAACCATTTCTCATATGGCTTGGTTTCCAGACCCTTGACCATCTTGGTTGCCCTCATCTGCACACATTTCAGCTTGTCAGTATCCTCCTTAAATTGTGGCACCCAGAACCAGACACAAGACTTCAGGTGTGGTCTGAGCAAGGCAGAATAGAGCAGTACTTCCCTCAGTCTGGATACTACTGTTGATGCAGCCTAGAATAGCATTATCTCCCCCCACTTGTTTTTGCTGCTGCAGCTGCATCACATTGTTGACTCATGCTAAACTTGTGGTCTGCTAAGATCCCTAGATCCTTTTCACATGTACTACTGGCAACCCAGGTGTCCCCCATTTTATATTTCTGCCTAAGTGTAGAACCTTACATGTGTCCCAGTGGCCAAAGTAACATGGATATTTGGGTCCCCTTAGGCAGCCTCCAGAAGATTAGAAGAGTAGAACCAGTGAGATATATTATAATGTGACCCCAACACCCTCCAACAGTTGGCTGCCCTGCTTGAAGGTTGAACCTGGAGTCCATCTGAACAGGCAGTGGTGATAGATCAGTCCAAGTCCAATAGTTTAAAAGTTTTATTCAGCTGTAGGTGTAACAGGATTAATAGAGTAACATACACAAAAGAATAAAGCATTCGGAGTGTCTCCTGTGTCTAAACCCAGGTGCTTTATTAATGTATTTATTTATTTAGAGAATTTGAAGAACAGATTATAAATGTTCTCAGAGCAGCTTACATAAAATCACAGAAGATGCTTCCCACTCAGGCTTACAATTGAAGAAAAACAACACACAAAGGGACAAGGAGGAAAGAGGAAAATCAGAACTGGGGCACCAATTTCTATTGGCCAGTGGCACAGCTCAGAGGCAGTAAATGCCTAATGGCACTGGACCACCAGCCAAGTGGATGCAAGGAGCCTTGTGTTTCCCACGTCTCCCATGAAGACTGTTTGCTGGAATGGCTGCCCCCAAGTGACAATGGAGGGAGAAGAGGTCTGATGAGATGGTTCTGTCACAGCAGATGGATGGAGTGATCTCTTGCACCTCTGCTATGCTCCCTTGGTTATCCCACGCTGTTCCACCACACACTCCTGTACTTCCACAACTCCTTCCTCCAGCTTCTTTTCCTTTCTGCTCCACCTTTGCCTTCCCCCCTATCTTCTTCCAACACAGGGTGTGTTTTTGTGATTAGCTCCTGGCTTTTTGCTTCCCAGTGGTGACTCACCCAGTTCCTTGCCTTGCTGTGCCAGACCAGATAAGGAAATCTAATCTTTTGATGCAGTACCACATCTTGCACCCAGAGATTCTTCACTGAGAACTGTCCTTATGAAAATCCCTGCATCCGTCAGCTTCCTATATAAAACCCTCCCCCAGACATCTCTGTGGGTCTGGCTTCATTCCCTCCTGCTCTGCCCCAGAAGAACTCTATCCAGGAGTTTGTGTTAGGCTGTGGGTACACCAGAGTGATAACCTGCACATGGGTCACACAGATCCCATGTTTTCCATGTGGGCTTTTGTTCACATTTGTTGACATGAGCACTTTCACTTGAACTCCTCAATGTTTCCCAGCACACTAGTGGGTTGTGCTTGCCTGGAGGCTATTGTCCCCTCACTCAGGACTTCCCGCACTCCCTGAGTGCCAGAAATCTGAGGTCTATTGTGGGCACACATGGAGGTATTTGTTTGCCTTTGTACATGGCCAATTTCTTTTAAAAAATAGATGTGAGTTTTCTGACAGAACAGTGTGTTGAACATATTTTCTGTAAAACGTGTGGGTTCCAGCCCACCCTCCCTGAGCTTTGCTGAGAGGGCATTTGACTACCTGTGCTGGCAGCCATTTTTAAAACTTTATTTTGGAAATACAAATTTTTCCAATATGCCAAACTTGCACAAAACAGTAGACTGTTTTTTTTAAGTGTGTGTCATGACTGCTGCCACCAGCAACTCACCTAAAGCATCTCACCAACAGAAAGAGGGGGTGTGGGGACAAATGGCACCTAGCAAACCATCACATCACAGGGGTAAAAATACATGCCCACACAACGCACTTCAATATGCTCACCATTTGGTAGCATTTGGTTTTATGTTAGATTTTCCCCACCTTACTGCAGTATCTATGGATCAGGGAAATCTCAATTAAATGACAGTTGGATGCAGGTACCACCAAGGCAGAAGACATGCATGTGTGGGATGCATCATACCCACTTAAAAGATGCTGGATGTATAAAGCCTTCGTCATAGACCAATAAACTCTTAAAATAGAAGAGTTGGAAAAGACCCACAAATGTAATTCAACTCCCTGCAATGCTGGAATCACAGCTGAAGAATTCCTGATAGATGGCCACCCAACCTCTGTTGAAAAATCCTCAATGAAGGAGAGACCACCACCTTCCAAGGGAGTCCATTCCACTGTTCTCACTGTTAGAAAGTTCTTCACATGTTTAGTGGGACTCTTCCATTGGTTTGAGTCTTATGATAAGGAGCAGCATGAAACAAGCTGGGTACTAAAGGAGCTTGCGGATGCAATCTCTGTCTAAAATCTTTGAGAATTCTTGGAGAATAAGTGAGGTCCCCGCAGGCTGGAGGAGGGCAAATCTGCAAAAAGAAGAGCCAGGTAACTGCCGCCTGGCGAGGTTGACATCGATACCAGAAAAGCTCGTAGAACAGATAATTCAACAGTCGGTCTGTGAGCACTTAGGAAAGGATGCTGTGATTACTAAGACCCAGCATGGGTTTTTTTAAAAAAAGTGGTGCCAGATAAATCTCATTTCTTTTTTAAAAAATTGAGTTACAAGCTTGGTGGATCAGGGGAAAGCTGTGGATATAGTGTATCTTGATTTCAGTAAGGTTTTTGACAAAGGCCACCATGGTATTCTTGAGGAGAAGCTGGTAAAGTGGGGGCTGGATGATGTAACTTTGAGGTAGATTGTAGCTAGTTGACTGACAACACCAAGAGTGTTCATTAATGACTTTAACAGATTTGAGAGCTGGGTCCAAGCTAACAAAGTGAATTTCAGTAGGGACAAATGTATGGTTCCGCATTTAGGCAGGAAGAACCAGCTGCACAAATATAAAATGGGGGACACCGGGCTTACCAGTAATGCATGTGAATAGGATCTAGGGATATTAGTAGACCACAAGCTTAAGAGAGAACCAGGCAGAGAGCTTTCTCGGTAGTGGCGCCCACCCTGTGGAACACCCTCCCATCAGATGTCAAGGAATAAACCACTATCTGACTTTTAGAAGACACCTGAAGGCAGCCCTGTTAAGAGAAGTTTTTCATGTTTGATGTTTTGTCGCTTTATTATTATTATTATTATTATTATTATTATTATTCTCTTGGGAGCCGCCAGATGGGTGGGGTAGAAATAAATTATGATGATGATGAAGAGTCAACAGTGTGATGCAGCAGCAAGAAAAGGTACTACTATTCTAGGCTGCATCAACAGAAGTAAAAAAAGGTAAAGGTAAAGGATCTTGGGATGATTAAGTCCAGTCAAAGACGGCTATGGGGCTGTGGCGCTCATCTTGCTTCAGGCCAAGAGAGCCAGTATTTGTCCACAGACAGCTTTCCAAGTCATGTGGCGAGCATGACTAAACTGCTTCTGGCACAACAGGACACTGTGATGGAAGCCAGAGCGCATGGAAATGCTGTTTACCTTCCAACTGCAGCAGTACCTATTCATCTACTTTCACTGGTGTGCTTTCAAACTGCTAGGTTGGCAGGAGCTAGGACAGAGCAACGGGAGCTCACCATGTTGCACGGATTTGAACCACCAATCTTCTGATTGCAAGCCCAAGAGGCTCAGTGGTTTAGACCACAGCACCACCCATATTCCTATATCAACAGAAGTATAGTATCCAGAGTGAGGAAGTAAGTGGTCTGCCTTGTTCAGACCAAACCTGGAATCTCATGTCTGGTTCTGGGCTCCACAGTTTAAGGAGGATATTGACAAGCTGGAATGTGTGCAGATGAGGACAACCAAGATGGTCAAGGGTCTGGAAACCAAGCCATATGAGGAATGGTTGAATATGTTAACAGGGTATGTTTGGCCTGGGAAAGATGGGAATGAGAGGAGATATGATAATATCTAATGGGCTGTCACATGGAAGATGGAGCAAGCTTGATTTCTCCTGCTCCAGAGGGGAGTAGTGGTACCAGTGACTTGAAGTTACAGGAAAGGAGATTCCAACTAAACAAGGGGAAGAAGTTTCTGATAGTGAGAGCTGATCAACAGTGAAATAGGAGGTGGTGGACTTTCCTTTCTTGGAAGTTTTTAACCATCTGTCATGGATGCTTTAGTTGAATTTCCTGGGATGATCCTTGAATGATCCTTGGGAACCCTTCCAACTCTACGATTCAATGATTTTAATTTTGAGTGCCCTTAGTTTTCCCTACAATTTATCAGTAAGAGATTGATCAGCTATATAATTCTACTATGTATGTGACTATGAAGCTCCTCAACCTGGCTCCACAGGTGAATGCATGAAATATATATGGGATATGTCAGGCACGTCCAACTTCCAAGAGACTGCAATCTACTCACAGTAAAAAAACACACCTGGCAGTGATCTACCCATTGTCATTGGAGGTTGGATCACCAATTGATGAAACAAAATACTAATAGTAAGCAATTCTTCACATTCCTTAATAACAGAAGAAAAGCAGTGCCTATAATTGGGTCTCGATTTTGTTCCTAAGCATCACTATAATGCTTTTCGCACCAGGGTAGAGTTACATAAATTTGTGTGTAATATTAAGTTATGTGACATGTTTGGTATCAGAGATCAACAGCCACAGCAATTTAGACCTAAATCATCTTTTATCCTGCCCAGTTTTAATCCTTCCATCACTTTGTTTCATCAATTGGTGATCTGTGATTTGGATAAACTTGAAAAGAGGAGCCCTAGGACCCAGGACAATTTAACCAAGTCCCAACATGCCTGCCTTAATGACTTATCAAATGATACTAACATTATCATAAAACCAGCTGATAAAGGAGGGGGAATTGTCACCATGAGTAGACTTCGAAACAGTATAGTGTCATAAAATTATTGTTGGTATATTATTAGCCAACGTGTTTCTTCTTGTTGTTCAGAGTGGTGCAAAATAAGGCCATGATCATCTACAACTTTATCATGGATGAAGAGACTGGCATGGCTTGCATTACTGAGACTTAGGTGAGTGAGCTGGGAGAGCTTGACCATACCCAGCTGTGACCATATGGGTACTTGGTACAGCACAAGGCTCGATGGGGGAGGGTTGAGGGGTGGGTGTGTAGCTATTGTGCATAAAGCACCATCTCCTTTACCAAAAAGCCACTCGTGATTTTGGACAGGTTCAGAGAATCTCCGCCTGGCATTGGTCCAAAGAGACAGACTGGGAATGCTGATGGTCTGTTGACCACCTTGTTGCCCAGCAGCTTCTCTGATGGAGCTGGCCAAGGTAATATCTGGGGTACTGATGGATGACTCTAGGATGATAGTTCTGGGTGACTTCAATATTCTTATGTTGGCTCCCACTAGGCCAGCTCATGCGACTGTCTCAAGTGGCCATTGGTCTACATCAAGGAGCTGTAGTCTTTGCCCAAAGTGATATGTGAAATGGACAAAGGATGGTCTGGGGTGAAATGCACTCCCTTTTCATGGTTGGATCATTGCCCAATAAAGCTTGGAATGGGACTGGCAACTCCCTGCTGAAAGGTTGGTGGGCCTGTTTAGATGGCCTGCCCTCAGAGGCTGATGGAACTGATATGTTTTTGAAAGCTCTGGGGATTTTCTGGTGGATAAAGCTGTGATCATGTCAAAGCCCCGGTCTCGCTATGCAATGCGATGACACAATTACCCCCAAGTATCCTGTCCAGCTTAGTAAAATTCAAGTGGCCCCTTGGCATCCTGGGGAACTCTGGACTATGAAGCAAGCTGGACAAAGATTAGTGTGCAAATGATTCAAGTCGTGCTCTGAAGCCAACTGAACAAAGCACATAATCAGGTGTGCCATCTGGTAGTGTGGGCTGCGAAGAAGGCTCAGTTTGCAGCTTGCATGGCATCCTCTAGGAGCCAACCAGCAGAGTTATTTCCGATGGTAAGGCCTCTTTTAAAGAAGCTGCTGCTTTTTTTGAGTTTTGGAGTAGCCCGGAGGCAACAAGAACCCTGAAGAAGGTCTGGGGATGACCAGGATGTTGATGCGTCCTGTGGTGACCAAACAAGCTCCCAATGGGCCTGCTTGGTCCCACGAGGAGCCAGGTTGTCCCGGTGGTGGAGCCGTGGTTGCTGGGCTCTGACACAGTCCAGCAGCAGGCTGCCCCGTCTCAGGAGTGGTCAGTTTCCAAAATTTTAACCAAAGGAACAAAAGGATTAATTGTGAATTATTTAGCCTATTGAAACTATTTGTTGTATTGACTGGAAAACGAAAAGGGAGTCTACATGCTGCCTTGCATGGGAATAAGCTGTTGGAAAAAATAAAGGTACAAATAAAAAGTCTGCCATCAGAAATAAAGGAAGGGGGTTGTCAAATTGAGAAGCTTAAGTGATTGATCTTTAAGATGCACCCCCCCCCCGCGCCGGTGATTTGTAACCACTTCTTCTATATTTAATAATAATAATAATAATAATAATAATAATAATAATAATAATAATAATATTTTTTCCCCAGCCACTCTGGGCGGCTTCCAAAAGAATATTAAAATACATCAATCATTAAAAGCTTCCCTAAACAGGGCTGCCTTCAGATGTCTTCTAAAAGCCTGGTAGTTGTTGTTCTCTTTGACATCTGTTGGGAGGGTGTTCCACAGGGAAGGCGCCACTACCAAGAAGGCCCTCTGCCTGGTTCCCTGTAACTTGGCTTCTCGCAGTGAGGGAACCGCCAGAAGGCCCTCGGTGCTGGACCTCAGTGTCTGGGTAGAACGATGGGGGTGGAGACGCTCCTTCAGGGATACTGGACCAAGGCCGTTTAGGGCTTTAAAAGTCAGCACCAGCACTTAGAATTGTGCTCGGAAATGTACTGGGAGCCAATGTAGGTCTTTCAAGACTGGTGTTATGTGGTCTCTGCGGCCGCTCCCAGTCACCAGTCTAGCTGCCGCATTCTGGATTAGTTGTAGTTTCCAGGTCACCTTCAAAGGTAGCCCCACGTAGAGCGCATGGCAGTAGTCCAAGCAGGAGATAACCAGAGCATGGCGAGACAGTCTGCGGGCAGGTAGGGTCTCAGCCTACGTACCAGATGGAGCTGGTAAACAGCTGCCCTGGACACAGATTTGACCTGTGCCTCCATGAACAGCTGTGAGTCCAAAATGACTCCCAGGCTGCGCACCTGGTCCTTCAGGGGCACAGTTACCCCATTCAGGGCCAGGGAATCCTCCACACCTGCCCGCCTCCTGTCCCCCAAAAACAGTACTTCTGTCTTGTCAGGATTCAACCTCAATCTGTTAGCCGCCATCCAACCTCCAACCACCTCCAGGCACTCACACAGGACCTTCACCGCCTTCACTGGTTCTGATTTGAAAGAGAGGTAGAGCTGGGTATCATCTGCATATTGATGGACACCCAGTCCAAATCCCCTGATGATCTCTCCCAGCGGCTTCTTGTAGATGTTGAAAAGCATGGGGGAGAGGACAGAACCCTGAGGCACCCCACAAGTGAGAGCCCAGGGGTCTGAACACTCATCCCCCCCCACTTTCTGAACACGGCCCAGGAGGAAGGAGCGGAACCACTGTATGACAGTGCCCCCAGCTCCCAGCCCCTCAAGACGGTTCAGAAGGATGTCATGGTCGATGGTATCAAACGCCGCTGAGAGATCCAGCAGAACTAGGAAACAGCTCTCACCTTTGTCCCTAGCCCGCCGGAGATCATCAACCAGTGCGACCAAGGCAGTTTCAGTCCCATGATGAGGCCTGAATCCCGACTGGAAGGGATCCAAATGGTCCGCTTTTTCCATGCGTGCCTGGAGTTGTTCAGCAACCACTCGCTCAGTCACCTTGCCCAAGAATGGAAGATTTGAGACTGGGCGATAGTTGGCCATCGTGACCGCATCTAAAGATGGTTTTTTAAGAAGCGGTTTAATAACCGCCTCTTTCAGCGGGTCTGGGAAGGCTCCCTCACTGAGGGAAGCATTCACCACCCCACGAAGCCCATCACCCAGTCCTTCCCGGCTAACTTTTATAAGCCAGGATGGGCAAGGATCAAGGAGACAAGTGGTTGGTTTCACTTGTCCAAGCAGCCTGTCCACATCCTCGGGGGTAACAGATTGGAATTGATCCCACACAACTTGACTAGACAGGACTCTAGCACTCTCCCGCCCCGGCCCTGCTCCCATGGTGGAGTCTACCTCTTCTCGAATCTGAGCGACTTTATCTGCAAAAAACTTTGCAAAGTCATTGCAGGAGATTATGTGGCCCGTACTGGGCCCTGATGGAGCAGGTGGTTCCGTTAAATTGCGAACCACCTGAAAGAGTCTCCTGCTGCTGTTTTCCGCAGATGCAATAGAGGCGGTGAAGAAGGTCTTCTTCGCCGTCGCTCTTGCCACTTGGTAGGCTCGACATTGAGCTCTAACCCATGTCCAGTCAGATTCAGAATGAGTTTTCTGCCACCGGCGCTCTAGCCGTCTCAACGATTGTTTCATTGCCCTCAGATCCGTGGAAAACCACGGGGCTGTCCGGGCTCCATGCAATCGGAGAGGGCGCTTCGGAGCCAAACAGTCAATAGCCCTGGTTAACTCCACATTCCAGCAGGCCACCAGGGAATCGGCTGAAAGGCCATCAACATGGGATAAAACATCCCCTACCACTCTCTGGAAACGGTTTGGATCCATTAAGTGGCGGGGGCGGACCATCTGAATCGGTCCCACCTCCCTGTAGAGGGGAAGGGTCGCAGAGAAGTCCAGTTGCACCAGGAAGTGATCTGACCATGGCACTTCTTTGGTTTCACTTTTACCTGGTGTCAGATCACCAACATCCATAGAGGTGAACACCAGGTCTAAGGCATGCCCGTGGCTATGAGTTGGGCCAGACTTATTCAGGGACAGCCCCATGGAGGCCATGCTTTCCACGAAGTCCCGAGCAGCCCCTTGTAAGGTCGTGTTGGCATGGATGTTAAAATCCCCTAGGACAACTGTCAGAGCTGGCTCCAGGTCCCAGCTCACAGAGGACCAACGCTAGCCGGTAGTAATGTACAAAAGTCTTTATTGAAGTACAGTTTCCATTTTCAATCCGCAGCGCCCCAGCTCTACGTCTAGGGTTAGATCGGCGAAGCTCCATCTGAATCTCCGCCCCCTGTACACCAGTTTAAGATTCTAGCCTTACTCCACCTCTTCCGTCTCTCCTTTCTCCTCTGGGTTCTGCTACCCCCCGGGGTCCCTTCCTTCCTGGATTCTTCTGACGCTGACGTTGACCCCCCTGACTCCTCCCGCTCTTTTCGGCGGGCTTTGGGACCTGGCTCCCTATCCGGGCTGCCAACTGTGCCGCCCTCCTGTACATTTGAACTTGGCGCGCGCGCCCAGCCTTCAACCTTCCTCTTGACCGTTTCCTCGCTCCCCGATGGAGGCGTGGCCAATCCTGACTCATGTCCTCCCGCTGGCAGTGCGCCGCCTGATCCCGATGTCTGGGACTCCTCCCCCCTACTGCACTCTGGTGTGGACGCTGGTCCTGATTTCCAACTGCTGCTCTCTGAGTCCCCTCTGGCCCCTTCTTCCTGGGGTGTCCCCCTAGGCACCCCCCTTGCCCTGACCATGGGAGCCCCTTTCTGTGAATCTTCCGATTCGCTGGAAAGACTCAGAGACCTCGGACCGCTGTCATCGCTAACATTTCCTTCGGACTCCTCCCCCTCGCTCTCTATTTCCTCCCTTTCCTGTGCCTCTGCTCCTGAACCCCTGACAACAACCAAACTAGGTGTCTCCAGGAGAACATCCGCCACGACCTGAAGCAGCTCGGGCAAGGAATCCTTGGTGCAGCGGGGAGGTCAGTACACCAATAGGAATCCTGTACTGCCCCTATTGCCCAACTTCCCGAACATGCACTCAGAGAACTGGGTCTTTCCAGTAGGACGCCTGGTGCAAACTAATAACTTCCTAAAAATCACTGCAACCCCTCCTCCCCGCCCACAAGGCCTGGGTTGCTGTGTGTAAGAGAAACCTGGAGGACAAGCAGTGGCAAGGACAGGCCCATCTGCTTCATCCAACCAAGTTTCTGTTACACATGCCAGGTCAAATCCTCCATCCACGATCAAATCATGGATCACAATGGTTTTATGGATCATTGACCTGGCATTGCACAGCAGCACCTTCAGGTCGTGTGGGTATCCCTTGCTGATTCCAGTATCCGTCCGGTCAGGACCAGACCTGGAGGCAGGGATAGTCCTCAGACAACGACTAAGCCTGCTTCCTCGGTAATGACATGGTCTGGTCTTTGCGTAACTCCTCCTCCTACCCATGATCACTGAGATCGGTTGTCCCAGTGCATCCCCCCTGTGGAACCTGCCCCAGCCATTTTGTTTGCTGGGACCCACTCCCGGGCAGCCCTGACCCCTCCCCTTAAAATCAAATTAAAACCTATACAGAAAACAAACTAACAGAACAATAAAACTATAAAAACAAAAAACAAAGTTACAAACACAACATAATTAAATTAAACAAATTCCCACACCCAACTAAACACCCACCCCACACACCCGAGGCCTCCCTGGAGCCCCATAGGCTGAGTATGCGGAGGTGAGTATGGGGCCCGCCCCCAGGCCCAAGGTGGAAAATGGGCTTCAAGGGGGAGCGGTCCGCCCCAAGACTCACGGCAAAGCGGCAGCAGCAATTTTAAAGGATATACAGTTATAACTTGCTTTTTTTCCCTTTGCTCTTGAGAGGGGAGGGAAGAGGAAAGACTGTAAATTATTGTTGGACCTTTACTTTTTATCTTAAGGGGTGAGGCTTGAAAAAGGTGTCAATATTAGTCTAACTAGGAATTATTTCTGTCACCAACAATGCTCAATCGGGTTTTGTGCTATAAGTATTTTGTCCTTTTCAGGGCTGGCTTTTGACAACTAGGACTGCTGCTGTTTCCAGTGGACAACCTTCCAATCCAGGCAGGTCTGGTGAAAGTGTGATGGCTTCACCCAAAACCTTTTGGAGAGTTCTTTGCATGCTTAGAGTTGGCTGGTGTCTTCTTCCTCAGACTGGCTACCTGCACCCAGATGAGTTTTTCCAGTCTCCAGAGGTCATGGCAGGTAAAGTTGACATCTTATGTATGTGGTATGAAAAGGTTTTGTCTTTGGGAGCGGGGGGGGGGGGGGTCGGTGACGAGTTAAATTCTAGGGCCGCCACCACATGGCAGGTGAGCTGCTTTCCATTTCCTCCATTGTTCCAAACAGGCCACATATAGGCAGCCTGGTTTATAAAGAGCAACAAGAGCAATTCTGAGTCTGCTAAATTATTGATCTTCTGCAGTTGGTTCTGATTTTAATTAGATTCTTTATTTGTTTTTATTTTAGTGAGTCAAAGGCTTCAATTATTTTTAACTTTTCTAATCTTATGTTGCAAGTCACTGGGGTGGGGGGCAGGTTTCTAGCTGACAGGGCTCCAGCTGCTAACTGTGTTAACCTTTCCCCACTCCTCCTCAGGCAGCATATTGGACTTAAAGGTTTACCACCCCTGGGAATTCCTCCCCAAGTCTCCTTGCAGGACAGTAGTGTTTCCCTTGATCACATCTGGAGTTGCTTTCTGGGCCATCAAAGCCCTTCAGCACCTGGGCCTCTCGACCAGCTGCATCACCAGCTACACCCTCCTCGTCTCACCCCGCCTCCTCCTCACCATCTTCTCATTCATCCTTGACTACAGTGTTTACCAGCTGGCTCCTCTGTGGGGAGCGGATCCGTGGAACTCACTGGCTCTGCTTGCTGGCTCCTACGTCACACTTGTGTTTTACACGAGGACTTTTGCTAACACTGTGGAAGGACTTCTCTTTGCCTTGCTGCTTCTACTAGTGTCTTCAAAAGCAGCCAGCAAAACCTCGGCCTCAGCCTATCGGTGGCAGAATCCTCTAAATCACAGACTTATTGGGATGATCATAGTTGCTGGATTTTTTAACAGGCCAACGTTTCTGGCATTTGCTTTGGTGCCGTTGTTGCATTGGGTATGTGCAGGTGCTACATGCCAGCAAAGCGTTAGAAGAACAATACACCATGTTCTCTGTCTTGCCCCAAGTGCCGCCTTCACTGCTGTTTTCTTCATAGCTGCTGACACCTGGTATTTCACTTCTCCCCTGTCAGGAATTAGCCTGCATAGCTTTTATGAGGCCAGCCCACTGAGCATCCTTGCCAGGCTGCGCCAGAGTGTCGTTGTGACCCCCTTGAACTTCCTCACCTATAACCTCAACCCTGATAACCTTGCACAACACGGGACTCACCCACATCTTACACATTTTGCAGTTAACGGGGTCCTGCTTTTTGGGATCCTTCATGTAGAAGCTGTTAGCAATGGCATCAAGCTCCTGAAAGTGCACATCAGCCAATTTATGTGGTTGAAGGCCTTGAAGAGGAGCTCACATTCAGCTATCACATGCCCAGAAGGCAGACTGGCACTGCTGGCTTTCTATTTTATCCCTCTGGCACTTCTTTCTTTATTCAGCCATCAAGAACCTCGCTTCCTCATCCCTCTCATCTTGCCTCTGGTCCTTTTGGTCACGCAGCATACACAGGCCCAGCAGTGGAAATCCATCAACCTTGTGTTCAATCTCTTTGGTGCCCTTTTCTTTGGCTGCTTCCACCAGGGAGGCATAGTCCCTTGCCTCTTCCACTTGGAGCAGCTCACCCATTCCCCAGAGTCCCTGAGCCATCGCACACACTACACACTACTCTTTGCTCGGACCTACATGCCTCCCAGGTTTCTGCTTAATGTTAACAAGAGCAACACGCTGGTGGAGCTTGTCGACATGGCTGGGGCCGAGAAAGGCTTCCTTTGCCAGATCCTGGGATCCATAGTGAATGGTCCTGCCTGTGTCAATAGAGAACTGGGCAAGGAAATGACTTGCCAGGTGCTGGTTATCATCCCAGGCACCGTCAGAACCATAATAGAGCAATGTCCGTTACTGGTCAAGAAGGAGACAGTAATATTTCCACATCTGACGATGGAAGACCCACCACAAATGTCCTTTCTCCTTAGTGAAAAGTGGAGAAGCCAGTTAGGACTGCATATCCTGTATCTGGAGAGAAATAAAAAGAGCATCTAGCATCAAGGTGAGCTAAGCAAAGAAGCTAAAGAACATTTGGCGCACAAACATGCAGTCCACAACAACCCTAGTTATTCTCAACCCTATATAGAGCAGGTGCATTTTGTAGCTTCCATTTGCTGGCAGAAATCTCCCAATACACCTCACCCACCAAACACTGTGTCACAGTCCTGTGTTCCCCAAGCAACCCATTTCCTTTCTTCAACTTCCAAGTGCCCCAAATGCCATCCATCCCAGTTCCTGCTTCTCAGTTTCCAGCATCTTCTGTTCTGTTCCAGCCAAAAATCTAGCCATCTTGTCTCATAGCTGTGTGTCCCAGGGCCTCCGCCTGCCTCTGCCTTCTAGGGACCCCAGTGCGCCACTGACCACAGGCACTTTGGCTAGATGTGTGATTTTCTCTGAAATGCTACCAGGTCCATGTACAGGGCCAGCTAGAAAGACACATCTGTGGAGCTTCAATGCGTGAATGAGACATGGGTGTGGAGAGGAAAGGTCTGGATTAACTCTAGGCACCAGGGAACATTTTGGGACAAGCGGGATGGGCTTCACTTGAACCAGTGTGGAACCAGACTGCTGGCACTTAAAAGGTGGCAGAGCAATTTTTTGCAGGGAAAGCCAAAAGAAACTAAGGAGGATCTGGTTTGGAACATATCTCCTCCTCTCCTGTAATAAGGATGAAGGCGAGAAAAGATCCATGATGATTTAAATAGGGGAGGGGTAGAATGAGGCATTTAGAGTGCAGGGACACTGATAGCAATTCAGAGAGGCCAAAGCTCCTTGGGCTAAAATGCTCGCGCCCAAGACATTTGGAGGCAGGCGTGGAAATATGTGTTTATATGCTAATGTGAGAAACCTCCAAGCCAAGATGGGCCAGCTGACATGTTTACAGACAGCCTGGTGGAAACAGCCTGGTGTAATGGCAAGAACGAGCTAGACCTGGTGAATTGCTCTAGAATTGGCATCGAGACAAAAACTGCTACCAAGATGAGCAGCAGCATCCACCAACACACACTCTGTTTCTGGGCATGATTCAAGAAACTGATTTTGTTTGGGGCTTTAAAAGTCTGAGGTGTATCAGAGGATCTTGAAGGGCTGCCTACCCCTCTCGGAAGCTGCCAGTTCATTGATATCACCTTCAGAAACTCTGTTGCCACTTGAACCCGATACCTCTACCAGAGCCAATTGAGTGGGTGGCACCCGGGGACAAGGCCTTTCCTGGAGAGAAACCAGACTGTGGGACACTCTCGTCAGGAATATTTGCCTGTCACCTGTTCTTCTGACCTGAGTTTCATGAGCACCTCAATCTGTCATTATTGTTGTTTGCTTGTTTCTTTTGAAGAAATTGTTTTATAGTGTTGTTTATAAAAATGTGTTCTAAAATTGATTCTAAGCTGCCTTGAGAAAACTTTGTGCAAAGACCGGATAATAATTATAAACAATAATATAAATTAAGCTCAGTTTAAGAAAACTTTGACCAGGGCACTTGTGGCAACTGCCTTTGAAAGGTGCTCTTTGCATTTCGAAGCCAGAAAGAGGCCCTTGCAAAAAGTTTGCTTTATGCACCGCAGTTGCCACTGCCAAACTCCTCCTTTGTTAGTAAGGAACCAAAGGGCACATGATTGCATCAGTATTGATGGCATGGAACATTATCTGCTAGAAAATGAAAGTGTCCAAAATCAAGATACGCCTAAGACTGTACTGAGGTGGGGAGCTGCTATTTAGCACCCTCAAATCCTCCAGATGAAATGCCTTGGGTCAGTCTCTGCCACAGCAACCCTCGTGGCTTCCTTCTGGAGTGACACCGCCGCTCCCCCTGCCACAATGTGCAAACACTTCTGGCATCCTTTCTACCCATAACCCAGATGGCAATGTGAATTCTCCACTAGAAGACATAGAAATTGGCTGCCTCTACTGGCAGAAGCCACAAGAGCAGCAAATCCAGCCTCCAAGGAATGCATTGCCCACTGCTGTGCTGGCAGTGACAGCTGCAGAGTGCTTTAGATCTGCCCCCCCCCCCGGCAGCCACTGCCTTCTTCTCAGGTGTGGGGGAATTTCATGGTTTGCCTCAGGTGACAAAATGTATTGGGCCAGCCCTGGCAGTGGCTTTCCCTTGGTTTCTGGGCATAATTTTAAATGCTGGGTCTGACGATCGCAAAGATTTGAGCACTCTGGTGTAAGCCTCCCCTGGTCCTAAGCCCTTCATAAGTAAGCGGTCCTCTGAGGTTAGATTAGATACAAGTGGTTGTTCCCCTATTGTGGAATCTGTATTGGGAATTTTGATAGCTGTGTATATCTGTGTATTGCAAGGGGTTGGACTAGATAATCCTTGTGGGTCCTTTCCAAGCCTACGATTCTGTGATTCTGCTGTTATGATACTGTTGCCCGTTGTTGTGATTTAGGATAGTTTTGGTTTAATAATAATTTTAAATGCTGGTTTTTTAAAAAATGTAATTGCTTTTTTTTGTTTTGTAAACTACCCTGAAGGTGTTTTAGGACACGTGGTGGTAAAAACAAGCTCTACATACATTTACCATAGCCTTTGACACCTGCATTTTCAGAGCCCACCCTATTCCTGTGATTGTAACTGTCCTCAGTTTTGAGGTTTAGAGTGCTGTAGCCCACTGGTGAAGGATGGGTAATAAAATTAATAATAATAAATAATATCCTCACAAAGCATGCCCCTGGCTCTACTGCCTTTACCAACTGTGTAGCAGGCAGAAATTCAAGCCTTTTGCAGAATAGAAATACAATTATGGGGAAAGCTTCATCTATTCACGTTCTGTCTGTTTTATTACTTGTGTCACCACCAATTTATTTTTGGGTCCTCCACACCACCTGCAAGAAATCACATAATTTTGCATGACTCAAAGCATTTGCAATTATTATGCAAATCAGTGTCCTCTATTGCAAGTGGGTTAGAGGGCCCAATCTATCTAGTGTACTGGCCCCAGAAAAACCCTATTGGTGCCCCAGCAGTAGCCCATGTGGAGCTGTCCTCCTGACCATTGTTGCTGCAGCTTACCTGGATGGGCTGGCATGGGGAAGGGCAGTAGGGAGGCTGGACCTGTGAAAGTGTTTTACATTTCTTTTTGCTTTTAACTTGTTGCTATTTTATTGTTGGGTTTTGTGTGTTTATGTTGTAAAGCGCTGCGATACATTTTTATGATACACACACATATGTATATATATAATAAAATCAATGCCCCGAAGCCTGCCCCCAATTTGCTCCATTGGTGGCCCCCACAGGTTCATGCCAGTCCTATCCAGGTAGTAGGAGTGACACTGGTGTTCGGAGGGCAGCACTGCCCCCTCCAGGCTGCTGCTGCTGCTACATGCAAGGCTTCAGGAGGGAAGAAGTGGGGGAAAGAACGTATCCTTCCCTTCCTCAGAGCAATAGAGAGCCAGTGTGGTGTAGTGGTTACGAGCGATTGACTCGTAATCTGGGGAACCGGGTTCGTGGTTTTTAAAACTGAACTGTAATGATAAATATAAATAACATTAATAATAACAACCATAATAGGTGGAGGAATCACAGTTTATTGGTAGAGCACATGGTTTGTATGTTGTAAACAAAGAAACTTCCAGGATAAAATCTCCACCTTAGAGACCTGGTACAAAGTAGCTTTCTATTATGTTCAAAGTACTTCAGGTTGGAACTGGCAGTCAGCCCTCAACTGAAGCCTTTTAGGCTACATATATAGCCAAGCTTGTGAAGATTTCAAGAAGGTAAGGGTTTTTGTTGTTTTAAGAAAACTGCTTTTTCTTTTCCTTGTTCCAGGCTGGCTGGAGCAGCCCATAACAAAAGCATCCCTGGTGGCAATTGCAGCATTTTGTTTCAAGGCCCCCTATCCCACAGTTCTACTGCAAAACATGGTGACTTTGGCCTGATCATTAAGTCTGGATGGATGCACATACTGGGAGCTCCACTAGCTCTCATTCCATTTCCAGGCACAAGTCAAAGTCCTCCTGGTCTGTCTGCTCCTTCAATTATGCAGGGGAGGTTTTCCTCGCAGGGCTAAATAGGCAAAGGCAGTTCCAAACAGTACAACTTCCAAATCACAAGAAGAAAACAACCCATCTAGAAACAGGTTTGGCCTCTCCTGGATAGGTCCATAGCCTCAGAGCTGTTTCTGGATTTGGATGCCAAAGTGGCACCACACAGTTAGGGGGCTGGTGTGCCAACTGTGCCACAAACTGGGGAATGCAGAGCTGGCTATTACATTGGGACAGCAGATGCAGTTTGCACAAAATTTACAGCTTAAGATGCTGACAAAAACCAGGCATTGGGAGGGAACATGTTACTCCAGAGCAAAAGCAACTGCACTGACTTCCTCATTCTTTGAGCCCAATTCAAGATGCTGCATTTTACATTAAAGATCAGACTTTAGCAATGACCTACATTTCTTTTTTACGGGTGTTTTTAAACACAGCATTGCCACTGTCTTAACTGCTTTTATTTCTTGCTCTGCAATTCTGTTCAGTTTTGCAATTGTTTTATTGTATTTTATGTTTTTTAAGTTGTGAGCCATCTCAAACTTTTCTAAGGAAACACAACACTGTTGTGTGGAGCCGTCTTTGGGTTTGGTTCAGAAGCACCAGCTGATGGGAGAACGCAGCGACCGGACTGCAGTGGTGGCGGTGGGCATCTGGCCATTGTTCAAACAGCTGCACTGGCTGTCCATTTACTACTGAGTCAGGTTCAAGGTCCTTGCATTGCTTGACAAAGCCCCAAACAACTTGGGTCCAGGATACCCCATCATACCCCAGTTCAATCACAGAGGTCATCTGCAGAACCATCGTTGGTCATTCCCTGAGTTGGTGAGGCTCGTCTGACAAGGAGTCGCGCCTTTGGTGTCATTGGCCCAGTCCTGTGGAACTCCCTGCTACAGGAAGGCGAAGCGGCTGCTGGAACAGGAGCGGGACCAGAGGGCGGGGCCTGCTTCTGCCGCCAAGCAGAGCCGCAGGAGAATCTCGGGGGGACTCAACTGCTCCTGCCCCCCCCCCCAAGTTTTGCAATGGGCGGAGGCGGCTCCAGGTCCCCCTGCGGGGAGGCTGTCCGGGGAGGGAGCGGGGCGGGGGGTGCTGCGTCTCTGGAGGGCTCGGCCTGCGACTTCAGCTCAGCGCAGGGACCTCGCCAGCCTCAGTTTCCACAGCCGTAAAACGGGGTCGGGGCCAAGCCTCCATCCGGCCGCTGCCATGGCGACCGCCGCCTCCCTCCCCCGCGCGCAAGACAAACGCGGAGCGGGCGGGGCAAAGCGGGCCGCCCCCTTTATTCGCCGCTTGCTCCTCCAGGGGGCGCTGGCAGCCTCGCCCATTGGCCGGCAGGGGACGCGGCGGGCCCGAGTCCGCTATTGGCCGCCTCAGCGTCCGTCTTGGGCTCCGTCCTTCCTGAATGGCCTTCTTCAGGGATCCCGCCCCTTGTCCTTTCCGCGACCCTCATTGGACCAGCCGCTGGCCTTGGCCTCCTCCTTCAGCTCGCGCAGGAAAGTGTCGCGCAGGCGCAGTCCGCGCGTCAGGGCCGCGGCCGTGAGGCGCGCCGCCGCCCGGATAGGCCTCGCCTCCGCCAGCCGCTCCAGGAGCCGGTGGTCGTTCAGCAGGGCGAGCAGCAGCCGGCGCAGGACCATCCTCGCCGCGAAAGGCAGGCGGCCTCCGCCGACCGAAGACTCCAGGCGGGAGAAGGAGCCGCTTCGCGAGCGGCGAGTGGGCGGAGCAGGCGCCGGGCAGGTCACGTGCTGGCCTGGCGTCGGGATTGGCCGGGGGAGCTGAAGGCCGCGCGTGCGCCCTGACTGGCGTGACTTGGTCCGCCTGACCATAGAGTAGCGGGTCCTGTGGGCGGGAGTGAACGCAGCTTCCGGGCCTTTGGCTAAAGGGCAGCTAGAAGTCAAGACGAACCTAGAGAGCATCTTAAAAAGCAGAGACATCACCTTGCCACCGTATAGTAAAAGCTCTGGTTTTTAGTTAGGAGAACTAAAATCTCCTTGTCATGGAAATGCAGTTTCTCCTAGGTAGGATTTTAGTTGTCTGAAATATACTGTCAAGACCAGAGATAAGCAGTAAGGCACCTAAGAGGTATCACTTTATTGATTGAATTAATTCTACAGGAGCAGGTCAGTACCGGTAACTCCAGGTCAAAACCCAAAGGCCCCAGGCCTCGAACATATGCATTGCCAACCCTTTTATACAATTTTGTAACTTGTAAAAATTACCAAATGTGTCAAAGCAATGAAACTAATGCGTGCACATCAGTTTTATCTCTGTTAATAGCAATATCCTTTATTGCTGTTTATATCTCTTTATCTTATTGATACATTAGCCTCTGCCATGTCTTTACCCTCTGAAGGTTGTGGATTCTCCTTCATTGGAGGTCTTTAAGCAGAGGTTGGATGGCCATCTGTCATGGAGATTCATTTAGTTGAGATTCCTGCATTCTTCTAATTTTGAAGAAAAATGTAGCCAATCCACCTCACATTTTTTAAATGGAATGGTTCAGCTCAACCAGCAATTTTTTAAGGAAACTTGTGGAGTATTTATTGTAAATCGAGCCTTTCACTGCAACATGTCTACTCAGAAGTAAGCCCCACTGAACTCAATAGAGCTTACTCCCAGGTCATTGCGTAAAGGCTTGCAGTATTTTACCAGAATCCTAAGCATTTTTGACCCTGGTGAAATAAAGCCTAGTTTTGCCCCTGCAAGCAGCATATTGATACAAATGAAGAATATCATTGCAGACCTCCTGCAAACTTGCCCCCTCCCAGGCCTTGCAGAGAGGAAGAGAGGGAGGAACCTTGGCTCCCTGACTTAGTTCTCTCCTACATGGGAAGGGCAAGAGATCCATGCATCCTCCCCCTGCAGCCCTGGGACTCCCCTTCTCCCCAGTACACCTCTGGCAGAATGATAGAATCATAGAATTGTAAAGTTGCAAGGGACCCATGACAGATGACCAATGTTTAAAAACCTTCAATGAAAGAGAGTCCACATTCTCCTGAGGGAGAGTGTTCCACTGTCAAATAGCTCTTGCTATCAGAAAGTTATTCCTGAATAAAGAGAAGATTCATCAGGTACTTGCAGAGGGGAGAGACAAAAGCCACCCCTTCCCCTTTCAGGAAGAGATTTGGGAGTGTGAAGAGAATGATGGGAAAGAGGGAATGGATGGGGCAGTTGTTTAATTTTTAACTGTTTAAATGTCACTCTTGGAGTTGGGACCCAAAGGCCCTCCTGTTGGGGAAAGAAATAATGGAGAAAAGCTACTTTCTCTTGTGACTTCTGTGCATGAGGAAATCCTGAGAGAGGCATAGGAGGCGGTGCACTTGCATCCTCTGAGGATGCCAAAGCTGGGGGCTTCTGATTTCAATGAACTGCTTGTGGCCTTCAACCAAAGGCTTGTGAGCCCCTTGCTGGGCTCCTGTCCTGAGCTGCTATAGACCCTTTCCCAAGCTCTCCACCATGGTCTGCTACTCTGTGTGCAAAAACTGCAGGGTTTGGTCCCGGTTACAGAAGTGTTGTAGCACCCTGCTTGTGGTTAACGCTTAGCTGGAATGAAATATTCAACGCAGCAATAGAGAAATTAAAATAATAATTTATTTGTCAGACAAATAAATGATAGGCACAGTGGTATATGGTTACCAAAGCTCTGCACACTCCAGCCCTGATGGCCAGCACTTATATTTGGGGTAGAAGTGGAAGGATCATTAGGCGCAAGTGATCATGCTCTTCTGAAGTTTACTATACAGCGGAAAGGAGCAGCCAAGCATACTAGGACTCAATTTCTTGACTTTAAGAAAGCTGACTTCATAAAACTTAGGGAAGTGCTGGGTGAGATCCCATGGACAGTAATACTAAAAGGAAAGGGAGTATAGCATCTAGATCAAGGGAAGTTATAGTGCCACTGTATTCTGCTCTGGTCAGACCTCACCTGGAGTACTGTGTCCAGTTCTGGGCACCACAGTTCAAGAAGGACACTGACAAACTGGAACGTGTCCAGAGGAGGGCAACCAAAATGGTCAAAGGCCTGGAAATGATGCCTTATGAGGAACGGCTAAGGGAGCTGGGCATGTTTAGCCTGGAGAAGAGGAGGTTAAGGGGTGATATGATATCAAATATATAAAAGGATGTCACATAGAGGAGGGAGAAAGGTTGTTTTCTGCTGCTCCAGAGAAGCGGACACGGAGCAATGGATCCAAACTACAAGAAAGAAGATTCCACCTAAACATTAGGAAGAACTTCCTGACAGTAAGAGCTGTTTGACAGTGGAATTTGCTGCCAAGGAGTGTGGTGGAGTCTCCTTCTTTGGAGGTCTTTAAGCAGAGGCTTGACAACCACATGTCAGGAGTGCTCTGATGGTGTTTCCTGCTTGGCAGGGGGTTGGACTCGATGGCCCTTGTGGTCTCTTCCAACTCTATGATTCTATGATTCTATGATTCTATGACTTTATCACTACCCTAAGGAGTTGGCTTCTGCCAACCTAGCAGTTCGAAAGCACGTCAAAGTTCAAGTAGATAAATAGGTGCCGCTCCGGCAGGAAGGTAAACGGCGTTTCCGTGTGCTGCTCTGGTTCGCCAGAAGCGGCTTAGTCATGCTGGCCACATGACCTGGAAGCTGTACGCCGGCTCCCTTGGCCAATAAAGTGAGATTAGTGCCGCAACCCCAGAGTCGGTCACAACTGCACCTAATGGTCAGGGGTCCCTTTACCTTTACGTAAGGAGCCTCAAAATGGCGTACAATCTCCTTTCCCTCCCCCCCCCCACAGCAAATTTTCTGTGAGGTGAGTGAGGCTGAGAGACTTCAAAGAAGTGTGACTAGCCCAAGGTCACCCAGCAGCTGCATGTGGAGGAGCGGAGACGCGAACCCAGTTCACCAGATTACTAGTCCACCACTCTTAACCACTACACCACACTGGCTCTCAGTCTTTTATATGGAAGATGCCTGATGCATATGGGGGCCTGGAAAACCTTGCCTGTAGCATTCCCAAATGTCAGCTTAATAACTGAGAGAGGAAAGTCCCTGAAACATACCAGAACTGCTTTGTTATCTTTCCACAAAATAAATACATCTATATATCACCTGTTGGTTGGACGCCACCCACAATCTCCGCTGAGGTTTGGCAAGAGTCCAGGGGAGTCCCAGGCACTTACCCAGGGTCTGTGTTCCCTTGAGAATGAAGGCATGGAGGAGGCTGTTGTAGCTTTAAGAAATATGATATATTGACATATCTACACCTGAATTTGGATGGAAGGAGTCCAGATCTAACAACATGGTCATCCAAGAGGGGTTTGTTCCCCACAGCAGTGCAGCAGTGGAGTCCAAGGCATCTCTCCCAGCCTCTCTTCAGCCATCCTGCCAAAATGGTTTTCTCCTTTGTTCTCAGCCCCCAACTCTACATATGACATCATGCTCTGCTACCCCAGTAGCCTTCCAAATCTCCTGTCTCTGTTTGTACATCTGGGCAGGGGGGAAGTGTTATGTACTGAAGTTCTCACCCTGGGCCAGCAGGGGGATACTGTAGATAGTTATGCAAATGAAGGATCGAAAGTGACATTTAGTGATTGGATAGTTTTGTATACAAATGAAGGATGGAAAAGTGACGTTCCGTGATTGGATAGTTTTAGAACGTTGCAACAGTTATAATTGTTCTGTAGCTCTATATAAGCAGGCTGACTGAGCTCCTCAGTTCAGTTCTGTTCCAGCTTACAAAATAAAGAGCTGCTTTGGAGAAATCGCTGTGTCGTCTGCTATGTCAACCCACAACTTTAAAAAAAAAAAAAAAAATTATTAACAGGCCAATCACATCACATTATTCAAATCACATTAGTTCCAAATTATACAGTCAAATTTTAAATTTTGTTGAGGGTACCCATACATCAAGCTCCGCACGAGTCCAAAATTCCGGAGAACTCCAGGCATCACTTATTTTACTGCTTTAATTAGACAGTTCCATCCAGTTCGATCCGGATAGTCCTTTATTACTTTCTTTCTCTTCTTGTTGTTATCATATATTCCTTTCTTTGCGATCTCTGATGATTTTCACAAACAGGTTGAAAAACTGGCATTTCTGTGTGGGTTTGTGCTCTTCAAAGACCATATAGTTCAGGGACAGCCTCTGTTCAACGCTTCCATAAACAAAGTTAATCTTCAGTGTGTCCTTTATTTTTTCTCAGGCTAGCCCAATAAATAAAATAAATCCGGGGGCTCTGTCAGGTCGGACTTGCATTCCAACATTCCTTCTCTTTCGAACGATCCTGATTCTCTTCCCCCTGTTCTTCTTTCTCCGGCAAGCCTGTCTTGGCGAGACGCCATTTTTTAACTGCGTCATAAAAATTTTCCTCTTTCTCACCATTCAAATCTTCCCTCCTATTGTAATCCATCCCACACAGTTCTTAAAATCCTGCTTATGATTATTAAAACACAACAATCTTATTTCTTTCTGGGGTGGAGGGTTATTAATATCACATCATGCAAAGAAAAAAAGAGTTTTTTCCTCCACCCCCCCCCCTTCGTTCCAAACAAACATTCTCCTAGTGGTGATTCATCAAAAGATTTACTTATCCATCCGTCACTCCCGGTCACAGAGATCCATTAATCAGCAGTCTTATCGTCGAGCTTTACTTGATATATGTGCTTCAGCTTCCTTTCCAATCGTATGTTTCCAATTATAATTCCGAGCTGAAGCAACCAGCACGCGCTAATTGGAATCGGCGTCAGGAAGATCTGACTTCACCGAGGGCTCGTGCCAAGTGTTCAGCACCCCCATCTCTCGGATCAGGGGGTGCATTGTGAACACCGCTGGCAAGACAGTGCCCCCCCACTGTCCGGGGGGGGGGCGGGAAGGCTGCATACTTCCCATAGCAGCCCCTTAATTACCTCGTGTGGGTCAGAGAGATGTTATTGTCGGCCATCTTCCAACGCGCCACCTGGTGGCCCCCGTCAACCCACAACTTAACAGGAAGGACAGTTCTCTTGCATTACCAATGGCCCTCAGTGACCCTGCATTGCTTCTTAGTAGCCCTAGCATAGCCAGGTTGTTTTCCATAAGCTTGCCCATAATTCGTCTGCCGTTTGTATTTTCCCTTCATATTCCAAATCAATGCTTTAGTTGAGATTCCTGCATTGCAAGGGCAAGGACAATGACCCTATGAATCAAAACCCTATCATTGATTCTATGATTCTATTCTATGATTTATTATTTTCTTGGGGTTGGGGGGGGGTTTCCCCTCTCAAATTCATAGAATACCTATATTGCCGCTAGAATAAGTTGTTCAAGCACATGTCAGCAGGATTGCTGCTCTGGAGGGACAGGCTCATCTTGGACTTCCTTGAGTGGGAATTGACCTCCTGAGGGTGACATGAACATGTTCCACATCAACAACACCTGGAAGAGCTACCCAAAGGTAGATGTTAGTCTATGTCCCACCGTCTCCGCCCTGGCCCACCACCTAATGATACCAGCTGCTGCAGCATCTAGCTAGGCTGGCTAAGCAATGGACATTATGTTTATTTCAATGAACTGAATAGAGTGAAAGATTATGAGTCATGGGGGCATGGAGAGTGTGTGTATTAACAGCGCTTGGTTTATTTTTTTAGTTGCTAATACTGTTTTATAGATTATAAATGCTTTGTTAATCATATAATATGACTTTTGCTGTAATTGCAATGTTTAGCATATTTTTGTTGCCGCTTTGTTTATACACTGGTACCTCGGGTTACAAACACTTTGGGTTACAAACTCCGCTAACCCGGAAGTAGTACCTTGGGTTGAGAACTTTGCCCCAGAATGAGAACTGAAATTGCGTGCCAGCGGCTGGCAGCAGCGGGAGGCCTCATTAGCGAAAGTGCGCCTCAGGTACCACTGTAGTATTTTCTAGGCTGTAATTGTTTTTACTGATGATTTGTCAGGCTGAAAGAGCTGCTCAATGCCCCCATGCTGGGTCTGAATAGAAAATGCTCTGAAAACCTGGGGAACCTGCAGCCCAGACCTCCTACAAACCCAAAGGAGCAGCAATCTTATCTCCTTCAGAAATGTTACTAAAAATAGCCTAACTGCATGGACAAAAGTCAATGTGAAAGCTGTGCAAACATTCTTTCTTATCTTCTCTCCATTCTGGGAGATTAGACAACTTCCAGGTGCACACAGGACTCCGCATTCTCAGTGAGGCCAGCTTGAGAGAAGAGAACATGCTGTGGCTGGGTTGCAGTTTACTGCTGGCGGCTCTTGCAGGTACAATCCCCCCCCCCCAAAAAAAAAAATCTGGACAATTTATCTGCCCAAGAATAGTCACGAAATGTTGGGTGAGGATGAACAAAACTGCAGTACAGAAGCTGGAATGCAAATCCACGGCCATAAATCCAGAAGAGGGCTAAGATTTCAGTGTGCAAGTAGAGGTGTCCTGGCAACAGAGGAGGGGAAGGAGAACCAGGCAGTTAAGCCAGGAAACAGAAATGCAGGAGGGCTATCTCCATTGTCAGTCATACTCAGATTTAACCCACTGATATTAATGGACATGCCTAACTTAAGTCCACTGATTTCAGTGGGACTACTCTGAGTATTACTTAGTTGGATACAACCCAAAAACCCATTCTCTACACTGACCATTCAGACTATTCACCCAGTCTCACTTTATTAAAAAAGCTCAATGGTGTTAGACTTACCATAGCAGCATTTGGTCAATATGTGCTGTCCATCACTGAATTTGTTCTGTAACAGTGTGTGAAACTGACATATCCCTAAGCAACTTGGTCCCAAGGTACCTTGAGACCCCAAAGTACTTACTTTCCAACGTGACCACCAAGATCTGTTGATGGGGCACTTCTGCTGGACTTCTCGCCCCAATAAACCCTGAGGTTTAGCTGGACATCATTAGGGATTGAGCCTTTGGTGTGGCAGCCACTGCCCTGTGGAACTCCCTGCCACCAAGAGCCATCCCTCCCTTCAGACATCTTTTGAAAACTTTAATGTTTAGAGAAGCCTTTGTAACATGAATCTTATTTCATAGTATTGTAGAGTTGGAAGGGACCCCTAGGGTCATCTAATTCAATCCCCTGCAATGCAGGAATCTCAACTCTGTTAACTAATTAGTATTTATTGGCATTTTAATGATGTTTTCATGCTGATTTTATTCTCATATATAATAATACACTTATACAGTACATATATATGTGCAGGTTGTAGGAAAATAAATTAACAGCTCATATCAGAATAATCAAAAGCAGTCAATTATTTGGGCTGATTTTACAAAGAGGAAATGTCACTATTACATGGGGCAAACCAGCAGTGTACTATATAGTTACTTGTTATAGTTACTGTTTTGGAATAGTCTACAATAATACATTATGATCTTTCCTGTGGTTTAAAACTGTGGCTTTTATTTTAGCAGTATGAGTGATGGTATGTAGAACTCTGGCAGAAATTAATCAGGAACAGTTGCCAGCCACACTTACTTGCAATATGAGACCAATAATTCTAAGGATTCCTATGCAGGGAGATGGAGGTGGAAAGCAGGATATGGTGGCAAAAAGTTGAGCCTTTGTTTACTAGCAGGAAGAGATTGCATGCAGTGCCCTCATCTAGCCACCGTAGTCTGGCTGACAGATGTCATGGGATAGGCTGGGTACCATTTCCTGAGTTCACGAGGCCACATTGCATTTTAGCATGTTCCTAACCATTGAAAAAGTCTTGATTTTTTCCTCTACCAATTATATATTGAGCTGTTGCAGCTGCTGAGAAGTTGGTTGGTAGTGCCAAGTGCCAACAAGATTCTGTGCCATGGGAAGTCTCCCTCCAGTCAGTGCACCATGTCTGCAGTGGGGCCCTCATCAGCCAAGAATGGGTGTTGTCCTCAGCTCAGTGCAGCAGGAGGTGGGTATAAGCCTGCTTCACCCTTTGCACACAATCTGTCTCCCACAGGGAATAAAGTCCATTCTCTGCTGTTGGCTGCTCTGTTCTCATTTGAAATAGGAGGGCAACTTGTGCATTTGACAGCCTGCCTACAAGAATCCTTGAGGGTGAGCAAGGAATCTTTCAACCCAGGCTGAGGCAGAAAAACTCTAGGGAGAACACTATTGACCCACCTGCTCTTCTTCCAGCAGCCCAGACCACATGGAGGTCTGGCTTGGCCTACAAGTCCCTGAGACTCCTCCTAAGGAGAAGCAACAGGTCATTGCTGCTGCCAAGTTGGTCCCTCATAAGCAGTTCAACAACTACACACTGGACTATGACATCATGCTCATCAAGCTTGCACAACCAGCTGTCCTGGGTGAGCTAGTGCAGCCCATCAGTTTGCCCAGCCAATGTGCCATAGCTGAGACCCGGTGCCTGGCTTCAGAATGGATCAGCAGCAACTGTGAGTACAGAGAGGGTGGTGCTGAGAGACTAACCAGGACCAGCAACAACTGTGACAGACTGGAGCAGGGGGCTGCTGGAAGATGCCCCTCTTCGTGGCCTTGAGGGATTATGGTGGGGAAACGCAAGGGGGCACTGAAGTTCCTTAGTGATGCATGGGATAAATGACACCATGCAAAAAAGGGAAGGGTTGATGAACGGCAAATGGTGGGAGGGAGGCACCAATAATTCATTGTACTATGATAGATTCATGGCAGGTGGCAGTGCCCCCTTGAAGCAGAAAGAGCTCAAGGAGAGAGGGGTGAGGCCTGAGCATAAGAGTCTCCCTCCTGCCTTGCCCCAGGCAGCGGCTCAGGATCAACATATTTTGGGCTTACAGCTGATGGAACAGACAACCTTCTGCAGTGCTCCTACCTTCCAGTCACATCTGATGCCACGTGCAACAATGTCTACCCAGGACGGTTCACTGACAGGATGCTTTGTGCTGGACAGCTGGACAGCAGCCAAGATGCCTGCAAGGTGAGGCATCACGGGGAAGTCCAGTGATGGGGGGGGGGGGAGCAGACTAGCAGAGGCATACCTTGACTCCCTTCTGATCTTGGCCAGAAGCTGTATCAGTACATCTGAAGCTGGGAGAGACCTTGGACCAGAAACTCTAAAGGTTTGCTTTTTGTCACCTTTCATGCTCTGCCTGTGATTTCCTCCATGACCATCAGGACTGCTCTTCTTCCTCTCTCCCTCCCTCTCTTCCTGCAACTCTCACCTGCTGTCTCTATTTCTTCTATCCAAGCGCCACTTGGCGCTCCACTCACAGTTCCAATAGCACCACTGGCCAACCTGGGAGATGGTCCTGCAGGGCTGATGAGATGGGTGCCTAGAGGAGCCTGCATGCCTTGCCTGGCCTCCCAGATGGGCATGTGTGCTCCTAGCCACTCCAAGCCATGGGTGAGAGGTGTGGTTTTGGTGGCCCCCTGCGCCTACACTTTTGGGTGGGAGGTAAGGTCATATAGGTGTCCCTGATTTTGAGTTCAGTAACATGGTCTAATTATGTGCATCCATACACACCATAGATGAATGCTTCCCTTCAGACTAGAGCTGTCTCCAACCAATTCACTCACAAGCACAAGCATGCTCCGTAGGCAGGCTAGTAGCTACTGGCCAGACATTAACCAGAACTAAACAACAAAGCATAATATATTTGAAAAGTACAATAAAAAGGCACGTGCCAAATCCTCCCCATATCAAAGTTAAATAGCATTTATGTCATTCCCGCATTCTTGAGAGGGGCAGAGGGGCTGTAAGCGCAAGCGTACACCCACCCCAACAGGGGAAGGGAAATTCTCCAGCTGCAAGAGCCAACTTCTTGGGACCACTCAGGAGGTACTTGTGGCTGGGGAAAGCCTCACACAGCTCCCTCTCTACTGCTGCAGGCAGTGCTCCAGGGCCTGAGAGTTCAAATAACGACAGTGAGAAATTGCCATGATTTGATCCTGTCCCCTGGAGAGTCCCAAAGCTGTTGTCTATGTCTTAGGGAGATGTGGGCAGCCCCCTGGTGTGTGAAGAAGCCCTCCAAGGACTGCTGTCCTGGAAGAAAAGCTGCAGTGAAGAGAACCGGCTGGGGCTGTACACCAAGGTCTGCATCTTTGAAGACTGGATCCACTACACAATTGCCAACAACTGAAGAGCAATAAAGCCAGATTGAGCTCTGACCTGGTATCTTGCTGCGGTGGGTGTGTGCCACCCTGGGCGTCACCACTGAGGAGGGTGACAAAATGCTGGGCGGCACTCACCATGGGGCCTGCAGCATGCCCAAGCCACCAGTGGTCAGGACCTCATTAGCAGGACCAGTGGTCAGGGATGATGGGCCTTGTATTCCCACAACATTGGGTGACCCAAGGTGGAGAAAGGCTGCTCTGCACTGACTGGCAACCACTCTCTATCTCACACGAGGAGGGATACCTGGGTGCATTGGGTTCGCTGATGCATTTGGTGCAGACGTTTCCCCTGCGCAAGTTGCTCTCTCTGTGGTCTTTGTGGTCTTTAAGAACAGGCGAAAAAGTCCACAGCCAGTCCTTTGGCAAACACATACGGCAGAAGTGAAACCAATTGAATCATCTGAAGCAAACTTAACAGTAATATAAGGCTATGGCTATATGCACACTAACTTGAAATGAATTTTGTAAAGATCAGTGTGACATTTTGGAACCTGGGTGAAACTATCCTGAAATGGGCAAGTCAGCATAGAGGTCTCTCTTTTTTTTTGGTCTTTTCTCTTTACATGGAATGGCTGCAGGTCTGTCCTGCACATTTTTCTGGAAGCAAGTCCCAAATTTATGGGTTCAGGGAAAGGCCCAAAGAAAAAATCTATGCCAATCCAGGCTATTTGCCGCAGAAAGGCCTTCATTTGGCACCAACACCCAAGCTAAACACTCTGTCAGTTTGCCTCAGATTCTAGAGAATTGTAGGCTTCAGAGATCCCCAAGGGTCATCCAGCCCACCCCCTGCAATGCAGGAAGTACACTTTGATTGCAGCTGACACTCACTCACTGTTGCTCATGAGCACCAGAAGCAGGTGTTGTCCCCTTCCAACGAAAACCCAATCTGTTTTTGGAGATTTGCACACACCTCCTCAGGTTGGGCAGGTGGCCATGTTTCCATTTCACTATTTCATGAAAAGTATGTGTTGCTTGATTGTAGAACAAAAACGCTCAAAGCAGTTTACAAAACCAGCAAAAGCACAGGCAAGCGCAGCAAAATCCTTGGCAGTGAGCATGGGGGGGGGGCAGGGGGCAATGTGGGATTTTCACTTGAGTAAATGCAGGACAGGATGCCAGTATGGCTGAGAAGCATAGCTCTTGCAGGGGGGCCTTCATGGACAGATGCAACCTAGCAGGGAATGGGCTAGGCTGGGGAGGGGGTGAGCGAAGACCAGAAGCTTAACGCTGTGATGCAGCAGCAGAAGCAGCAGCAAAAAAGGCGAATGCTCTTCTCGGCTGCCTCCACAGAAGTCTAGTGTGCAGATCCAGGGCCCAAATCCTGAAGAGTCAGTGTTCAAGTTCAGAGGCAAGAGCATTTATGTTGCAGGCAAATCCTCACTGGTATCTGCAAGGAGGGCTGGGAGAGACCCCCACCATGCCACCTGAAGCCCTGGAGAGCAGCAGCCAGTCAGTGTGGCATAGTGGTAAGAGCAGTGTTTCTCAAACTTGGGTCCAGACAACAGCTGGGAAGAAACAGTGGATCAGAATGTCAGTCTAGGGCCCGGGAGGCCGGGGTTCAAATTCCCATCTGGCCATGAAGCTCACTGGGTGACCTCGGGCCTGTCACTCACTCTCAGCCTGACCTCCCTCGCAGGGCTTTTGTGAAGACAGAATGAGCAGGAGTGGCAGAGCCTAGGAAAAGGGACGGTCTTTAGCCTGGGGGCTGATGCCGTAGCTGGTGAAGGCATACTGGCAATGCAGCAGCCCCAGGTGGGTGATCAGGAGCCGGCAGTAAGCGGTGAAGGTTGAGGTGAGGAAATGCCAGTAGAAAGCTCGGTCCAGAAACCAGATCTCAGAATGCAGGGTGACAACTGGAAGAGAGAAGAGAGACCGCAGGATGAGAAGAACAGACCACCCCACCTTTCAAAGGGGTCTAGGGATGACGAACTGGGCCTCGGTGCTTTCTACAAAGGATAAAGGCGTTTCCAAGGGAAATTCATCCTCTGAGGCCCTTCTTCGGGTGCCTCCTCCCCGAGAGGAGGGTGGCTACACAAGAACAGGCCTTTTCTGCAGTGGCTCCCTGTTTGTGGAAGGCTCTCTCCAGGGAGGTTCGTCTGGCACCTTCGCGACCTATCTGTAGGCGTCAGGCGAAAATGTTCCTCTTCAACCCAGCCTTTGGCTGATTGACATCTGACAGCTTTCTAAATGTGTTGTGTGGGGAGATGCCTGTTTTTCTTCTTTTTATTATGCATTTTGTGTTTTTTATATTGCAGTTTTAGGTGGTAAACCGCCCTGAGATTTGTGGATGAAGATAATAATAATAATAATAATGGGGAAAGATGAAAGCCAGGCATAGCTTGCTTCAGGAAGACTTCATCACAGGCCATAACAGAGAACAGCCTTTGTCAACCTGGTGCCCTCCAGATGTTTTGGACTATCCGTCCAAAGCCCATCAGTCTCAACCAGCACAACTGTATGGTGCGAGGAACAGTAGTCCCGCCCTATTCCGTGACAGGGACTCAGAGAAATAAGAGGGGCTGAAGAGCTATAGGGAGTGGGGAATGGGGCAATCCGTCGTCCAGGAATGGCCCTACTGCAGCTAGCGAACCAGACAAAGCTGGTAAAAGGCACTGCTAGCTCCCTGACACTTTCCATTAGCTCTTGCTAACATTGGATGAATTTGCAAGTCACAAGAAATAGTTGATGCAAATGAGCCGCAGTTTCTCTCTGGCGCGCATTCTTCCCCCACCACCTTTCCTCCCCCGATTTTTCCTTTTGGTTTTCCCTTGGCAACGCTTTCCTGTTTTGTGGGGGCAGTGGGGCCTCTTGCAGTAGGACCCCCTCCTAAAGTGGCTCTCTGCTATCAGCCTAGCTTCCTTCCGGGCTTGGGACTCTCCGCAGCCAGTTATTTCCTCCCAGCCTAACCTGCCTGCAGGGTCGTTGTGATGACAAAATGTGGGAGAAGTTAATGACGTGCCCCATCTTGGGCTCCTCAGAGCAAAGGTGGGATATCAATGTAATGAACAAAAATGCTCCAGGGCTACTTTTTTATTGCATTTTTATCCCACCTTTTCCTCCAAGGAGCCCAAGGTGGTTCTCTCCCTCCTCATTCAATCCCCACAACAGCCCTGTGAGGTAGACCAGGCTGACAGGCACTGACTGACCCCTCACCCCATGGCCGTGGGGATTCAAACTCTGGTCTCCCAAGGGCAAATTGTACAGGGAATGCGTACAATGGAATTTTATGAAAGCAAAACAGTACAGTTTAATGATTTTAAAAGGTGATCAAAATCCATATAAGAGACTGTCCTCAAACAGTACTATTTACATGGACACCCTAAAAGCTGAGTAGAGAGTCTCTCTGAACAGAAGGCTGTTGTGTACCCCAATATTATCTATAAATATAGAAAAGTCTTGGAAAACTGCTTATAATGAGTACTATTTTAGGAAGACTAAGGACAGATCGTGAAGTTGAGGCTCCAAGACTATGGCCACCTCCTGAGAAGAGAAAACTCCCTGGAAAAGACCCTGATGTTGGGGAAGATGGAGGGCACAAGGAGAAGAGGACGACAGAGGATGAGATGGTGGGACAGTGTTCTTGAAGCTGCCAGCATGAGTTTGACCAAACTGCGGGAGGCAGTGGGAGGCAGGAGTGCCTGGCGTGCTCTGGTCCAGGGGGTCACAAAGAGGCGGACACCACTAAACAACAACAACAGCAGCAAACTAGCAGCTGGAACCTTGTCAGGAGATAGGAGGCAGATATTATCTTGGAAGGCAAGATCTTGCTAATGAAGGGGAGTTAAAATAGCTCAAGGAAGACACAGGGAACAAGAGAATGAATGCCTTAAAAAGAAGCTTGTAAGATTTAAGATTGCTCGGAAGAGACCAAAAGGACAGAATGTACCCCCAAAGCTAATAGGGAGACCCCAACACTGAAAGAAGAGAACAGTAAGTGACTGCTCTTTAGGAAATCCTTGCAACCTAGGTCACATTCACCCAGGAAGTGAGAAAACTGGCCAACTCTGGAGAATGGAAGACTCTTTGAAGATAAGAAAGTGGCGTTGTAGAATTCCATCCTGTGTCATAAATGATGTCAGAGCAGCAGTTTTCATTGCCCCTACATCATGAGGGGCTTGCCTTTCGAAATGGGTCCAAGGTCTGGCCTGAAGTGCATACATCGCTTCAGTCTCTCGAGATTGGAGACTAGTTGCAACTAATCAAGGACGACTTTCCCTCAAATCCTTGGTCATTTGATTGGCTAAGAAACTCTTGCTTCAATTCCATCTTCCCCCAGACCTCTGGGAGATTGGCAGCCGATGGAAGCTGTCGCGCAGTGGTTGTCGTGCAGCGGTGAATTAATCAAGGCAGAGTCTTCTTTAGAAACAGAATGAGACTTGACTTGAGAAAATAAACTTGCTCCTAAACAGCACAGCCAAAGAGCATACACAGAGTGCTCAGAGCGGCTCCTTACAGATTAACTGCGGTCCTGGAGCCACTCTGCCTTAGTTTACACAGCAGCAGCAGCAGCCCAATTCCACAGACTCCTCCTGGCTGAGACACCCTCAGGCCCACAGAGCACCTGGCGACTATTTCAAGCGATGTTTAAAACAGAAATTTGAATGTTGTTTTTCTCCTGTCCTTGTTTATCTCCTGTCTGGCAGGTTACTTGATTGGATTGCCTGGGGAGCCTGGACAGTCTTTCGTAATGATAAATACTTAGTTCCTGGGTTGGTCACAGGCTCACCCTATTCAAACACAGACATACCCTTACAGACAGGATTTGTGAAGGAAAAGACAATGGGGAGGCTTTTCCATTTCCCTTTGACCTTGCAGAGAAAACATTTGGTCAGTTTGGGGCAGTTTGGGAATCAAAATGGTTCCAGGTCAGTCTTCCTGTGCTGATCTATGTACGTGCTTGGTTGGTGCACTCATGAACATTTAACATATATCTAATACCTCAAAATTCCTATCACAGGGAGGAGTCCCAGCATTTGACTGCTAACAGTTAGGCTGGAGAGATTTGTGCAGGCCTTGCCAGGCCTTCTAGGCCTTCCTGCTTCTGCTGACCAGAAGCTTGGTCTCAGGACAGGGGTGTCATGGACTGTCTGGATGCAGAGAATTGGGGGGAGGCCCAAGCTGGGGAGCCCCCAGGGGAAGAAGGCTCTTTGAAGCAAAGAAAAGCCTTCAACGACTAGGACCCAAATGATTCCACTGAAGGGGTACAGTTAGGGTTACCCCAGAAAGCCCTAAAAACTGTTTGTGAATTCCCCCCCCCCCAGCCAGGCCTCGGCGTACGCATTTTAAAAACTGCAATTTCCTCTAAGACAAAAAGCACAAGCTAAGCAGTCCTCTTTGTAACAAAAACGCTGTAACAAACCTAGAGCTGAGAACAGAAAACCTTTTGGGTTCCCAGATCTAAGCAACCTTGTCCTGGTACATTGATTTGCAACATACTTCCGGGAACAGAACCAGGGAACGAAAAAAGCAACATTCTATGTAAGAATGTGTGAAGGGGGAGAGGGGAAAGGGGGTTTGAAAAAAGGATAAAGCCTGCTTGTAAAATGTTTTCGGTGCGGCCTGTCTTTTGTGAACTGAATCACACAGGTGCCTCTGCCCCTCCGGATGGCAGAATAAAACGCTCTTTCTCTGGATTAACCCCTTGGTGTCGTTTGGCTCCTTTTGTCTCTGCTCGGGTGCAACAATTATTCCTACCCATGGATTAAAAAGGCTACACCACTGTGATAGGAATTTTATGGTATTAGATAGATGGTAATGTTCATAACTGCATATACATAGATCAACACAGGAAGACCAACCTGGAACCATTTTGATTCCTAAACTGACCAAATCCGTTCTCTGCAAGGTTAAACTGGAAAGCCTCCCCATTGTCTCTTTCCTCACAAGATATGTCTGTTTGAATAAGGTGTGAGCCTGTGACCTGGCCCAGGAAATAAGTATTTTACCACTACAAAAGAATGGCCAGGCACCCCAGGCAATCCAATCAAGTAACTTGCCAGACAGGAGATAAACTGTGACAGGAGAAAAACAACATTTAAATTTCTGTGATGTAGGTGGGATGTATCTGAGGGGTGGTCTTAGGTTACACCCCTTCTGTGATGTATGCATAATGTTTCTGGGGGTGGTCCTGATCTAGAGAATGGGAATTTCAAAAGTCTTTATAAGCCCTTGCACAGCAATTTTGGGGGTCCTCTTCCTCTCCTGCGTGTGAGGGGAGTACCCTGTTGCAACAGATCAATAAAGATCAAGCTTACTGGGGGGCCACTAGGTGGCGCGTTGGAAGATGGCCGACAATAACATCTCTCTGACCCATACGAGGTATTAAAGGGCTGCTATGGGAAGTTGGCAGCCTTCCTGCCCCCCCCCCCAAGGGTATGGGGGGGGCTGCCCTGCCAGCAGTGTTCACAATGCACCCCCTGATCCGAGAGACGGGGGTGTGGAACACTTGGCACAGCCCTCGATGGAATCAGATCTTCCCGACGCCGATTCCAATCAGCGCGTGCTGGTTGCTTCAGCTTGGAATTATAATTGGAACTAATTGGAAATAACGGATCGGAAAGAAGGCTGAAGCACATATATCAAGTGAAGCTCGACGATAAAGACTGCTGATTAATGCATATCTGTGATCGGGAGTGACGGATGGATAAGTAAATCTTTTGATGAATTACCACCATGAGAATGTAAGGCTGGAATGAAGGGGGGTGGAGGAAAAAACTCTCTCTATTTCCTTTGCATGATATGACTATAATAATCCTCCACCCTAGAAAGAAATAAGATCGTCGCTGTCAGGGGTTCAGGAGCAGAGTCACAGGAGAGGGAAGAAACGGAGAGCGAGGGGGAGGAGTCGGAAGGAAATGTCAGCGGCGACAGTAGTCCGAGGTCTCTGAGTCTCTCCAGTGACTCGGAGGATTCACAGAAAGGGGCCCCCATGGTCAGGGAAAGGGGAGTGCCCAGGGGGACACCTCGGGAAGAAGGGACCAGAGGGGACTCAGAGAGTAGCAGCTGGAAATCCGGACCAGCGTCCCCCCCAGAGTGCAGTAAGGGGGAGGAGTCCAAGGCAGCGGGATCAGGGAGCGCGCAGGCAGAGGGAGAACGTGAGGCAGGACTGACCACACCCTCGTCAGGGAGCGAGGAAACGGTCATCCGGAAAGTAAAACGCGCGCGCGCGCCAAGTTCAAATGTACAGGAGGGCGGCAAGGTGGGCAGCCCGGGTAGGGAGCCAGGTCCTAAAGCCCGCCGAAGAGAGGGGGAGGAGTCAGAGGGGTCAAGCTCTGCGTCGGAAGAGTCCAGGAGGAATGAGACCCCGGGGGGTAGTAAAACCCAGAGGAAGAGAGAGAGAAGGAAGAGGTGGAGTAAGATTAGAGTCTTAAGCTGGTGCACAGGGGGTGGAGATCCAGACAGAGCTTCGCCGGTCTAAAGTCCAGACGTAGGGCTGGGACGCTGAGACTTGTAAATGGAGACTATTCTTCAATAAAGACTTTGACACTGTACGATCGGCTAGCGTTGGTCCTTGGTGAGCTGGGACCCGGAGCCAGCTCTGACAGTAAGCTCTGTCTCCTTTTTAAAGTTTTGGCACCAAGAACCTCGCCACGTGAGTCGACGCAGCGAGGACAGAGGAGGGGTGCTTACAGAGCTCACAAAACTCAGGCAAGATGACGACGGAAGAGCAGATAAAAGCCCTGCAAGAAGCGGTGACGCACCTCAGCACGGAGGTAATTGCATCCAGGAAGAGAGAGGAGGAAATGGTTACCTCCTGCCGGGATCTCCAAGCCAGGTTGGACGTGCTTTCTAAACAGGGGCAAACGGGATCCAAGGCAGAAGGCATTGGCTTGGGGAGGAGGGGAGGCAGCCTTGTATCGCATTTCGACGGGAGTTTGCAGCAGTACCCCAACTTCAGAGCAGACCTGCTGTTTGCGCTGGATCTCCTTGACAAAGACTTTAGAGATGAGAGAGAGAGAGTGGGGTTTATCTTGTCCCATTTGCATGGGGAAGCCAAAACGTGGCTGCGGAATCTATGGAGGGACAATGATCCAGCGCTCCAAGATGCGAAGGCTTTTATTAAAGCAATGGACTCATGCTTTTTATCAAAGGTAGATGTTGATATTGCCAGGAGGGACATACATGGACTTAGACAAGGCAAAGCCAGCGTGCGGCAGTACCATACTCGATTTTTCGGACTGGTTCATGCCCTGGGGTGGGAAAAAGATTCTGCGCCAGTCAGAGACCTCTTTTGGGAGGGGTTGAATGCAGATGTAAAAGCGGAGATTGGAAGAGGGGAGAGACCAAGGAGCACCCAGCAGGTAGTCCAGAGGGCTCTGGAGATCGGGGTGCATCTGGAAGAACGCCCTTGGAACAGGGAAGAAGGGCGTTGGGGAAGGGCACCAGCCAGAGCACCTCCCTTCTTTCCCAGAGAAGCAGCGCGTGCGCACTCCACACCCTCGCAGGGAGGGGGAGAAGAGCCGATGGAGATAGGAGGTGCCAGGGCTCAGTCAGCTAACAGAGCCCTAACGCCAGGAGCAGCCAAAACGAAGCCTCCTAGAGGGAACAGGAAGTGCTACATCTGCGACAGTGCTCAACACATGGCGAAAGAGTGTCCCCAGAGGCTCCACAAGCACACTGCAGCCTCGGCAACAGTCGCTGAAGCAGCTCAATTGAAAACGCAGCAACAGTTAAACGACGGAGTCTGGCTGGAGGAAGAGGCACTGGGGTCCAGCCAGACAAGTCAATGAAACAATCCCCAGCACTTTTGCAACCCACAGACCCCCTCCCACCCAAACCAGTGGTGCAGCTTACAGCGTCTCTCCAACTGCCCAATGGACGCACTCTGGAGGTGCCGATCACCATTGACTCCGGCAGCAACGCTGACTTTATAGGACTGGAATTCATTCAGCAGCACAATATACCACTGCTACCAGCCACGCTGCCCCTGAACGTTGTCACGGTGGATGGCAGAGACTTGTTAGGGGGGCAGGTGGTGCAACAAACGCAACCAATGGTGATGCGGATTGGAAATCACCGAGAAGTCATCAGCTTTAATGTCACCCACCTGTCGGACACGCCGGTAGTCCTCGGCATGAGTTGGCTGCACAGGCACAGCCCAGCATTGGCGTGGTACCAGCGCCAACTCACCTTCGGCTCCTCCTATTGCGCGGAACATTGCATCCTTCCTAGCCCGGAAGAAGGAGGGGACGAACCGCAGCTACACTTAGGCACGCTGCAAGCAGTGCCGCGCAAGTACGCAGCGTTTTTGGAGGTTTTCTGCGAGAAGGAAGCGGACAAGCTGCCTCCCCACAGGTCCTATGACTGCAAGATTGACCTCCTGCCAGGAGCGACGCTGCCAGCCGGGAAACTGTATTCCATGTCTGAGGACGAGCTGCAGGAGCTCAAGGAGTTCATAGACCTCAACTTGAAGCGCGGTTTCATCCGGGAGTCGAAGGCAGCGGGGGGCAGTCCCGTATTCTTCGTGAAGAAAAGGGACACGCCCCAAAAAAGACTTGTGGTGGACTTCAGGCTCTTAAATTCAAAGACCAAGCCCGCGGCCTTTCCCATGCCCAAGATAGATGACCTGCTGGCGACGGCGAGGAAAGGACGCGTTTTTACAAAGTTGGATCTGCGAGGGGCGTACAACCTGATTCGCATACGGGAAGGAGACGAGTGGAAGACTGCCATGTTCACGCCCCTGGGCACATATGAATACAGAGTTATGCCCTTCGGTTTACAAAATGGCGCCCACTGTTTTCAAGCTTTCATGCATCACGTCCTGGCGGGTCTCCTCTACAAGACATGCGTCTGCTTCTTGGACGACATCCTGATATTCTCAGAATCTGAGGAGACCCACGAAGGAGACGTCAAGGAGGTTCTGCAGAGACTGCAGGAGCATCGGCTGTACGCCAAGCTAGAGAAGTGCCAGTTCGACAGGAAGGAGGTGGATTTCCTGGGCTACAAGCTGTCGGACAAGGGGCTTGCCATGGACAGCGCCAAGGTTCGCGCAGTGTTGGACTGGAAGAGCCCGCGCAATCGGAAGGAGGTCCAGCGGTTTGTGGGGTTCGCCAACTTTTACCGCAAGTTCATCAAGGGGTTCGCGATGCAGACGGCGGCCATTACTGACACGCTCAGCTCTAAGAAGAAGAAGTTCATCTGGACGGAGCAAGCGGAGCAGTCCTTTCAGAACCTTAAGCGTCTCTTCTCGTCCGAAGGGCAGCTACTGCATGTGAATCCCAGCAAACCGCTGAGGGTTGAAACAGACGCCTCAGACAGAGCCGTGGGCGCCGTACTGTTGCAGGAGGACCCGCATGGGGACTGGAGACCGTGTGCCTTCTACTCTAGGAAGCTCAGCAAGTCGGAGCAAAACTACACCATCTGGGACAGGGAGTTGCTGGCCATTCATGCAGCATTCAAGGCGTGGCGGCACTTCCTCGTCGGGGCCAAGCACACCGTGCAGGTTCGCACGGATCATAAGAACCTGGAGTACTGGCGCACGGCAAGATTCCTAAACCAGCGGCACATCAGATGGGCGGAATTTTTCGCGGATTTCGACTTCAGGATAGAATACATCCCGGGCGACAACAACATCATGGCGGATGCACTGTCCAGGAAGCCGCAATACCTCGAAGAGGCGGCACCAGCAGCGGCCAAGCACATTTTCGCTCCGAAAGCGTGGGCGTGCGCTGCAGCAACCGTGGACTTGGAGGCGGTCCGTCGAGCACTGCAGGGGGACCCCTTTGCACAAGCCAAGATGGAGGAGGTGCACAAGGGCACGGTGAAGGACGACGAGTTCCAAGTACGAGACGGATTGCTCATCCGCAGAGGAGCTCTCTATGTACCGGGAGACGACCTCCGGGCGAAAGTACTGCAGCAGTTACACGACGCACCCACCGCCGGGCACTTTGGCAAGGAGAAGACGGCAGACCTCGTTGCCAGAGATTTTTGGTGGCCCAAGATGCGGGGGGAAGTCGCGGAGTACGTCTCGAGGTGCGACACCTGCCAAAGGGCCAAGTCAGTGCACAAACCTCCGGCGGGACTGCTCGAACCGCTGCAGACTCCGAGCGAACCGTGGGAGAGGGTGGCCCTGGACTTTGTCACGGATTTACCCAGCTCAAGGGGTAAAACAGCAGTGCTAGTGGTGGTGGACATGTTCACTAAAATGGCCCACTTCATTCCGTGCGCGAAGGTGGCCACGGCAGAACAGACCGCCAAACTGTTCATAGACCACGTCTTCAGAGTGCATGGACTGCCACGGTCTATCTTGTCCGACAGGGGGCGCCAGTTCATTTCGAGCTTCTGGCAGAAGCTGATGGGTTTCCTGAACGTCAAGATCAACCTAGCGTCGGCGAGACACCCGCAGACCAACGGACAAGCGGAACGCGTCAACGCCGTCATGCAGCAGTACCTGAGATGCTACGCAAATCAACAGCCGACGACATGGGTGGACTACCTGCCGCTCGCTGAGTTCGCTTACAACAACACGAAGCACGTGTCCACAGGGGTGACGCCGTTCTTCGCCAACAACGGGAGGCATCCCAGAACCTTCCCGGGATTAGAGAGACTGGGGGAGGGGGAGCCACAGGCAGCGGAAGTCTTGGCGGCGGAATTGCAGGAAGTCCACGAGCAGCTTAGGAGGCAGTTAGAGCTGGCAAAGCACGCATACAAACTGCAGGCTGACAAGCACAGGAGGGTTGGTGAAGACATACAGGTGGGAGACTGGGTGTGGTTAGCGGCCCACGCAGTGCCGACCAGATCCTTAGCTAAGAAGAAACTCGGACATAAGCAGCTAGGACCTTACCTAGTTGAGGCACAGATCAATCCGGTGGCCTTCCGGTTGACACTTCCGGAAGGATCCAGAATGCACCCAGTATTCCATAGGTCGGTGCTCACGCCCTACAAAGCACCTCACCGATTTCAGGCGCAGGGCACGGCACCAGACCAGTATAAGGAGATCCCCCCAAGGAGGGAGTCGCCAAGAAGGGAACCCATCAACCAGGTCACAGAGATTTTGGACTCGAGATGGGGGGAAGAGGGAGTAGAATATTTTCTCGCAAGGGAGGGTACCCCGGCCAGCGCCAACAGTTGGGTGCCGGACTATGCCCTGAACGAGCCTCTCCTCAAAGAGGAGTTTCATGCCTTGTTCCCACACAGGCCCATGCCAGGCGAGTATTTCGACGACTGGCTTTTCACACCCACGCTTTCTACCAGCACGTTCCAGGGATTCACCTCGGACGAAGAACCAGCATTAGACACACGTTCACCGGAGGGCTCGCCCTCGGGGTTTGCCTCAGACCGCTCGTTTTGGTGGGACAATCGAGGAGAGGAGAGGTGGCTGAGGGGCCCTTGGCAGGCAACGGACCCAGAGGGGAACGAGGGTGAGAGGGACATGGACGTGATGGGGGAGGACGTTGGGTTCGAGCATGGCGGCACGGAGATGGAAGCAGAGGAGAACGAGGTCGGCGAAGACATGGAGGACGAGCCGGATTTCTCTAACTGGATGCACGCCACGGGGGACGAACTGTATCCACCATTCACCCCCACAACGACGGAGCACCCAGCACCCCCGCCGGAGGAAGGGGAGGGGGGAAGGGGGGGCTTCGAGGGGGGGATGGATGTCAGGGGTTCAGGAGCAGAGTCACAGGAGAGGGAAGAAACGGAGAGCGAGGGGGAGGAGTCGGAAGGAAATGTCAGCGGCGACAGTAGTCCAAGGTCTCTGAGTCTCTCCAGTGACTCGGAGGATTCACAGAAAGGGGCCCCCATGGTCAGGGCAAGGGGAGTGCCCAGGGGGACACCTCGGGAAGAAGGGGCCAGAGGGGACTCAGAGAGTAGCAGCTGGAAATCCGGACCAGCGTCCCCCCCAGAGTGCAGTAGGGGAGAGGAGTCCAAGGCATCGGGATCAGGGAGCGCGCAGGCAGAGGGAGAACGTGAGGCAGGAGTGGCCACACCCTCGTCAGGGAGCGAGGAAACGGTCATCCGGAAAGTAAAACGCGCGCGCGCGCCAAGTTCAAATGTACAGGAGGGCGGCAAGGTGGGCAGCCCGGGTAGGGAGCCAGGTCCTAAAGCCCGCCGAAGAGAGGGGGAGGAGTCAGAGGGGTCAAGCTCTGCGTCGGAAGAGTCCAGGAGGAATGAGACCCCGGGGGGTAGTAAGACCCAGAGGAAGAGAGAGAGAAGGAAGAGGTGGAGTAAGATTAGAGTCTTAAGCTGGTGCACAGGGGGTGGAGATCCAGACAGAGCTTCGCCGGTCTAAAGTCCAGACGTAGGGCTGGGACGCTGAGACTTGTAAATGGAGACTATTCTTCAATAAAGACTTTGATACTGTACTATCGGCTAGCGTTGGTCCTTGGTGAGCTGGGACCCGGAGCCAGCCCTGACAATTATTATTATTATTATTATTATTATCAGGGGTATTATTATTATTATTATTATTATTATCAGGGGTATTATTATTATTATTATTATTATTATTATTATTATTATACAAGGCCGGGGTCTCTCCTGGTTTCCTTGATGTCTGGGTGCAAGCCCCCCCCCCTTGTTAAGAGGCGTGTAACATGGAGCAGGGACTTCTGGGTGACTGCCCCGGTTCTGCATTGCCGGGGGTTGAACTAGGTGACCCCGCAGGTCCCTTCAGACGCTACAGTTCTATGATCGCTGTTCAATTATGGCATGCACCCACTCATTGCAACTGGCGAGAAGCACCCTGAGAAAGAACTTGCCGTCTTTTCTCGTGTATAAGACGAGGTTTTTTACCCCCCCAAATCAAGTGTCAAATTGGGGCTCCTCTTCTACACAGGTAGTGCTGAGGGGGGACGGTGTGACGTTAACATATATGAGAGAGTGCTGGAGGGGAAATAGTTAAATAGGTTGCACAGATAGGACCCAGGGGGATGGAGTCAGTGGGTCTATAAAACTAGTTCTGGGAGGAGTTCTGAGAGGAGTTCGTTGGGAGTTGTGGGTGGGTAGTTGGTTGGATTTCATGGGTTGGCTGGTTGGGAAAGGCAGTTGGTAATAGAGAGACAGTTAGGGCAGTTGGTCCTTGAGTGTGGGGAGGTAGCAGAGATAGAGAGAGGAACATAAGACTAAGAAAGTAAAGAGGAACACT